>NC_045426.1:546645317-546955317 GCF_902635505.1 Sarcophilus harrisii | reverse complement strand
TTGACCTTAGAGACTTCCTAGCTGTGTGACCCTGAACAAGCCACTTAACCCCATTTGTCTCACTCAAGCAAACAAATAAAAAAGAAAAAGGAAAATAAAAGATCTCATTAAGAGAGTGCTGGGGGGCAGCTAGGTAGTGCAGTGGATAGAGCACCAGCCCTGAGTTTAAATCTGATCTCAGACACTTAACATTTCCTAGCTGTGTGACCCTGGGCAAGTAATTAACCCCAATTGCCCCAGGAAAAAGAGGAAAAAAAAAAGAATGCTGGACCTGAAGTCAAAAGGACCTATTTTCAACTTCTGGCTCAAGCACTTAGTAGCTTATGGACAAATCATTAAATCTCTTGGTGATCTTCATCTACAAAATGAGGACATTGAATCTGAGAGTCCCTGAGGTCCATTCCAACTCTAAATCTGAGCTATTATGACCTCTCCAGGCCCTCACTGCCTTCATGTTCTCTGTGATATGGGGTATGACCTCCAATCATGTCAACAGGAACACATCCTTCCCCGAAACCAGGAGTGACCTATATGAGTAAATATGGGGTCTTTTGCGCGATCTTCCGACAATTTCACATATCAATTTGTTTTCCAGAATGGGTTGCACAAACTTCCCCCAAGGAGTCATTCATTAATCCTTCCTTCACCGCCAAGAGTACGAACAAAGCGGGTGAAAGTTGCCTCGCCTGATGCAACTTCAGGGAGGATTGAGCGGAGGACTGATGTAAAACTCTGGGGACAATCGCTGCCAGCTCCCGAGCAGGGAGTAGGACAGGGAAATGTGAGCCTTCCTTGTAACAGGCTTCTGCTTTGCCTTTGAAATCCCAGGGCCTTTACCCAGCTGCCAGCTAGATGCCTAATTTGAACTAGAACACCAAAGGAAGGAAGACTACGTCTGTCTCCTCTGCAATGTCTACCTCGCATGCTGCTGGCACAAACGAATGTTCGAAAGCCATCACATACAAGAATCAAAATCCCCCTCCTTCCCCCGGTCTTTTGAACATATATCTAAGCGATCAGACATTTCAAACCCTGTACTGCTCCTAGACATCACTTGCTCATCCAGGATAAGAATGGCTTGTAACACAGGGCCCTTTACTCATGGGTGCTAATAAGCAAAGTATGTGCACTGACCACATTCTGGAATATTAATACACGCTTTCTGCAAATTGCAAATGTTGATTTGCTTACTTGTACAATACAAACAGAAAAGCTTAATGCATCCATCTCCAAATGTCCCCTGACACAGCCCAAGGGATTTGCTAATGACTCTTCTGAGATGAGTAGACACCAGTATGGCATAATTATGATGCTCCCCATATTTTCCACAAAAGCATTTTTCTCTGTAGCCAGGCTCAGGCATTCTGATGGGCAGGTTGTTCAATAGGAAAACTTCCCTGCTGCACAGAAAGGTAATTTTATCCTTGATGGCCCCCGCCTAACCAGGTGAAAAAGAAATGCAATAAGCATTAGTATCAAGGAGCTAGAAAAGTATCATTTTTACTCATCTGTAGATTAGTATGCGTTCCTGAAACTGACGTGGGGTCTTAACTTGGAAAGTTTCAGATTTGGGGATTTATCTGCAAAAGAACCCCGCTTTACATATTAAAAGGTAGAGCACTAGGTCAAAACATCTTACCTTTTAGGGAAACCCCTTAAGCCAAAGGAAACGTCCTATCTTGCTTACTTGTGGCATTTCAATAGAAATTATGACCCTTAAATGTTTCTAACTAATACTGCTATGGGATTTTTCTTCAAACTATTTTACATCCTTAGCTACTGATAAAGATCAACAGATAAATGTTATTGGCATTTTTTTTATATTTTAAAGTTCACTTTAAATAATACTTCCTGTACTGTCCACTACCCTGTGGTGTGCATTGTCTCACATGTGAGGCTTTGAGGGAAAAGGCAACTTAACTCACAGAATCAAAATAATGGAAGTTTTAGCAGAAGTCGTCTATTCTAACCTCAATAGCAAACCCTCATTCTCATACAATCAACAATAACCATCCAGCCTTTGTTTGAAGACCTTAGGTGAGGGGGAACTCACTGCCTACCTAGAACACAGAATCACAGAACCTGAGAATTGATAAGGACCAACTAGTCCAACCCAAAATGACTCTTCCTCCCACCTCCCCTTTGTCTGAAAACCAAAAAAGCCATTCCCGGTCCAAGCAGATCATCCTACTTTAAACTGATGGGTAGGAAGTTTTTCTTTACATGAGACCTAAATTAGTTTCACCACAATATCAACTGTTTTCCCGAGGTTTGTGCCCGAGGGCCACACAGAATTAGCCAGTCCCACTTAGAATCATTTTGTTGTTGTTCAATTGTTTCAATCCTGTTGCACTCTTTGTGTTAAGCTCATTTTACAGATGAAGAAATTGAGGCAATCTGGATTAAATGACTTCTCCAGAGTCACACAACTAACAAGTGTCTGAAGCCAGATTTGAACTCGCCTTCCTGACTCAATCCTGGGTTCTATCCACTGCACCACCAAGCTTCCTCTTAGACTCTTAGGATTGTAGTTAGAATTATTTGTTACTTCAGAGATCAACCTCTTCTTTTTAGAGATCAGTAAATAAAGCCTCAGAGAAGTTATTTGCCTAAATCACAAGAATAGTACATTTAAGAACTAGGATTAAAACCCAGGGCCTCTGATTCCAAATGACACACTTCCCAACACCATGGTGAAATCTATTTAAATGCTTTGTTTATAATTTTTCTACTATTAAACCAACTCTACATTCCGAGTATAAATCCAGCCAGGTCAGGGTGATATTCTCATGATAGCTTGTTTTAACCACTTTGTAATGTTTTATTTAAAGTGTTTATAATTAATATTCATTGGGAACATTAGTCTCTAGTTTTCTTTCTTTGAATTTCTAGATGACAGTAATCATGAGCCCTTCCCCACCCCATCTCCTTCCACTCAGTTTTCTCTTTCCAATCTAAATTTTCAGATATCCTTCAGACCCTATAACACGATTTTTGTTTGCTCCACTCTCAGAGCCAGTGAGGTGGCACAGTGAATAAAACACTGGGTCTGGAGTCAGGAAATCCTGATTTCAAATTAAGCTTCAGACACTTACTAGCTGAGTGAGCCTGAGCAAATCAGGTTCTATCTGTCTCCCTTTCCTCAACTGTACAATAGGGATAATTATATCACTATATATATTTTATATATTATATATAATTGATATATAATAATGATATTCAATTACATCAGCTACCTTACAGAGTAGTTGTGAGGATCAAATGAGGAAATATTTGCAAAGCACTTAGCACAATGCCTGACATATTTTTGTGGTTCAGTTGTTCTTTGGTCATATTCAACTCCTTGTGACCTCATTGGAGTTTTCTTGACAAAGATATGGGTGGTTTGCCATTTCCATCTCCAGCTCAGTTTATAGATGAGGAAGCTGAGACAAAGGGAAGTGACATATCCAGGATTACACAGTAAGTGTCTGAGACCAGGTTTGATGAGAAAGATGAATGTTCCTGACTCCAAGTCTGGCACCCTAGACACTGTGCTACCTAGCTGCTCGTGTCTGCATCTAGTAGCTCTTAACAAATTTTTATTTCTTTGATTCTTCTTCTTGCCTTCTTCTGCATATCCTCCCATTCTCTGGAAAGTATATCCTAAAATATTTCCCCTGAACTGACTATAATCCTCTAGATAGGGTCTGCCTGCAACAGAGAACAGCAGGAGTGTCATTACCACTGCAGACATTATGCCTTTCTTCATGCAGCCCAAGATCTTATTGACTTCTTGGCCACCATGAATGATGACTCATAGGGGGTTTAGGATCCACTAAAGTCCCCAAATTATCTTTATATAATCTAGAATCTAGAATCATAATCTAGTTTTACCTTTCCCACCTTATATCTGAAAAAGTGATTTTTTTAAACCCAAATTTAAGATTCTTTATTTTTCCCTTTTAAATTTTTATTTTATGAAGTTCACTAGATGTGGTAGCTAGAGATTTTTCCTCAAAGTCAAGAAAACTTATGAAGGATTGGCCTCGATGGCTTTAAGGTCCTTCCTGAACTGGGCATGTCATTAAACATCTATCTGCCTTATTTTCTTCAACTGTAAAATAGAGTTTAATAAAATCATTTACTTAATAAAATTATTGTGAAGATCAAATGAAATAATATTTATATTATTAGCATTGTGCTAACATATAATAGGCACTAATAAATGCTTCTCTCCCACTTTTAAAATTTACTGAGATATTATCCAATGTGTATTATATCTATCCACATTTACCATATTAGAAACTAAAACATCTTAGCATTATTATGAAAATTATTTTGACCTTATGAATGCCTTAAAAATGTCTCAAGGTCCCACTGGATTTTGCACCACACTTTGAGAAGCACTGTTCTGGGTAATGGAGATCTTTTTAGAACCTGACATCATCATCCAATGTCCTAATTATAAAACTCTAGCTTTGGATCATCTGTAAATCTGACAAATGTGCCATCTAGCCCTAATCCAAATCATGATAAAAACATGAAATAGCAAAAGACAAAGATACCTTCCTAAAGCAGTATTGACTTCCATATTTGGCTCTGGCAATTCAACTGGTTTTGAAGCCACTAACCCCATTATCATTCAGCTTTCATTTCTCCTATCTTTTCCCCAAGAATAGCACAAGACTTTGTCCAGTATTTTGCTAAAATTCAGTTACACAATATGTACAATATTCCTGTGATCTTCCAGTCTAGAAATACTGTCAAAAGAGGAAATGAGGTCATTTTGTTGTTATTTTATTAATTATTTCTACAATACAATTTTTACTTGATAGATGTACTCATATCTAAAAAATAACACCAAAGTAAAACTGACCAGTAAGCAGCCTCATCTGACAAAATGATCTATATTCCACACTCACAACTGTCCATCTCTCTTCTGAAAGAAAAGAAATGTGTTTTCATCATTTGTGCTCATCTGGAACGATCTGTTTTTGGAAAAAGCCATGATGGCTTTTCATGATCACTGATTTCTTTCCTAGAAGTTCACTGCCCATGCTTTTTAAAATTTTTCCAGAAATGGAATCAAGCTCACTAGCCTGCAGATATCATCATCATCATAGTATTTATCATAGCACTTTAAGGTTTACAACACACTTTACAAATATTATCTCGTTTTATCTTCTCAACAACTCTGAGAAGTGTCATTATCATCCCCATTTTGCAGGTGAAAAAACTTGAGGAGACAGAGATAAAATCGCTTGCCCATAGTGACATAACCAGTAAGTTATGAGGGTGGATTTGACCCCAGGTCCAACACTATTTACTATGCTACCTAGATGTTGTCTAACAAGAAAGAATACAGCATTCTGTGAACATCTTAAGATACTGGGCTGCCATCATCAGGTGTTTTCCTTCTGGCCACAAATTTTATGATGCTATCTCCTGGAACATACTGTGTCTAAAAAAGTAAGAACTGCCTGTATTTAATCAAGATAAAATCTTAATAGTGATGACCTCCTCAGTTATGGTCAATGTCCTGTTACATTTCATAAAAACTATATGACCAATGGAGATGGTGACCTTTGAAGATTCTTTCCTGATTTAAAAAAAAAAAGAATGCATAATACCTCAATAATCCAAATGACCATCAGCATGGCACTTCTCTCCATTGTTTTAAATAAATTCGCATCCCTAACTTCCCTGTGCCTTAGGAGACTCTTTCATGAATTGTCAAAGCCAAAAATCTCCACTACCTGGTGGTCAATCATTTAGTGAGGAATATCTCAAAACTTAGCTAAACTGGTCCTAAAATGGCATAATAAAATCTGGAAGGTGTTCAACATCTTGCCATCTGTCATAGCCTCACTCTGCTAAAATAGCATTCAAGAGCCCAAGGCTATAGAAAATAGCAGCTACAATAATAATAACTAACATACTTAAACAATAGCTTAAAGTTATACAAATACCTCAGTGATACAGGAAATCCAAATATTATCACCGTCATTTTAAAATGAGGGTCTCCAACCTCGGTTCCAATACCAGTGTTTGAACAATAACTAACAGTGTCATTGTTTTCATGATTATCCTTTACCATGATACACTGAAAAGAAGCATTTACCAAAAGATGGGTCCATGTTAGACTTCTTCCCCAAAATGCAATGTTATGATACTCTTGTATGTTATATTCTGATACTTTGGGCCTCAAATACAGGAAGGCCCCAGTATGAAACCAAAGTTTAAGCTGTAGACTTTGTCATACCTTATGGCCACCCTGGGCCCCAAGGTGACATTAGAATATGGGTATATAAGCTATATTCCTCATCTGTAAAAGGGGGATAATAATAGCACCCATTTCTCAGGGTTGTTGTAAAGATCAAATGAGATAATATAAGTACCTGGCATGTAAGAGGTGCTATACAAATGGTAGCTATTGTTGTAATTGTCATTATCAATATTGTTATTATTACAAAAGGAAATTGTAGGCTTCAGAGCTGTGACTAGGATGAAGCAATCAGGACTCTGCCTCAGGGTACCAGATTTAGATGCTATTGACAACATTTGCCGACTTTACATAACTTTACCAGAACTTAGTGCCTATTTAGCAAGAATAAGTCTTTTTTTTTTTTTTTTTTTTTTTTTTTTTTTTGGCTGCCGAGGCAATTAGAGTTAAGTGATTTGCTCAGGGTCACAAAGCTAGGAAATGTTAAGTGTTTGAGATCAGATTTGAACTCTGGTCCTCCTGACTTCAGGGCTGGTGTTCTCTATCCACTGCACCCAAGAAAAATTCATTTTAACAAAAAAAGCACTTAACACCAAAAATGAGATGATTAAAAAAAAATGGATGGTGCTAAATTCCAAAAACGAGCTTAGCCCCAAAGAAAAGTCAATAGGACTTCTTTTCAGCAGTCAGGGTTCCCAAGCATGAAGCATTTCATATAAAGTTAGATTTTTTTTCAATACATCGAATGTTTATACTGAATTTTATTCTTCATCTTCCTATGTTTTTCTTCTCTTTTCTTTTGTTTTTTGCTATAAACAATAACATTCCAATGTTAAATAAACAATGGGAAGGAAGAGGGATCTCAGGAGATATCTAAATAAATAAGTAAAAACAAAAGATAACAGTAAAAATATTTTTATTTTTAATTAATAAATAAAATAGCACATATGCACTGGGATAAGGCCTTCTCCCACTCTGCCCTGTTCTCCCACCCTATGGCAGCCTCTTTGGAAAAGGTCTTAAACTGGTATACCAGGATCTCTGATTTCACTCATCTTGTAATATAGTTCCACATCTCTTGCCCCAGGCATAGTTTGTGGTATTCCCCCTAGGCACAAAAATGCCTAGTCCCAAGTATGCTAGTTTTGACTGAATAAGTGCTTTAAAAAAAAAAAAAAAAAAAAAAAAAAGCAATTTACAACCATTTTCTCCCTTTCAAGAAAAGTGGGCTATGTTAATAACCTCTTGGGAAGTATTTGGGGGACAAAAAAATTAATTTTGCCTGGTGCATACATAGCCCAAGGCCTGTGCCCTCCTGCAAATACTAAGAGCACGAATGCCAGTCTTTTCTAGTAGAAAAAATAGCAAATCTTGAAAAGGAAGGTCTCCAGTGAGGCAAAATGAGTAGTGAAGAATAGGATGTGGCTCAGTAGAGCTGTTGGTCCCAAAAAAGAGAGAGGACAATGAAATTCCATCACTAAAGAAAAGTTGAAGAGAAAGGGAGGAAGAAGAGAGAGTGCTGCAAAAGCCCAAATGTTTCACAGAAGGTCCGCCAGTACTCCCTGAATTAGGAACTTTGAGGCTCACTACCACAACACAGAAGCCATAATATGATATGAAACCTCTTGGCTGACAGAGTGCAGAACAATTTGAGTGTCCTTGTCAGTGGATACAAAAGCTTCTCCCTGGTCTGTTTACTCAGCAGGGGTCACAACACAGGGTAATCCCATTAAGTTTCAGCTGCCACACCACCATTCCCACTGATTTACTGTCACACTGGAGCAGAGAGTCCTTACCAGTTAAACCCAAATTTAAACACTCTCTTGGTGATGATCCTGCATGTGAATGAGCCAGTTTCAAAGAGGAAGGAGAGCTATTTAGAAAAGGAAAGCTTGCTTTTATGATCCAAGCCATCCTCCTCTTTGTGGCTTTTGTCATTGATTAAAAAAAAAAAAAAAAAAAAAAAAAAAACTCTGCTCTAAAAGAAGCCTGGATTTCTAACTCCCTCTGCTCCAGGTGTTATTGTTACCCAGGTATCAGAACACTCATTGGGTTGGGAGCTGGCTAGATGATCAGATGATCACCATGAGCCAAGCCAGATACCCAGGTTCTTCTGCCTCTGTGAATGTCTTCTGTGGGAACTGAGAGGAATTATCCACCATAAAGATGAACAGAGCAAAGATATGGCTACCAACTGTGTCTTTAAAAATGGCAGCCATTCAGCCCTTTTCGTAATGGCTAAAAGCTGGAAATTAAATGGATGCCCATCAGTTGGAGAATGGCTGAATAAATTGTGGTATATGAATGTTATGGAATATTATTGTTCTGTAAGAAACGACCAGCAGGATGAATACAGAGAGGCTGAACTGATGCTGAGTGAAATGAGCAGAACTAGGAGATCATTATATACTTCAACAACAATACTATATGAGGATCAATTCTGATGGATGTGGCTATCTTCAATAATGAGAGGATCCAAATCAGTTCCAATTGAATAGTAATGAACAGAAGCAGCTATACCCAGCGAAAGAACACTGGGAAATGAGTGTGGACCACAACATAGTATGTATACTCTTTCTGTTATTGTTTGCTTGCATTTTTGCTTTTCTTCCCAGGTTATTTTTACCTTCTTTCTAAATCTGATTTTTTTTCTTGTGCAACAAGATAATTGTATAAATATGTATACATATATTGTATTTTAACATATATTTTAACGTATTTAACATGTATGGAACTACCTGCCATCTAGGGGAGAGGGTGGAGGGAGGAAGGGAAAAGTTGGATGTAAGATGAAACAAAGATGGAACAGGGATACCAGATCCAGTTCTTCACATCACTAGGAATTTATAGGATGAATTTTAAATCAACTATCTACAAACATTCACTAAGTCTTTACTATATACCAAGAATTGTACCTTTAAGTACTGAAAAGGATCTCCAAAGCCAACAAGACTAATTTATATCTGGATAAGAGTCCTTTCTACAACAGACCCAATGTTTGGTCATCCAGTCCTTGCCTGGAGACCTCCAAAGCAAAGGAAGTCACAAACTCAAAAAACAGCCTATTCCACTTTAATGACTAGGAAAGTTTTTCTAACCTCCAACCTGAATTTTGTCTCTTGTAACATATACCCATTATTCCTAATTTTTCCCTGTGGATCCCCACAGATCAAATCTAATCCCTTTTTCACGAGAGAGCCTTTCAAGGACTTGGAGACATCAGGAGCATCTCTGCTCTAAGTTAACACTCAGTTCCTACAACTCATTCTCAAAGGACATGCATAAAGACGTTTCACCATTCTGATTGCCTTCTCTGGATATGCTCTAATTTAGCATATTCTTCCAGAAATATGAAGCCCAGAACTGAACACAGCACTGTAGATATGATTTAAACAGGGAAGGATACAGTGGGACCATCTTCTTCTTATTCCTGGTAGTGAGACTTCTCAAAATCCCAGCCATGTCATAAGGTAGCTAGGTGGTAAAATGGATGGAGTGTTGGACCTGGAATCAAAATCTTGCCTTAGACACTTACCAGCTGTGGGACCTTAGGCAAGTCACTTAACCCTGTTTGCCTCAGTTTCCCCATCTGCAAAATGAGCTGGAGAAAATATGGCAAACTACTCCAGTATCTCTGCCAAGAAAACCCTAAATAGAGTTAAAAAGAATCAGGAAACAACTGAAAGTGATTCAACAGCAACAAGCACATGTCACTCTGTTAACTCAGTTGGATTTGCTGCTCACTAAAACTCCAAAACCTCTTTCAAACAAAAGACTGTCTAACCAGACTGCACCTTTCTTGTACTTCTGAAGTCAATTACTTCAATCCAATTGTAAAACTTTTCATTTATCCCTAATAGATTTTATCATGAACATGGATTTATATTTTATTTTTTTCTGCTTTTTTTTATTATAATAACTTTTTATTGACAGAATCCATGCCAGGGTAATTTTTTTACAACATTATTCCTTGCACTCACTTCTGTTCCGATTTTTCCCTCCCACCCTCTACCTAGATGGCAAGCAGTCCTATATATGTTGAATATGTCATAATATAATGGATTTATATTTTAAAGAAATGTTGAATTTTCAGTTCTAAATGAAGAGACGTGATTTGAGCAAATATGTAAACACACACACACACACACACACACACACACACACATATATACATACACACATACCACACACACTCTGCCTCCATTGCTCTGAGTCTCCAGATTTCTTATGTGTCCCAAGTCTCACTAGAAATTTTTTTCAGCACAAATTTTTAAAAACAAGTGAAGTTTCTCTGACAGACTAAAATAGATGTAAATTCATTCATACACCTGTTCTTGACTAACTCAATATTACTGCTTCCATCTTGCTAATTGTTCTAATTTTACATTTCAAATTCACTACCACCACACCCACGTTCACATTTCCTCCTCTGTTATGGTCTACAATTCTTTGCTGGCTTCAGTTCCTCTTGGATTTTAGCAATCAGAGGACTCAGGCAGAGGTCATTTGAGGTGCCACCATATAGGCAAAATGCCACCAAATATATAAAAAAAAATACTCAGTAAGAGGCAGTAACTCCTTCAAATGGTTCAGATAACTTGATTCTCACTGTTCCACAGTTGCCCAGAAAGAATCTCTGATTGAAGAGACATCACGGGCCATGTAGTCTCTCACCTTCCTTTTCAAGACTCCCTTTAGTCATATCCCAAATAAGCCATCATTCAGTCTTCAGGTACAGTCAATGAGGAGGAAACAATTACATCCAGAGATAGACTTTTCAACTGTAGGATAGCTATTATTATTAGGAACTATTTTCCTTCTATTCAGCTCAAATATGCTTCTCTAAATACCCTTCCTTCCACCAACTCCTAATTCTGCCTTTCGAGGGCAAGTAGGGCAAATTTAATCCATCTTCTGTATGACATCCTTTCAAATATTTATCTACCCTTATTATTTTTCAGGTTAAACTCCCTGGTACTCTTAGTCAATCATTTTATGGCATGATCTCAAAACCTTTCACCATCTAGACTATCCTCCTCTGGATTATCCCTACTTTAACACTATCTTTCCTAAAATGCAGCACCCAGAAGTAAACACAATACGATAAATGTGATTTGACTAAAAGTGGGGCACAGGTAATACTTCCTTGTTAGGGACACTAAGCTTCTTTTAATATAACCTAAGATCACATTGCCTTTCCTGGCTGTCATAACACACTGTTGACCTGCATATAACCTGCACTCTGCTCACACTTCTTCTTTTTTTATACTTGATTTTTTTAACCCACGGGAAGACTTTCCATGAATCACTATTAAATTCTTTCTTATAAGAGTCTACTTCTAGTGTATTTAAATGCATTTGGATCTTTACTCTGACCTCCAATGTGAGTTAGAGTTACCTCGCCCCGTTTTATTTCATCTGCAGATCTAACATGCACATCATCTATTCTTTAACACACTCACTAATAAAAAGAGTAAACAACTCACAGCCAAAGACAGATCCCTCTGGTGCTCCACTAGAAATCTTCTTCCAACTTGGCATTGGACCATTCGTTAATGACCATGCTGTGAGTGCAGTCATTCAGTCAGCTCTGGATATAACAGTACAATCATCAAGCCCACATCTGTCCATCTTCCCCCCAAGGATAGATAGCATGAGATTTGTCAAATGTTTTGTTGAAACCTACACAGAGAGAGTGCTCTTTGAGATCACAATCCTAGAACCAGGCTGATCTATCTCATCCTTGGGGTTCTGAAGGTCCAGCCTTAGCATTTAGGTGTCTCTTCTCTAAGGCTGTTGGCTCAGACACCCATTCCAGGTATATCTCCCTTATTTTAGCCAATTACTATTAAATTACATCCCGGTTCCATGTAATCAATTAAATTACATTTGTCTTTCCAAAAAGATATTTGCTTCAAAGATATAACAAGAACAGAAATATAAGCATTTCCTGTACATGTCAAAGGCACATTCTCTCATTCTCTGGGAAGAATAGGTTCACAATCAATGGAGTTTCTACATAGCATTGGTCTTTCCAACTTCACATCCAAATGTACTATGACTGCTTCATAATCCTTGTCCAGGCTGTGTTGTTCATCCTGTCTTCCACTTGAGAGGGAATTGGATTTAAATGAGACAGAATTGCACAGTCAGCCTCATTCTTTCCTCCAGTCATCAAAGCCCAGTTACAAAAAAAAAAAGTCAGGGTGACTGACAGTAACCCAGGATGCAGTGAATGGCCTTAGCATTTTCAATGTCTAACCAAGCTCTCAGCACTCAACACTGCCCACCTCAGTCACCTCCATGGCCATTGGAACAAATTGTTCTAACCCTCACGTTCCACCAGGAGTCGTCACGTTAGGAGTAGACATCCCCCTAACTCACAAATGCATTTGAGGGCTGTTGGTTCCCTTCAACCCATTTTATCCTGCCTGCTAAGATGGTTTTACCAAGGCGTGGCATTTGCACATGCCAAGGTCTCTTGGAGTCAACAGTGACAGTTGGGTGAAGATGGATAGGTAGATGGGCTGCCTCCCTGAAGACCATGGGGAATGGGGGGGCTTGTCTCAGCTACTACTAGGCTGAAACCCAAAGGTTGCCCCTCAGAGCACCAATACTGACACTGATATAAAACCTATCATATTTCCTCAGATTCCCAGACTCTTGAGATCCTGAACCCCTGAACTCCTAGACATCTCAAACTCCTGAACTTTCAAAATTCAAAGATCATGTCTCCAGCTTCTTTCATCTAAAATAGAAAAAAGTGAAGACTCAAAAAACCAAGGTCCATATTCGTGGGGCCATATGTTTTTCTCAAACAGGTAGAGGGCTTATAGCCTCTCCCCTTAAAGTACTGTCTTTAATCAGACAACATCTAGCAGGGATAATTTAGCCATTTAGCCAAAGAGAAGTCAAACCAAGTTATAAAGAACAAACAAATTAAGATTTTTTTGAATAACATATACCCACCTCCCACAAGAACACACTAATTCTAGCTCCACAATTCCCAATTAAGAGGCACATGGTTAGTAAGATCAGAACCAGTTATAGAGAGTCTGTACATACTCCATCATGTCTCCAAAGCCATTGTACAACCTCACAATGCTCCTGAAAGCCTCTACAAGATGAGGAATTGTATTAGAAGCATTTTAAGCACGCTCTCAATTCCTCATTATACAGGTCAAGTGTATTGACCTACAGCATTCCTGTGTTCTACCTGTAACAAATAAAAATTAAAAAGGAAATGACATTAATCACAAGTTTATACCTTTTTTTAGTCTAGATTTCTGATTTCGTTTGCATAGAGAATGCTTGGTGACAAAAGTTACTCTACCAATGCAACTGCTCTGAGACCTTGAGAGATTAAGTGACTTTTCCAGGATCCCATTATTTGACAAAGGCAGGATTAGATCTAAGGCATTCTTGACACTGTAAGCCTCTCTCTATCCACTAAATCACACAATCCTTTTGCTATGTGGTACTGCAGGTGAAGTATTAGAGTCAGGAAAACACATTTTCATAAGTTCAAATCTGACTTCAGATACTTACTAGCTGTGTGACCTACACAAGTCACTTAACCTTGTTTACCTCAGTTTCCTTATCTGTAAAATGAGCTGAAGAAGAAATGACAAAGTATTCCAGTATCTTGGCCTTAAAAAAATCCCAAATGGAGTTGAATATGAATATGAAACAACTCAAAACCTTTTATTTAAGTGTAGTAAAAGAAAATAACTGGCCTAAGTTCATGAAAGTTACAGGAGTCATGAGAAAAACAAAGAAAGAGAAATACATTTAAGAACCAGAAATAAAATTATCCCATGAGTGCTACAGATTCATTTTTCTAATATCATTCCCTTTGTACCATTAAGCCAACAAGAGTATGCCAAAAATTTTTCATTTCTGAGTTCCCTAGCAAACCTGACAACTAGGGCAGGAGGACCACGTAACAGACATTTATTTAACAACATAGAGAGCTGATCTTCAGGATTTCCATGTTATAGTTTCTGCTAAGACTTCCACAATCAGCAAGGATCACATTTCTTATTGATATTTTTCACAAGCCTCTTTTGCCAAGGAAAAAATGCCAAGTCTAGTTTGAGAATCCAGTTTTCTCTGTTCCAGATCACTGTAACTGACTCCTAACTGGCCTCAGTGTTCCTAGTTTCTCCACCCCCCAATCTGTCCCACATCTTGCTGCCAAATTAATCTTCATAAAGCACCATTTTTATCATGCCACTTACCTGCTTCAAATGCCTACCGTGGTTCCCCATTGTTCATAGAAACTCAGTTTCAAGAAATAACCTCACCTTTCAAACCTCAAAGTTCCCAAATACAGTTTTCTTCTCCCAAAGTAAGGGGTTGACAAGAGACTAGTTCAGTGAAGAAAATAGGTCAATAAGCATTAGTTACCTACTATGTGCTAGGCACTGTGCTAGGAATACTAAAGTATCATGTTCAGCCTTAGCCAGGGTAATTGAGGTGATCAATCATTCTTCCCTCTGAAGTCTGAACCTTAGTAAAATACTATGTGCTGTTTTAATACAGATATGAAACACACACACACACACACACACACACACACACATCCCTGATTTACTTTAATTCAGCAATACATCACGGATGCATGCTCCAAAGCCAGCCAGTCCTAAATTAGGATGAACTATGGTTGTTCTTGTCTCATTCCCCTCCTCAGTACATGCTCTTCCAATTTTCCCCTGGGGAAGTGTCTCTTTTGGACTCCTGTAGTCCCACTTGGACACAAAACGCAAAATATTCATGGGGAAAGACAGTATGCATGGCAAGTCAGGGTTTATGCATTCGTATCTTAGGGACTCCACATGTGTCCTTATTTAAAATTTCTTCTACAGGAGAAAGCTAATACAGTTATATCATTGACATCTGATCAGAACCTAAGTGTGACTTAACAGTCTTTCATCTGGGCTATAATGTGTTTCAGAATACACCATATAGATCATTCTTCTACTTCTCTACCTAATGCTATGATTTTGATAAACCAACCCAAAATTCTGTATTTTCTTCAAGGTCAAACTCAGCCCTTACCTCCTACACATGGTCCACAAAATGATTTCTTCTCTGAACACTTAATGGAACTTCTGTTGGTATAACATAGGCTGACACTTAATTATATTGCATTGTTTCCTGTATTTTCCATGAATATGAAATTTATCTTTAACCAAATCATAAACACTTTGAGAAGAAAAACTGTATCTTCTATTTTTATGTCCCCTGGGTAATCAGTACAATATTAAATATATATTTGTTGTTTAGTTGAGTAGTCATATCTAACTTAGTGACTCTATTTGGGGTTCTCTTGGCAAAGATATTGAAGTGGTTTGCCATTTCCTTCTCCAGCTCATTGTTCAGATGAGGAAACTGAGGCAAATGAGGTTGTTATTTGCTCGAGGTCACACAGCTAGTAAGTGTCTAAGGCCAGATTTAAACTCAGATCCTCCTGACTACAGGGTTGACATTCAATTCGCTATACTACCTAGCTGGTACTAAATGGTCCAATTTTGTATTTGTATTTATTGTCTTTATTTTTGTTTTTATTATATTCTTTTCAATCCTCCCCAGGACACTAGGCATAGCTAACATGAACACCTTACCATGTACCTGCTATTGTAAACATTTCTGAGACATTTTTTTAATGATTCTCTCCTCAGAACCTCCTTCTTTTTATCTCACCATTCTCCCTCCCTTCTTCCTGTTAATCTATTCAGCTTTGGGATTTACCTCAGAGCTACCTAGATCATAGACCAATTTGCTATAGTTAGCTCACCTAAGATACCCGGGCTATTCATCAAATTCAGTCATCTGTCAGGATACCAGGACCTAATCAGCAGAGAAACTCTGGGAACAAAAATCAAAACAATATTATTACCAATGATACTGGAAAGAGTATGACAACAGTCAGTCAATAATCACCCATTAAGTACCTACTCTGTATCATGCAATATGCTTTACAAAGAAAAGAAAAGAACAGTGTCTCTTCTAAAAATCAAATGCAAAGGGAAACTTTATATAAGCAGCTATGTATAGGGTAACATGAATATCATCAGCAGAGGAAAGGAACTAAGATTAAGGAAGATTAGAAAAAGCTTCTTGAGAATGGAAAGACTCTAGCTGAGACTTGAATGAAGTCAGGGAAGTCAAGAGGCAGAGATAAGCAGGGAGAGATTTCCAGGCCTTTGAGAATTCCCAGAGATGGTTATGTTTAAAAGGATGTTATATTATGTTTAAAAGGACTGATATAGGAAAATGATGTAGTCAGATCTCAATTTTAGGAAGATCAGTTTGACAAATGAGTAAATAATGGGAGCAAGAAAGAAGAAAACAGGCATTTACTAAGTACCTAATATATTCCAAGAGCTGGAGTGTTTTACAAATATTGCCTAATTTGATGACTGGAATGAGAAGAGACTTGTAGCAGATAAATCAACCAGCAGGCTATGGTGATAGTTCAGGAATGAGATGATCAGGGTGATGGCAGTATCAGAGGAGAGAAGGCAATATATACAAGAAATATTTCAGAGGTAAAATCAACATTACTTGACAATTGATTGGACATGGGGTTGAAAGAAAGTAACAAGTCAAGGATGACACCTTGTTTTTAATCTTGAGTGATTAGGAGAATATTTGTCCTTTCAACAAGAAAGATTTTTATAAACCAGGAAGAGCTTAAATGTCCTCCTCCTTCAAGATTACAAGTTTGGATCTGATGATTTCTTATCTGGAAGCTCTAGAAGTTTACATCTTATGAGATCCTACAGGGCTAACAACCCAATCACTTGCTCTATTCATTTCTGATATAAATCTACAACATCAAAGTAGCCTCTCTATTCTTGACTCATCATTTCAATTGAGGCATTTACATGGAACCAAGAAGAGACAACCATTCACCCATTCAACTGATCAATCAATTTAACTTTAAAACATTTGTCATTTATTCACTAAGAAAGTTTGACTCTAAAATATTTCTAATTTAGGAATCCTGAAGCAAGTAATTGAGCAAAATGATTAAAGGGGTATGAATGTGACAATAGCCAAGGCAGACTATTCAGAAAGAATAGTAAAAGGCCTTATAAAGGACTAAAACAATGTTTGAAAGTCTAGAAAGGGAGTTTTTAAAAATCCAGAGAAAAGATGCCTCCTTTCTCTCTGGTTATTAGTATTCTTCCTCTCCTCAAATTGCTTTAGATTTCTTTATCTATAGTATAAACTATATTTCTCTTCTTTTACCATACCGAATACAAATTTCTTGAGGGCAGAATCTATTTCATTTTCCTCTCTCTGCTTCTGTCTCTCTATCCATATGTGTGTATCTCTGTCTCTCTCACATACACATTCTCTTTTGCTCTGTTTCTCTCTCTTTTTCCTCCTTCCTCCTTCCCTCCCTCCCCATCTCTTTGTCTTTCAATGCCTTTTTCTGTCTGTCTTTCTCTGTCACTGTTGTTCTCCTTCTATTCCCCCCCTTCACTGCCTCTATCTCTCTCCTTGTCTCTGGCTCTGTGTTTTTCTGTACAGCACTTAGTACAATGCCTTGCCTACAACAGAAGCTTATTAGATGTGTGTTGAATTAAACTGAAGACATGAGAACAGTATCCAGAGATAGAAAGAGAGAAGAGGAAGGATCACAGAGCCAGAGGGGGAAAAAAAGGGGGGGGGGGAGCAGCACTATAATAAAAATTTGTAAGTGACCTTAAGAATGCCCAGCTGGACAAATTTTAACCCCAGATTTTGGAAACTTGAATACCTCCAGGTGAACTTAGCTGTTGGGAGGAAGAAAGGAAAGAAACAGAATGAGAAAGATGAACTTGACAGGTGAAGAACACCACTCTCAAAACCACCATCTGGAGATACTAGAATGAGATGAATGCTAATGATACCTTATATTTCTAGAGCTCTTCACAGTTGGCAAAGCAATTCCCTCAAAACAATCCTGTGAGATAGGCAGTATAAGGATTATTAGTTTGCTTTTAAAGCTGAGGAAACAGATTCAGAAAGGTCAAGTGACTTGTCTGTTGTCACACAGCTAATAAGTTTCAAAGTCAACACTAAGCCAAGTTCAGTAGTTTTTCCACTCTACTGGGAGTGAAGGGGAGAGGCAAGGAGGAGAGAAGGTAGACACAGACACATAGAGGCAAAGAGATAGGAAGTAGAGAGAAGAAGAAACAGAAAAGTACAGAATCAGAGACAGAGAGACAGAGACAGAGTCAGACTGAGGCAAAAACAAAGGTTGAGAGGCACAGACAGAAAGTGACACCAGTAGAGACAGGTAGAGAGAGAAAGAAAGGGAAGTAGAGAGAGAAACGCAGATATGGAAAGGTAGAAAGACAGAAAGAGATAGAAAGAGACAGGGAGAACCAAAGAGGAAGAAACAGAGAGAAATAGAAAGATAAAGGGAAAGAGAGAGAAGGGAGAGAAGAAAAGGGAGGAGGAGGAAGAGAAGAGGGAGAAGAGAAAGAAAGGAAGAAAGAAGAAAAGGAAGGAGGCAGAAAACAAGGAGAAGGAGGAAGAGAATGGGGGAAGGGGAAAAGAAGAGGGGAGGGAAGAGGAGGAGGATGATAGAGACAAAGAGGCAGAGAGAAAGCAGGAGGCAGAGAAGTAGAGAGGTAGAGAGAAACACTGGGAAAGAAAGAGGCAGAGAGACAGAGATAGAGAGAGACAGGGAGGGAGGAGAGAGAGAGAGACAGAAATAGAGACACACAGAGAGAGTGACAGATAGACAGACAGAGAAAGAGATCCACCTCATACAGTTCCTTGAGAAAGCACAGATGAGGCATTTGTGGAATTCTAACCTCATCTCTCTCTTGAACAATTCAGAACACACTAATAATAGGAGAGCCCTGCACAATAACAAATCTTTCTCTAGTCCCATAGCCTCTTGTTTTTATTTTTTGGTGAGGGGAATAAGAAAATGCCTGAGGTAAAACATATGCTTTTGGTGACTGAAAAGATGATGACACGTACAGAGCTGTGTTGCTGTTTTAAACATGGAATGCTCTCAAAATAAAACCTAAGGAAGGAAAAAAAGAAACCAAGTCAACCAATTTAAAGCCTAGCCTGTGTTTAAAAAAGCAAAATCAAATAAAAATAAAACCTCACACACCAAAGTGCATGCACATCTGGGACAATTTATAGTCTTAAAGCTTGGCTTATAATGGAAACTGCAGTTGTCTATATTAACTGTAGAGCTGCCAGTGAGGCTCATGATAGCAATGTCTGGGTGTCCCATCTCCCTATTAGGAATCTTCTACTGGATACATTACAGAGACTATACAAATCCATACAAACACACAAGAGGAAAGAAGAAAGTATATCTTTATAAAAGTATACAGTATAGTGCAAGGGTAACAAAGTCAAATAGAAACAGTTGTTAATTCATACATAAGATCCCTCTGAACAGCATATTGGCTTTGTTTTAAAATGTAGTATTATCTATGTTTTGCTGTATTTTTGTTTGTTGTCATTCAATCATTTTGGTAACTTCATATGGGGTTTTCTTGAGAAAGATACCAGAATAGTTTGCCATTTCCTTTTCAATCTCATTTTTACAGAT
The DNA here is from genome assembly GCF_902635505.1 of Sarcophilus harrisii. Classification (NCBI taxonomy): domain Eukaryota; kingdom Metazoa; phylum Chordata; class Mammalia; order Dasyuromorphia; family Dasyuridae; genus Sarcophilus; species Sarcophilus harrisii. The sequence continues at coordinate 546,935,533 of NC_045426.1, read as the reverse complement.
GAGGAAACTGCAGCCACGAGAGTTAACTGACATGCCTAGGGTCACACAGCTAGTAAGTGTCTGAGACTGGGTTTGAAATGAAGAAGATAAGTATCCACTGTGCCACTTAATTGCATTTTAATCTGATATGACTCGCATTAGGTGGGGTGGGTTACATGGGACTCCAATGGGACTGAGTATAGGACATCTGGCTTGTGGATAGGTAGGACAACAGAATCAGAAAGACATACATTCAAATTCTACTAGCCAGCTGCAGGAATATGGTCAAATCAAGGAATGCTCTCTAATTCTCAGTTCCATCAGCAACATCCTCAGTGCCTCACTCTCTCACCTCCACCTATATGGTCATTTGCCAAATTTTGCTTCTCCTATCATCATATCTCTTAGATATAACCCCTTCTTTTTCCAAACAATACCCTCCTTTGGGGCCTCAAATTTGTTACAAAAGCTTCTTAGTTCTAGCCTCCCTGCTTCAACTTTCTCTACTCCAATCCATCTTCTCTCAATGTGCCAAAGTGATTTGCCTAAAACTTGTATTTGACTATCATTCTCTATTTAATAAATTTCAATAGCTTCCTCTTATCACTATGATCAAAATTTGAATTCTGTTTACCCTTTAGAACTCTTCACAACCTGACTCTATCCTACCTTTTTGTATGTTACACATCATTAGTCCTTTAGGATTGTCTTGGATCATTTTGCTGAGAATAACCTGCTGATCATATTGCTGAGAAAAACCAAGACATTCACAATTCTTCATCAAACAATATTGTTGTTACTGTGTACAATGTTCTCTGGTTCTGTTCATTTTATCATGTATCAGTTCATGTAAGTCTTTCCAGATTTTTCTGAAATCATTCTGTTTGTTCTTTCTTATAGAATACTAAGATTCCATTACAATCATATATCATAGCTTCTTTAATCATTACCCAATTAATGTGCATCCCTCCAATTTCCAATTCTTAGATACTACAAAAAGAGTTGCTATAAATATTTTTGTACGAATAGGTCTTTTCCCCTTTTATAGGGATTTGTTTCAGACATAGACCTAGCATGGTTTTGATGGATCAAAGAATATGCAGTCTTAAAGTCCTTTGGGCATAGTTCCAAATTGCTTTCCAGAATGGTTGGATCAGCTCACATCTCTACCAACAGAGCATGCATTAGTGTCCCAGTTTTCCCACATTCCTTCCAATATCCAACATTGTCCTTTTTTGGTTTTTTGGTCATATTAGTTAATATGATAGGTATGAAATGGTACCTCAGTTTAGTTTACATTTCTTAATCAATAGTGATTTAGAGCATTTTTTATGTAACTAGAAACAACTTTGATATCAACTGGGGATTGACTTGAAGTATTTTTATAAATTTGACTTCATTCTTTATATTTGAGAAATGAGGCCTTTATCAGTACCTGTTACAAAATTTTCCCTAGTTTTCTGCTTTCTTTATAGTTTTGGTTATTTTAGTTTTTTGTTGCAAAAGTTTAAAAGAAATAATGCATCCAAAGTACTTTGCCAACTTAGAAGTCATTATACCAACATCAATTATTATTATTAGAATATTTCTCTTTGTCTTTTGAAAATATAATGTACACTGGGTGTTTGGGAGGGGGACTACATAATTTATCTTTAAACATAGTCAGCAATGTTTCATTTTTTATTGTTGTTTTTTATATTTTTCACATACCAACGTTTCTGGAAATTCAACTCATTTCTATCCAAATTTTTATGTTATGTGTGGTTTTACCGGGGAAGTTAGTCTTCTGAGCAAGAGACACTCTTCTCTGTCTGGAGTTTATAGGGGTAGGTATAGAGAGGCTATCCCAGGGCCTAGCAATTCTATGAAGTTACCTCACTTGCTTTGTGGAAAATAACAATTCACATATGCAGAGTATGATGTAACAGAAGGCAATATAACACCATCCTTTATTCTATAGCTAGAAACAACATTCTTTCTATTAGAGATTTTTTTTCATTCAAAACAAAAAAAGGAAGGGAGGGAGGAGTCAGCAACTATTTTAATAGAACAAAAACTCATTTCTCGTGAGTTAAAATTGATCCAGGATCCCAGAAAGAAAGACTTGGAGATGCCATGAATTTCTCAGGAGTAACTGCTCCTCAGGGTCCAGAGTTGAGGTTTTTAGAATCAACCGCACAGCCATAACCATCATCTATCCACAAGTAAGATTCTCCTCCTCAGTCCCTGATCCCTAATCATTATTTAGAAAAACTATCCCAGATCTGGTTCATCTTTTCTTGGGCTTGAAGCCCTACAGGACCTCATAGATTCTACTGCCTATCATATAGGTTCTACTATCTGAATTCAGGGTAGGACTGGGGATAAGATTTTAACATAAAAGTGTGAAAGTGTTGTCTAATTGCTGACTATGTTTAAAGATAAATTATGCACCCAGGTCTGGGGTTTGCCCCTCTGCCAATCATCCCTGAAAGCATGGTTGGAGCCATAAGGATTTTCCTAAAACCTAATTTTGAAATAACCAAGAAGACTTTTTCAACATTTCAATTACTTTCAATGCACTATATTTGGCAAATAATGTTTGACTTTTTACTTCCAAATTGTTGGGTTTGTTTTGTTGTTGTTATTGTTTTAACAATAATCTGTTAAAAGTTATCTGTTATATAATCTAGATTATATATCTCAATTTTCCAATAAATTTCCGTTTTGCTCAATGAATCACAGAAAGGAAATTTCTCTGTATTTTTGTAACTCAGTTTTCATATACATAGAGCTTATCTAGAAAGTGTCTCTTAGACAAAAGCCTAATAATTAAAGATGGCCCATGGCATCCTCTCTTAGGATCTTCAGTGTCCTAAGACTAAAACTTTATGAAAAATAATGAAGATCTAAATCTTCTTTTTAACTCCTCTAGAATCACAATTTCACAAATGGAAGAACACAAGTATGGCACTGGCCATTTTATGCCTCTCTCTGTCTCTCTCTTTCTGTCTCTGTCCCTGTCTCTGTCTCTATCTCTCTGTTTCTCTGTTTCTCTCTCTCTCTCTCTCTCTCTCTCTCTCTCTCTCTCTCTCTCTCTCTCTTTCTTTCTGTCTTTCTCATATACACAACACACCGACACTACAAATGTATATGTGTGTAATTATGTGTGTATATAATTAAAATGTATATGTGTTTTAACTCTAATTCAATCATCCCCACTATCTTATTGTTCAGCAGTTTTTTAGTCATGTTCAACTCCTTATGATCCTGTTCAAGGTTTTCTTGGCAAAGATACTAGAGATTTGCAATTTGCTTCTATAACTCATTTTATAGAGAAGGAAACTGAGACAAACAGGGTTAAGTGACTTGCTCACTATCCACTGTGCCATGTAGCTGCCCTGATCCCCACTATGAAAAAAGCTAATAAGAAAAATAACCTTTTGGTCATGTATACTTATTGTGTATCTAATTTATATTTTAATGTATTTAACATCTACTGGTCATCCTGCCATCTGGGGGAGGGGTTGGGGGGGGGGTAAGAGGTGAAAAATTGGAACAAGAGGTTTGGCAATTGTTAATGCTGTAAAGTTACCCATGCATATATCCTGTAAATAAAAGGCTATTAAATAAAAAAAAAATGAAAAAAGCTAATAAGAAAGGCAAATGCTAGAATGAAAATAATATTGAATTTTATGCAATTTCAGTCTTGCTACTTTCTAACAATAAGATTTGGGGCAAAATCATTTATTCTTCCCAGAATGCAGTTTTCACATCTGAAAATTCAAGTGTTCATCTAAATGGAACAATAGATAAGAACACTGGGCCTAGAGTCAGAGAAACCCGAAATCAAATTTCATCTCGAGTACTCACTAGCTCTGTGACCCTGAACTCTCCGTTTTCTGAACTGTAAAATGGGGATAATAAAAGCACCTACTTCCCAAGATTGTTGTGAAGATCAAATGAGATGAAATTTGTAAAGTGTTTAGCACAGTGCCTGGAACATAATGGGTACTTAATAATGCTTTAGGTGACTTTTCTAGTTCCAAATCTTAATTCTTACAAGTTCCAAAATATTCTGCACTATATAGCTTGATTTGGGAGATATCATGGTACATTAGAATAGGAACAGGATTTGATGTTAAAAGATCTCAGATCAAACCCCGTTTCTGTCTGTGAGATGCGGGGATAGTGACTTAACTTCCTTGGACCTCAGTTTCCTCATCTGTAAAGTGAAGGGATTGGAATCCATGACCTGTAAGTCTCCTTTCTTGTTCTAAATCTAAAGAAAATGACCCTGCAACTTTACTAGACCAAAATTAGGAACTATTTCACCCACCACTGGAAAGCAGCCATGTCTTGGTATAAAGCAGCTGTTGAATGGTGCAACAATAGACAACAGTTTGGGACAGGAAGTGAAAAGTACCACATCCTCTTGAAACTACAAGAGGAATTTATTAGGCCTATTATCATGGCTTCACACTTGTTCAGCAATGACAGTTGGGCTCCAGAGCTGCTCAAAGAGACTTGATTGCTTGAGGTACTAGTTTTAAGACTCACTGTAGTGTAATTCCCTGATAGTCTTCACTTGAGAAGCAAATGTGAATCTCTGGGTCTTAAATGCCTGGAAAAATCAAACACAGACCAATGTCTCTCCTTCCCAGCAGTTATTGTGCTAAGTGATAGGGGCAAGTCAAAAACAGCAACAACAACCACCTTCAAACAATCCTTGCCTTCAAAAAGTATGGAGTTGTAGAACCTTACAAACCATCTATTTGGAGAAGTAAAGTGGTAAAGTGAACTCAAAGGACCTGGATTCAAATCTACCTTACTGTGCATGATCTGGGGCTAGTCACTGAATTTCCCTCAGTTTCTCATCTATGAAGATGGCCTCTGACATCCTTCCCAGGGCTAGTTCTCCAGTCCTAAGAACCTCACTAACTATTTGGAGAGACAATGAATGCACAAACAAAATGGCACTCAAGGCATCACATGAAAAGTATTCCATGAGAAAGACAATTTTGTGTCAATAGTGAAAAAGAATACAGGGCTGAGAATCTGGAAGCTTGAGTTTTGTCACTGACACAACAAACCAGAGCAAGCTATTCAATGCTTCCAAGGTCCCTTCTAACTTTGAAGATGTATGATCCTTAAAGAGCTCAGAAGAAGACAAATGTGGATATCTACAGCATCCCAAAAGTCCACTAAGAACCAATCCCCAAAGCAATGACACAGCTTCTTGCAGTCAAAAGAGCACTCGTTCTAGAGTTAAGAACTTGGCTGCAAATCCTGTCTGCACTACTTACTGCCTGGGTGATCTTTCTGCCTGGACAAATTGCTTAATTTCTATTGATTTTAACTTCCTTATCTGTGCCGTGAGGGGCTGGGGGTGTTAGCCGGGATGGCCTGCAAGGTCCCTTTCAGTTTAAACTCTATGATCCTGCTGTCCAGGGCAAATGTCCACAGTCGTAGCTGAAAGAGGATCAAATGACAGTCAACAAAGATAAGAGAGTAATGCACATTAGATCTCAGCGTTAGGGAAGAAGAGAAGCAGGTGGTGGGAGTGATGAGGGGATTTGATGGAAAAAAACTGAGATGGCATAACAAAAGTGAATCCTAATCTTACAGCTGAATCTGTGCATTTATCTTGGGAGGTGCTGAAAGAGACTTCAGTCTTAGCCTCTACAATACAAATAAGGTGACTAAGAAGGAAAAGGGAAAATGGAAAACAATGGTTTCTTTGGTTTATCTCTCTTCATGTCTATCTAAAGTTCTGTCCTCTTGTATCACTGTCTGAGATTATGTATTCTCTGTCTTGGATCTCAGTTCTCCTTCCACTTCAATTCCCTTTACAGAACTCCCAAAGGCCTGGACTCCAAGTATCTTTGGTGGCAATAGGAAATTTGATTTACATCTACCCTATGGATGTGAACCTCATTTGACAAGGCCCAAGCTCCATTATCCCAAATCCAACACAAAGAAAGGAGACAAAGTTAATTTTTAACAATGAAATCTCTGTCCACACTTTACAAAAATGGAATCTCTGATCATTCTCTGAAGTCACAGAATGGAAAGGTGGCTCCTCAGATTTCACAAGAACTAGCAAACGTGAATTCTTTGATCAGAGTAAGGAGAAAGCAGAAAAGTCCGTTCCTCCCATTTTAAGGCCAAAGTTTTCTGAATGCTAGAACTGGCAATGATTTCCAAGTTTGTCAGGCAACTTTCCCTGCACAGAGGAGACTTTGGTTTTGGTGGGGGTCTCTTTACAGAGATGCAAGACTACCACTCTGGCTCACAGGGCCCTCAGCCAACATACTAATTCTTGGAAGTCAGCTGGTCCAATTTCTATGAACCCAGATTTTCAACAATATCCCCAAACACAAGGTCGGTTTTAAGCCCTCTAATATAAGGATAATGTAGTTAGCAAACATCCTCCAAGTATTTCTTGAGTTGGCTTGACTGGCCCACTTAGCATTTCAAAGAACTTTAGAATGTTAAATCTGGGAAAGTCCTAAGAGGATACATAGTATAGAGGAAGAATGCTGAACTTGGAACCAAAAGACAAGACTGCATCTATACTTTGGCTGTTTTTGTTATTGTTGTTGTTGTCTGGTTTTCATTCTGAAGGAGGACCATAACATCAGGGAGGTGGGATGCCATCAGTTGCAAGTGAGTCAGATTTAAGTGAGGGAGGACTATTCAAAGTCACCAGTCTCTCTTTCCCCTCCAGAGCCATCTGGATGCTGCTAAGCAGAGCATAAACCTTATCGATTATACTCTGATTTACTGTATGATTACAAGCATATTACTTAACAACACTGAGCCTCAGTTTCTTGTACCCTATAAAATTGAAATACCATATAAATGTGAGTTGTCATTAGCTAATCTAACCAGTGTCTGCTTAAGAGGAAGGTAGGAGAAAAGGGAAGGAATCAGAAGGGACAGCAAAATGAACCTATTGGCTTCATTGTACACTATTCCATGTTAGGGAACTGGCTCTACATGAGGAAAACAATGCACCCCAATATTTCAAATATTGTGGCTCCACATAGGCTTTGAGCCTTACTCAGCCTAGAGATCCTCCTGGATTCTTTACTCTTTCACCACCACTAACTCTCTCCAAAACTTCTCAATTTCACCTTTCCTGTCTTACCAATCTGGCCCTTTTCCTCTGACACCTCTCTAGTGCAGGCTCTCATTGCCTCATTCCTTGATTATTGCAATAGCTGCCTACCTCAAGAGCCTCCCCATTCCAATCCATCCTCCATTCACCTACTAAAGTGATTGTCCTAAAGTACGAGTCCAATCACATCACTTTCTCCTACTCAATGAACTTTAGTGGCTCCCAATCACCTCCAGAATCAAATTTTTAAAAATCTTCTGTTTGACATTTAAACCCCCATAACTTAGCCTCTTCCTATCTTTCCAGTCTTCTGGTCTTATGACATCTATTCTTTCATGCAGCAACTCAGTCCTCCAAAGTGGGCCTTTGGGCTGTTCCATGAACTCCATTTTCCCTGTCTCCCATCCCTGCAATGCTCTCCCTATTATTCTCCCAGACTTCCTTTAAGTACAAGCTAAATCCAGCTTTTTTTTTGGAAGCTTCTCCCAATCCTGATTAATTCCAGTGTCTTCTCTCTGTTATTTATTTTGTACATATCTTGTATATAACTTACTTTGTATATATTTATTTGCATTGTCTCCCCCATTGAAGTGTAAGTTCCCTGAGAGTAGATTGTCATTTACCTCTTTTTGTGTTCTCAGCACTTGGCACATAGTAGACACTTACTAAGTATTGATTCACTGATTGACTGAAGAATATTTAAGGGCTCACTATTATTAATTATATCATCTAAACTTCTCTGCCTGGTATTCAAGCACCTCCATCACCTGTTCAACTTTTTCAATCTAGTTTCATGCTCTCCTTACCACTCGTTTTTTTACTCTAACAAGTTTCTCAAAAAACCTCACTGCTTTACGACCATACTAGGCTAAACTCCTACCTTTATGTTTTTGCTCATGCTGTTCCTGCCTACTTCCTGGAATACCTTTTCTTTTTCTCTGCCTGTCAAAATCCCACCAATTCTTCCAGTTTCAACTCAAGCCTGCCTTCCCCACAAATAGTCCATTCTAATTTATTTATTTTCTAATCTCTTGTCCCACATAGTCCATATAATGTGTTTTAATACTTAATTTATTGAATACTTATTGAGCATCATTCTGTGCAAGGTGCTGTATCATATGCTTCCTTGTGTCATCCTCTAAGTGCTTCCTCTGTAAGCAATCAAAAAAACCTCAAAGTACAAAAAGTCTTTGAAAGTCATTTGATGCAGTGAAATGAACCAGAAGAAAATTCTGTTCCAATTGGCTTTTGTTATACTCTCCAGGTCTTGCATGAAAGGAGAACATTCATTTTTGGCTTTGACTTGGTCTCCTCCCCATCTTCCCCTTCCTTTTTTCACTAGAAAATGATCTTCTAGCCTCTGCAGAATGTTGAACTTCTCATATTCTTATTAGGGTCTGAAGCAGCATTCCCAGATCAGCCTTCCAGAAATGTCTATATGAGGAGCCAAAGACAAACTCGACACTGATTCACTATTCTTATAGGGAACTTGCCACAAATATGAGGAAAGTCTTTCCAGCATGTAGAAGAGACAAATTCTTACCATACACACACGCTTGGCCACATGTGCTAAGCTTGAATCCACTTTCCCCTGGACTCTGTATGGACTGCTAGGAGAATGTGTCACAGACTTTTGGAGAGGATGTTTTGTACCAATTGTTCTTAATGAACCATCTTGTAAATTCCCCCTTCTAAAGTTACTTGAAGCTAGCTAACTAATTTGATTTTCAATGATTCCCAAAATAATCTTGGGGGAAGCACATCTGAGAAGCCTTAAAACAAGGACATTGAAAATCACCTCTCTTTCCTCAAAGTTATCTCTAAATCCCTGAGGGAGAGATATAATTATACTGGTTCCGGGAATCCAACTTGTCTGTCATGGGAGTTTGGATAAGGATACCCAAGAGTTTATATAGGTTACAAATGGGATATGATAGAGGATAAAATTCATATTTGTGGGGATTCCCTAGGAGATTTTCCATCTGGCACTTTCATTAGTAGATATATTAGCTCCATTAGGGGGAAATAGTAATTTTTTTATTCCCTTTATTATTTTTAAAAATAATTATATACTAGTTTTTCTCAAAGGCTTCTTTAAACTTCAGATCAGGGTATTGGTTTTTTAGATTATTTTTGCATTTGTTGATTTGTTGAATATTTAAGCACTGATACTTGCTTTATTATTGAATCTTATATAAGTATTGATATCGAGGCTAACATGAAAACTATAAAATACTGATGCCTGGAGTTTGCCTGGAGCATACTATAAGTCATAAATGTTCTTTTTATTATTATTATTACTTTGCAGATCTAGAATGCTTGCTTTATTTGTGACATGATTTCAGTCAGTTTACTGGAGATGCTTTTGTACTGTAGGTCATTGGGAAAGGTTTGTATATTGGCCTATAAATCCCAGAGTAATCAATTTTAAATGCATAATCCACTCCACTGGGAGCCTCACCCTCATTCTGGGCTTATTTGATCTCTTGTTTTCTTTGGCCTTTGAGCTTACTTGTTTTGCTTTTGAATGAGTTTGGAATTCCTTTAGGAGAACCCTTGAAGTGACAGGGATCCACTGAAGGAAAATTTACCAGAGGACATTTACCAGAATTCTGAAGGGTATGATAAGAGTACCCCCTGAGGAAATTTTGGTGTGCTCTGTGAATACAGACACCAAGAAAATCTATCTGGAACCCTGTCTTTAAGGCTTTATGCACTGAGGGAACCATAGAAGAACTTTTTGCCCAGGAAAGTTAAGGGTGCGAGTTTCAGTCAACTCCCAAGTTCCTATTCCCTGTGGGAAGATCTTCAAGTAGCCTGGGAAACTCTTCAAGGATTGTTTCTCTTTTTGAGATGGGAACTTTGATTTTTTTTTTCTTTTTAAATTGGTCAATATTAAACCTTCCTAATATTCAAGAGCCCCCAGAGAAGAGGGACCTTTTTAGTGGGAGGGAAGGAAAAAATATTCCAGGCCCCCTGGATCTAATGCTAATTTGTTTTAGTACTTGGTATCCACTATGCTTAAAGTAGAGGGAGCCCTCTTTGAGAAGAAAGAAGGGTAAGAATTCTACCTACTAAAGTCAGGGGACCAATGTCACTTTATAAACACTAAGCCAGAGGTTTTCCTGTGGGGAGAGCCCCAAATGCTCAGACAGTTCTGTAAGAGACCAGGTTCTCACAACAGAAAGGGAAGCTTGATTTTTTTTTCCTTTCCTCTTTCTTTCTTTTAATTGTGTTAGTATGTCAGGAAAGTCTCTTTTCATGAGTAACAAGGTAAGTAGTAACTAATGAGGACTCTGTAAAAATTATGTTTGTTAAATTGTACCATATCTAGAGGTATGAAAACATGTGAATTACTGCATTTGATTACAAACTATGCCAAACAGATTTTCTCTGAAAACCTTTCAATACAAGTCTTTGAAGGAGACTTTTAAAGGAAAATGCAGAGTCTACCCAAATCACTGGAGGGCTAGCTAGACCTTTGCCAAACCAGTAGATTTACTGAGAACAGCAAATATTAAAACTGAGGAGAAAGTATAAATGTAGAGCCAATACCACTCCACTTTAGCTTGATACCTTAACTAGATAAGAATACGGTTTATCAATCAACAGATCTTAGACTTAGTGAAAGTTTCTAAAGTAAAGTGGTACGAGGTCTACTCCACTTGTCTATAGGATTTCATAAGCCCTCTAGTTCCTGTATAAAACCATTAAATTAACTAGAATAGGAAGTATTTTCTAGAATTTGAAACTTGTAGTATTCTAGAACACCATTGAACTAAAGGGGAGGGGATGTTTGACTTTGGTCTTCAACAAGTCTTTCCCTTCGTTCCTCTTTTGGTCAGAGATCAACTTTCTCACATTAAAGGTTATGAAAGATGTTGGATGCCATCTTTCCTATGGTGTCTTAAATAGTTTCCCAAATTCAGCCATTATTTAAGCATGGACATAAATTACATCTAAAAAGATTGTACCTGCCTCAAACAGCTTGCATTTCAATGGGGCATTAGAAAACATAGAAGGAAACTGAAAAGAGCTGAGCTGGAAGGAGGAAAGGTATACAGTGGGACATGATGATGAAATCTGTAGAATCAGAAGCAGAGATAAGAAAGAAAAGGTGTCTGTTTCTCAAAATGGAAACTCTTGAAGGAATTCACCAAAGAGTAAAGGGAACTGCAAGATGGTCCAGGATGAGAAGATTGTAGGTGATGAAAGAACTTCCAGAGTGTGAAGATCAAAGCCATAAGGTCCAAGAGCCACAAAAGCACAGGGATTTTTCTCAGAGTGAGAAGACCACAGGGAACCAGATTACAAAGGCTACAAAGAACAAAAAGTCAGATGACCCTCAGTCAGTCTGGGCCCATTTTCTCACCTAAAATCATATAGCAAGTAAGTGTCAAAACCCAAGCCTTCTGACACCAAACTCAAAATGGTCAGCAGCATTTGTATCAGGAGATAAGGACAATTCAGACACAAAATCACCATTCCTAAGAGGAATTTCATGAGCACTCCACAATTAAGAGAAAAGGATCTCTAAGCAATGAGGAGCCATGAGGTCGCCTGCTCTTTGTCACATGTGTTCCCAATTTCCCCTAGTTCTTTATGGACTTATAGAAGAGCATTTCACAGAACTTTTAGAGGATGTTTTCTACCTATTAGTTTTACAGTACTGTAGTAAATACCCTTTTATAAAAGCTAAATTCTAAAAGCAAATACTGTATAAATGTCCTTTTCTATTAGCTATTTAATTTTGTCTGACTAAATAATTCTCAAATGATAACTTTGGGAGAAGGAATACCAGTGGGGGCTCAAGCCAATGGCACTAGTTCTATCCTCTTAGGAGTACCTTCAGAACTATCAGGAAAAGATGTCACCAAGTGATTCATCAATATAAATGGGAGTTTGAATTAAGGAGACACTCACCTCAACTTCATGTGCCTCAAAATAGCTTTCAAACCCCAAACTATGATGGGCCAAATAAGCTGGGGAAAGTCTGCCCTAAAAGGCTTGACTTTTCCTAATTACATTATTTCTATATCCTAAAATGACACTAATGAGGTCTATGTTTTTCTTAGCTTGATCTGTCCAGTATAGAAACCAAAAAAAACAATATTAAACTTGCCTCTACAGGAAGCTGCTCTCTGCAGATTTACTCCATCCAACCCACTTCAAAGTCCAGTTAATCCTGAATCAATCCTGAGGTGTCTAGACCAACAAAAGGTGCTGACTGCTGCAATGAAAGGACTCCTTACCTTGGCCCTTTTACACAGAGTGCTTCTGTTTGTCCAGCATCTATGCCAGGTCAGGCACTTCAAACAAACCCTTATATATATCCTGAGGAAAAGGGCAGAGCAGGCCCAGATGGGAAAGAATCCATGTCTAAACTTCCACCATCAATCACACCAGAGGGAAACAAGGAAAATATTTGAGTGGCTTCTACACCAGAGCAGCTAGGTTATAAGGAAAACAGCAAGGGGGTGCTGAGGGAAGGAGGTACTTCTACATACAAATGTCTGAGAAAGGCCATTTCTTTGTCTGTTCTATACTCTCACCCATCCACCCCAGAATCTGAAGTCAAAATCTCTGACTGTGAGAGATTTTTCCAAAGAGATTTCACTAGAAAATAGTGAATTACTGAAATATGGTATCTAACTGAAAAATCAGAGATTAGAGCTAAAATTATCATCATACAGATGAAAGGGGAGCAAGAATTAGGGTAAAGAGGCAGATTCATCTGTTGTTACAGTATAGCAAGCGTGATGTGTAATACTTGGGTTTGGAATGAGAAAATGGGAGTTCAAACCACACCTCTGTTATTTGCTATTTTTGTAATCCTAAACCAATCATTTCCTCTTTCTGAGACTCAGTTTCCACATGAATGAAATGGGAGATATCTTTGGATGTGGCCTAACTTAAGCCAGTCCCCTAGTAACATAGGATCTGATTTTAGAATAAAATGTAATATCTATAAGACATTCAGGGGTTTACAAAAGATGGTTTATTTGTGTGTGTGTCTGCTTTTTTTTTTTTTCTTTTTTGGTCTGATTTTTCTTGTACAACATAAATATGGAAATATGTTTTTTAAAAAAGATAGTTTCTTCAGTCATAGCATAGAAAGGTTACACAGTATCAAACTAAGGATAGTCTTGTCTAGGTTTGTAAGTTTCTTTATAAGGACGGTCCACAGTCCAGTGGAGGGAGCCGACTTCCTCATAGAAGAAAATAGTCTCCAGAAAGATGAACTCAAGTCCTGTTCTGGATGGGCAGAAGATATGGATAGCAAAGTTCTTTGGATAGTTCAAGGTTACCTCAGTTTGATCTGCCATATGTTCTGTCTTGATCAGCTAAGTATAACAAAGATAAATAAATAAATGCTAGAAAACACAGAGGAAATACTAGGATATATATATATATATATATATATATATATATATATATATATCAAGATATTTCTAGCTGCACTTTTTGTAATGACAAAAACTGGAGATAAAGTAAGCCCCATTGAATAACAGCTGAACAAACTGTGGCACATGGATGAAGTGGAATATTGTAGCACTATAGAAATGAGAAATTCAGGAAAACATGGGAAGACTTGTGTGAACTAATACAGAGCAAAATAAGTAGAACTAGGAAAATAATATGTACAACAGCTACAATAATGAAAATAGCAGGCAACGAATGCTAAAAGATGGTCAAATTCTGAATAATTGTAATGACCTATCTGAACCCTCCAAAAAGAAGATGAGACATACATCCCTCCTCTCAATAGAGAGGTGGAGAACTATAATGAAGAATACTGCATGTGTGATTGACTGTGGTTGTTTTGCTGGTCATTTTTGCTTAATTGTTTTCTTTGTTACAAGGATAAGTTTAATTGGTTGGTATAGAGAGAAGGCTATTGAGAAATGTTTGTGAAACAAAAAGTATCAATAAACTTTTGTAAATTAAAAAAAATTAAAGGAAAGATACTATCTTTTTCTATGTATTCAAAAGTTCATTGCAAATTGATATATTTGATTAAATGGGAATCAGAAATTAAGGAGATTTAGATTTCAACCTTGGTTCTAACTAGGTCAAAATGATTACCCCATTTATAGAATAATCAATAAATATTTATTAAGTGCCTATTATGTGCCAGGCACTATGCTAATAAGACTTTTAACTTCTCCAGATTGCTTTACAGAAAGCTGGTGAAATTTCATTAATCCACTAGCACCAAGTATCTTTAGTATAAAATGTTATATTGTAACAAGTATATTCTTATATAATATATTATATTAATTATATATAATAATATAAAATATTGTACAATTTTGCTGGTTGCTGTTATCTGGATGGTAACTATCATAGATGCATAGATTGAGGCAACTGAAAAGATTCTCTGAAAGTAAATATTCTTCTTGATTTATTCTCAAACATTAACAGGGGAGGGGAGGGATAGGAATAGAGAGAAGAGGAGAAGGGAGGAGAGGAGGGAGAGAGGAAAGAAGAGGAGAGGAGAGAAGAGAAGGGAAAAAGAGGGAAGGGAAGAAGAGGGAAGGGGAGAAGAGGGAAGAGGAGAAGAGAGGAGAAGAGAGTGGGGGAAAGGAGGGCAGGGGAGGGGAGAGGAATGGAGAGGAATGGAGAGGAGAGGAGAGGAGAGAAGAAGCGGGAAGGGGAGGGGAAGGGAGAGGAAAAATACAAAAGCAAGTTGAAGTATTTCTTTTATTTTTGATGTCAGGTCAACCCTTCTCTAGGTTAGAGATTATCAAGGTCTCTTGTCAAACTTTGTCATGAAGTTGGAGAGTGAAGAGGACGTGCCCACATGAACTTTCTGTCTTTCACCCTGGCCAGTCCCAAAGCACTTGCTGGACTTAACTGATTGATGACATAGGAATAACCCTGTCTGGCCCGGAGGAGAGATGCAGCAGCTGTTCAGAAGCCCTGGAAGTGACCCCATTCAGCATTTTTTAGACAGGCAGCACAGAAGGATGTATAGTGTTCTTTTACAGCAGCAAGTGAGGTAATATTGGTGCAGGAAAAAGTACACCACTCTTACAGATGTGGCTTTGTAAGAACCTGGGCAAGTCATTGTCTGATCTTCACCTTCCTTATTTCTTAAATGGAACTAATATTATTCATCCTATGTACAAAACAGAGCTATTAGGGCTGAAGTTCCATGAACCAGTGCCACATGAATGCTAGTCATTGTCATTCTCAGAGTAACAAGAAAGGTAGAAGGAAGAATTTCCTTACCTGATCGGGTGGAGCAATGAGCATTGAGATTCAATGTGAGTACCACTATAGGCAGGGGAAGAAATGGATTTGTGGCTTCTGAAGTTCCCATTAGTGAAGTGACCTCTACATTTTATCTTATAAATGGCAGGTGGTTGGCATCAGTGTCCCATTGTATGTTGGGCTCAGAGTCTGAGAAAATCATGCACACAAGCAGCCATCAAAAAGCAATGCCCACTCCACTCTCCTACCACCTCTCTAATTCTTCCCCCTCTTCTCATTCCTAGGATACCTCTAACTATTTCTGTTCCCTCTACATCCTGATCAGACACCTGATCCTTCCTGAACCCAGTTCCCGAGGTCCAGCTTCCACCCACCACAATCTGCCCAATTCCCTCCACACCATTGTTCATGTTTCAAATTTATAAAAATAAAAAATAAATGTAAAATTGTTTTAATTTAAAATAAACTTAAAATTTGTAATTTAAAATATTTAAACTTTTCAAATTTTAAATAAATTTAATTTTTAATTTAAAAAATAAATAAATTGAAATTATTTTAAATAAATTTAAATTCTTAAATAAAAATAAATAAATGGAAATTATTTTCAAATTTTAAATAAATTTAAATGTGAAAAAAAAATTAAGATCAAGACAAAATTTAAGAGGGACTATATCTTGCTGACCTCCTTAAATTCTTTTCCTTTCCATCAGCCCCTGGGTTATCAGTATGTGATATATTTAAATGCTTTATTTGGATGGTATGACTAAGGGCCTCCACTAAATTCCTTCTCTAATGCCTTATCATGGAACCAAGTTCTTAAAGACTCAGCCATTGAGGCACAAGCATTGAGAGCATTGACAGCTAGAAAGGCTTCTATTTATGGTCAGCAATAGATTATGTGACTGCTGGCCAAGAAGAGGGAAAAGTCAGAGAGATTCCTCCTCAGCTTGGGCACAGTCAGATGAATGTTTCGGCTACATCTTCTCTTGAAGACTGCTCCAACTCACAGGAGGATTATCATCTCAAAATCCAGTGTGGTCCAATGGGATGAGCACTAGATATGAAGTCAAGGGTCTTGAGTTCCAATCCCACCTATTTCACTTCTAACCTGTGCAACTGTGGGCAAGTCATTTAATATTTCCCACATCTGTAAAATAAAGGGTTTAGATTAGTTGTTCTCTAATTTTCCTTCCACTTCTAAATCTATTTCTAACTATTCACAGCAATGAAGATCCAAATCCCTGGAATATTGGAGTAGAAGTAGAGCACTATCTGGAAAAATTTGTTTCAGAAATATAAATAGTAACTCTTACTTCAAACCTCCTTGAAATAGCAGAGATGGGTTCCAAGCCTTTTGTGTATGGATTGATTCAGCCACATTGAGGTGAGAAGATCTCATTCAGTCACCAAACCTAAGAGGAGTTCTCTGGTTTCTCAGTACTAGGATGTATATACTTGCTTTTCTTTTTGAATGTCTGCTTTCTATCAGTTTGGCTCAGAAGGCAAAGGTGGAGACCTGACTCAAGCACACACCAAGGGGGTTAAAGGCTGCTTACAAAAGGGGAAATCAGGCTATGCAATTCTGAATACCAAACATATTTTAATTATTATTTTCAAAATGTGTCTCTTCCGCCACCTCTTTCCTAATGATTCAAGAATGGTGGCTAGCCCCCTGGCTGGTCCAAAGCCAAAAAGGCAGTTACAAAGGAAGCTGAAATGAATGAGGTCTGTATTGGCCGGCTGGCCACTTCACACAGTGGCTCTCATGAGGTCACGGCTTGGGGGACGGCTGCTGTCCCATTGAGTTAGGCAGAATAGCAAGCATTAGGCAGCTGTGTGTATAATCAGTGCCCATGCTATGCACAATCCTGTACTAGGTATAATCACTAGGTATAATCATAGAGAAGTTCTGTGACAGAAAGAGTTATGCTCTCCTCTTCCTTCTGGAAACCAGAACATTCAGTATTAGAAAATCAGAGTTTAAGAGCTGAGAACCTTAGATCATTCTACCATTTTGATAATGTAGTATATATAGACAGAAAGAACATTGGAGAGAAACCATGACTTCAAACATTTGATAATTATAATGATAATGGCCTCTTTTCAGAGAAATGAGATGTTCATTTTTAGAAATGGCCAATCTGTAGCTTTTTTTTTTTTTACTTGATTATATTTATTATTGTGAGAGAGCTTCTATCTGGGGAGGTCGTAGGACAAGTAAATAAGTAGTGATAATAATTACCCTCCAAAGTCAATAAAACATATTAAAAATACACAGAAAGGAAACAAAAAAAATTTTAAAAGGGACATACACAGGCCAATATCATTATTGACATTGTTCGTCCTTTTTGTTTATTGACATGATTGTGTTTATTGCTTATTGAGAAGTTTATAATAAAAATCAAAATGTAAAAAAAAAAACAAAAAAAAAAAAACTCAGAAGAACTGGGTTCTCGTCCCAGCTATGGGACCTAGGACAAATCCTTCACTTTCTCCAAACTTTTTTCTCATCTCCATAATGGTGGAATTTGATGAAATGAACTCTAAGGAGGCATCAAAGTGACTCAGTGGAAACTGTCTAGGACTTAGAGTGAGGGAGACCTGAGTTTCAATCTCAAATACTTCTAGCTGTATGATCCAGAGCAAGTCACTTAATCTCTGTCTACTTCAGGTGCCTCAGTTATAAAATGGAGATAATAATAGCATCAACCTCCCATAGCTGTTGTGAGAATAAAATGAGATATTTGTTAAAAAAAAAAAAAAAAAAAGTTTAACAAAGAATCTGTCTCATAGTAGATGCTATATAAATACTTATTACCATTCTCATCTGTATCTATGTATGTATGTATGTGATGAAATATTTTGTGTTATTTACACCTTCCACTTACTTCCACTCTCATATTTTTATTCTCAAATTCCTTAACCCAGCATCTTTAGCTTTCTACCTAGGGCTTCTTAAACTTTTTCCACTTGTGACCTCTTTTCACCCAACAAATTTTTACATAATCCTGGGTATATCAAATAGATATATAATAAATTATAATTCAGTTATGAGACCCCATACAGGGTTGAGTGCCACAGTTAAGAAGTTTTGCTCTAATTGATCTACCTTTCCAACCTTGAATTGAAGTGAAAAGCACATGAAGGAAAACTACATGCTGTACTCTGGTCCATTTAGAACATCATGAAAAGTTTCTAGATTGTGCATTGATTTGCTTGTACCATTTGTTACCAGTACCCGGAGTATTCTCACCTTTTCCATTTCAATTTGTCAGAATCCTACCAAGCCTTTAATGTTCATCTCAGATAATGCCTTCTCTAGGAATTGTCCCCAAACTCTCTCTTCTGGGAATTCATGTCATCTCTTCCACTAGAATCAGGAAAACAAGGCTTTGTCCTAGCATCTTTATATCTTTATTGGTGTATACAACAGTAAGTTATACATAATAGGTTCTTAAATGTTGGCTAATGACTTCTATACCACGTCCATTCTCATGCTGTCATCAGTTTCCCCCCCACCCTTTTCTTTTTCATTGTTCTTAAGGTTCCCACTTCCTCTTTCCCAGACCCCATGCAAAAATCCCCATAAAAACAAATTTAGAGTCAAACAGGGAAACAGCACTTAGCAGGCTAAAAAAGGGTGGTTTTCCTTCTTAAGAAATAAATTCCTTTTATGGATGCCTTTTGTCTACATCAGTCATTTCCACTTCTTCAAGATGGAATCATCCCTTGGGGGGAAAAAAACAATTAAGAAAAAAACTTAATAAAACACTATATATAACAATGTACATAATATTCTCCCCAATAGTTCTATGCCTCTTTGCCTATGAGGAAGGGGGCATGTTTTATTAAATGTCCTTTGAGACCTTCATTGGTTTTTCAGTTACTCAAATTTCAATTTCTTTGTAGTGATCTTTTAATGGCTGGTTTTCTAAAAGGTATGTTGAAGTAAGAGTGGTCTTCTTTGGTGACAGAGGGACAGAGATGAGAGGCAGATGGAACCATAGCGTAGGCCTGTCTCTGACCTTTTGAAGGGATTATCTTCTTGGCATTATCAGAATAGCTGCAGCAGTAATTTGTACTTTGATTCAAGGGGATAAAGTCTAGAAGAGCATGTTCTGATCTCTCCTCTATTTAGGACCAAGCAAAGCAAAGTATAGTGAATAGAGTTTTGGATTTGAGAAAACCACACCCAAGGTTAGATACTCATCAGCTGTGGGATCCTTGGCAAATCATTTACCCTTTTTAGTTTTACTTTCCTCATTCTGTAAAATGGGTATAATAATAGCACATACTTTAGAGAATAAAATGAGGCAATATGTGTAAAACACTTTGCCTTAAAGCATGATATAAATGTAAGTTGTCATTATTATTAAATACATGCTAAGGAAGAAAAGAATGGTTCCACCCTTCAGTTTGACAACTCCCACAAAGCAAGCTGGGAAACTGTCATGATGGGGAAAACCCCACAAGAGGAAGTAAGCCTGCTCCTTCTCTACCCCTCCCCAACTTTCACCCCTGTGCTAAAGCACACATAAAAAAATACAGTTTATAAGTCTCTAAGGCAAAGGTCCAATTATCTTCTAAGTTAGTCCACCTCTCTATCCTTAAGCTGCAAAGAACATTAGAAGATAGGAAAGGAAGGAAACAGAAAAGGACAACAAGAAGCACTTTCTTTTTTTTTGTCCTGAGTTCTGTGCTTACATTTAAAGGCTAGGCTTTCCATATTCAATGTTCATCTCAAAAGATGCCTTGGATTCTCCAAAGCCCCTGTTTCCTCTTAATGTCTTCCCTACTCCTTCTCAATTCCACAACAAGATAGTAAGACTATGACCTCATTGGGAATGTGACCTTTCATTCCAAGGACACTGGGGGAAAGTGTAAAACTATCCCATCTCACTCCCAGCTTGGAGTTTTAAAACAGTTTTGGCTCAGTTCTCTACCTCACCCTGAGCTGCTCTAAGTTCACTGGGGTAATTTCGTCCTTGGAAAAGAGCTAGGGGAGGAGGGGAACCCCCATACAGCACACAGAAAACTTTATTGGTCATGACCCCTAGTGAGCTGAGGTGCTTGAGAATCTGATTTCATGGGCCAGTAGGCAACCCTGGTAGATAAATACAAAACATTATTATCACTTCTTCCCACCTGCTCTTTTACCAGATGGTACATAAATAATAAAATTTGGGTAGGGTTTTTTTTATTATTTGTTTTACTAATTATTCTTTAGTATGGGCCAAGCATTGCTTCTGATTGCCTAGAGCCCTATCTGGGGCTCAGTATAAATATTTTAAAATACAGCTCTAAAAATTATCCATTACAGAATAAGAAATAGGACAAATACTAAACTGACCCACAAGCTAACTTCTACTATTCTAGAAACCATCAGAACTACATCATCTGGTCACTGAAATCCAATACTATCCACTAATCCCTTCCCACACACTGTATTGAACAGGACAACGCCATTTCCCCCTCAGAGCCCCTCCTTTCAGTTCCATGCAAGACCTTGGCATTCTGGGAATTTTCCCTGTTTCCTGTACACATGCAGTCTAACCCTTACTTGAATGCACAGAGCATAAGGAAAAGGGGGTAGGTAAATTAGGCTCTATTCACAGTCTCACTGACTTTCTCAGGAGAAAACTAATGTTCGTCTACCTGTCTGCTTTGACCTGGTTTTAAGTAAAGAGTATCTTATGGCTGGTCAGCCTTGCAGCTATGACCAAATAGTACAACCCCGCCCCCCGCCACAACTCCTCACTCTAGAAGACTACCAAGTGGTCACATTGTTTCTTGGGAGGTATTGTGTGTCAGTCACCACCGCCAACCGAGGAGAAGGGAATTTTACAGACACACCATGAAACAGTATCATTTACCTTCTCCAGCTGCTGCTACAACTAAAACAAAGAACAGAAGTTCTGAAAGACTGAATGAAAAACAACCTATATTTGCTCCCAATATGAAACTTTTAGTCCTTCCATCCACAAATAATCTATGAAAGATTGACATAGTTTCTTTCATGCTGACCTTCAAACAAAAGTCTAAGAGCAGACCATTGAGGAAGCTAGACATACAGAGACCAAAAAATTGTCCAAGGGCACTTCAGCAGGACTGAACCTAAACATTTACAGTTCTTTACTGTTCCAATGCTAAAATCATAGGATCCCCAAAATTCTAAATGAATAGTTATTCTATGTGGTCAGAGCTGCAAGGCTGACCAGCCATAAGATATGCTTTACTTAAAACTAGGGCAAGACAGATAGGTAGATAGGTAAAACATCAGTTTCTTCCTGAGAAACTCAGCAAGACTATTCAGAAGGTATTGTTTCCCAGAGATCTCTGGTGAAAGAAATTCCACAGCCTCTTTGGAGAACCCAGTCCAGCATCTCACAACCATTCTTTTGTTGTCTCTTCAATCTTCCAGCCACAGCTTAAACCTAGCACTTCACTGAGGTGAGGATATATTTGCAAAAGTCTAAGCTAGAGTTTCATGATCAATTTGGTAGTGCTTCCTCTTCTCTCTTTTTTGTTTTAATCTCAGAACTAAGAATTCATTTGTTTGCTGAATGACAAGATGTTAGTGGAAGAACAAAGAAAGAAGTTTAAAAAATATTTTAAGTCATCCCTTAGGATCATGTCAAAAAGTAGGGGGGAAATGACTTTTAACAGTCGATAAGCACTGATCCACAAGCCTGGGACCAAAAAAAATAGGATGGTGTTTTTCTCTGTCTTATTCCCTTTTGTAGCATCTACAATCTATGGCATCTCAGTCTATGAAGTCTAGGCATCTCAGTCTATGAAGAGAATTTTTACTCTGTAAATTTGCAAGAAACAGATATTTGTGCTTTGGAAAGCTGATACAGAAAATTTTAAAAGGAAGGAAGGAATGTAGGTCACATTGGTCAATACGGGCAACATCAGTACAAATTTTATAGGCCAAAGAGCCTGCTTGTGAAAAACCATCTGCATTATTGGTGGTAATAATGATTTCTGTGCTGTGACTAGCAACACTGGAAACTTTTTTACTCAGAATTAAACTGGAAAGTTCAGTGCACAGAAGAGGCCTTTTTTTGCACTGAAAGAGTAACCATCTAACTTTTCCTTCACAGGTAAAGTGATAAAAAATTAAAATTGGAAAGGAACTTAGAAATCACCTAGTCCAGGATCCAGGAACTCTCTACCATCTCTGAAAGACAGGTGGCCAACCAATCTGGACTGGAACAGATAGTTCACTCTTAAAGAGGCTCAATCCACTTTCAGATATGTGTGAAACATTTCCTTCTATTGCATGGAAATCTGTCTTTCACAAATTTACAATGATTGATTTTTGTTTTATTCTCTAAAAATCAATTAATCAATCTATAGGTATTAAATAAATGTTTCCTATGTGTCATACACTCTGCTAAGTTTTATTTAACAGAAACAAAAGGAAAAGAAATCCTGTCCTTTAGGACCTTACATTCTAAAGAAAAAGATAAGAAAAACATGTGTATTTATATGTCTGAGGGGAAAAGGAAGGAAGGAAGAAAGGAAAGAAAGAAAGAAAAAGAAATGAAATAACTATTAAGCATTTATTATGTGTCAAGCACTCTACTAAATGCTTTTTACAAAAGTTAACTCATTTTATCTTTTCAACAACCCTAATGTCTGAGGCAGTATTTGAACTCATTACTTGCTGGTCCAGAGTTCTATCCAGTACATCTCTTAGCTACCTAAGGAGCTAGGACTATAAGGAAGTATTAAAGTAAATGTAAAAAATGTGGTGACTAGTTCTTAGTTTTGAATACAGAATCACAGGACATATCCCAAGGAACATATATGCAAGCAATGTTGCAGAGGGAAAAGATGTGGCAATTTATTGGATTTGTAAATGAAAATGAGAGGGAAAAGTCAAGGTTGATAACCAGCTATAAAGGTGGGTATAAAGGTGGGAAAGAAGATGGCATCATTAACAATAATAAGGAAAATCCAAAGAAAAGAGGGTACGAGGTAAATTAATAAATTCTGGTATAGTTATATGGAGTTTGAAGCACATCTGATGGACCATGTAGTTCTAAATGCTTAATGAGCAAAATAAGTGGTTATATAAGACTGGAGATCATGAGAAAGGCTATGATACTATATCTAGATCTTAGACTCATCTTCATAGAGGTGATAATTAATTCCATGAGATTTAATTCAACTACCAAATGAGGGAGCATAGAGTAAAAAGAGAAGAATCAGAGCAGACCCTTGGGAAGCACTAACAATTAGTGGGCAATATGTATACACACATATATACATATATACATGTATGTGTGCATCTAGCAAAAAAAAAAAAAAAAGATGAAGGATTGTCAAATAGATACGAGGAGGACCAAGAAGTAACAATGTCATAAAGCCCAGAGAGGAGAATGTATCTAGAAGAAGAAAGTGATCAACACTGTAAAATGTTGCAGAGAAGACAAGAAAGTGAGGTTTGAGAAGAAGCCATTAGATTTGGCAATTAGAAGATTATTGGTGAAAGTTTCTCTGATAAAAGTCTTATTTTTCAAATACATGTTGCCTATAGAACTGAGGCAAATCTATAAAAATAAGAGCCATTCCCCAATTGATAAATAGCCAAAGGATATAAAAAGGCAGTTTTCAGAAGAAGAAAGAAAAGCTATCTGTAATCTTATTGGGAGGGGGGGAGGAGAGAATGGTTTGAATCTATTGATTAGAGAAATGAAAATTAAAATAACTGTGAAGTACCACCTTACAACTATCAAACATGACAAATGCTGGAGGGGATGGAGGGAAAATAGATAAACTATTGAAGTGTTTCTGATAGAGTAATAAACTCATCTAATCATTCTAGAGAATAATTTGGAATTATATCCAAAGGTCTATAAAATTGTGCAAACTTTTTGACTCAGAAAGACTACTAATAGGTCTATATCCCAAAGAGATCAAAGAAAAAGAAAAAGGACTGATATATATAAAAATATTTGTAGCAGCTTTTTTGTGGTAGTAAAGAACTGGAAATCAAGGGGATGATCATCAGTTGTGGAATGGCTGAACAAATTGTGGCATATTATTGTGATGGAATACTATTGTACTGTAGGAAATGATGAGTAGAGTAGTTTCAGAAAAACATTGTAAGAACTATATGAATTGATGCAAAAATAAGTGAAAGAAACTTGGAGATCGTTGTGTACAGTAACAATAATGTAATGATGATCACCTATGAAAGACTTTGCTACTTTAGTTAATACACTGATCCAAGACTCATGATTTAAAAAAAGAAACTATATCTCTCCAGAGAGAGAACTGATAGATTCTGAGTGCAAATTGAAGTATTTTCTCATTCTGTATTTTTCTTGATTATATATATGTGTGTGTGTGTGTGTGTGTGTGTGTGGAGAGAGAGAGAGAGAGAGAGAGAGAGAGAGAGAGAGAGAATGCTAATGGTAACATTTGTTTTGCATTATTTCATATATAATTGATGTTATGTTGCTCGCCATTTCAGTGGGTAGATGGAGGGGTAAGAGGAAAGGGAAGATTTTGGAATTCAAAATTTAAAAATGAAAAGAATGTTTAAAATAAATAATTTTTAAAAAATCATTGGTGTGGGAATTTATTTTGTTGGATCTTCCTCATCTCAGTCAAACTTCATTTTCATGAATGTTCCTCTTAAAATACTGTTCCTAATTCTGAGCACTATGCCCCAAATAATAAATTTATTATCTTTCCAGATTCTTCCCAGTCTTTCTCAGAATTCACTCTGTATATGCCACTTTGGGGAAGGTAACACGAGGTAACTCTCACCCTAACTTTAATTGTCATGTACTCCAAAATCCAAATAACCTGGTTACTCCTCCTGAAGAAGAGATATCCACAGTAGTTTGGTTAAATTCTAATGTGACCCATTTGTCTTTGTAATCAGGTCAAGAGTCATCATAATTCTATTATTTGAAAGAGATGGTCACATGTGGGACCTTTGCAGCCCCGAGTAAAACTAATTCCTACTTAATTGCTATGTGCATGCACAGGTCTGTGTGTGACCACTCTGAGGTTAAAGAAAGTGGCTGTAGCCCTGGTGAAAGAGATATGCACTAAAAAGCTCCAACTCTTCCACATCTGCTCCTATCTCTGCAATGCTATTGTTATGCTCTTCCTGTTTCTTCTTTCTCCTGCTCACTTAAATCACTTGTTTTTTGGCTGCAAACTTTTGAGGAAACTGGATCATTGAGTACAACATGAGGTGGAATGCCCTCTACTCCAGAGCAAACACAAATATTCTGTCTCTTGTCAACTTACTGATGCTAATGAAAAGTCTTTTAATGGGCTCTTGTGCTAGAACTGGATGTCTCTCTTCTTTTTTAAAAATAGTTATTTAACATTTTATTTTCTCCAGTGACATGTAAAACAAGTTTTTCCTTTGCTTTTAAAACTTTGTGTTCTGGGGCAGCTAGGTGGTGCAGTGGATAGCACACCAGCCCTAAAGTCAGGAGGACCTGGGTTCAAATCTGACCTCAGATACTTAACATTTCCTACCTGTGTGACCCTGGGCAAGTCACCTAATCCCAATTGCCTTAGGGGAAAAGCAATAACAACAAAAACTTTGAGAGTATCTAGATCCTTTCCCTTCCTCCCCATCCTCTTACCCTTTTAAGAAGGTACATATGAAGTTATATAAAACATTTCCATAAAAGTTATGTTGTAAAAGAAAATAAATTCCTTCAGAGTAGTCATAGATTATTGTATTGCTGAAAATAGCAAAGTCATTCACAGCTGATCATCCCACAACATTGCTATTACTTTGTACACAGTACATTTTACTTTGCTTGAGTTCATGAAGGGCTTTCCAAGTTCCCTGATATCTTTCAAGAAAGGAAAAGATGAATTATTGTAAGCCTTTGGGTGAAGAAAGGCAGAATTGCCTCCTGTCTGAATTGACCAACTGGGCTGTGAACTCATCATGCTACTTTATACTGGTTCATTGGTGCTTATTGTTAGGTGAATGTATGTCAAAGACCGATTGGACCAGATGGATTTCAAAAGGCCAGAAAAACCATTTAGGGTCTGCTTCAACAACAAGAGCTAGTAGCTGCAGGAACCAAGCCCAATGAGGAGCAATCCTTGAGGAGTAGCTAGCTATCCAACACAGAAGTAGATTGGCCTGACAGTCAGGGAGATAGCCAGTACTACAAGTGAAAGACCAACTCTATCATGCCAAAAAGTAAATTTATAAATGATGGCAGCAATCAGTTTATGTCTTAGCCAATAATCCCCAGGGATCCAAGGAGTAGAGAAGAATAAGCTCTCTGTTTGGGAAGCTTTATATTTGAGTTCTTGTTCTCAGTAAATAACCTTTTTAAAAAGTTAACTAATTGGTTAATTGATGTCAAGACAATAGCAGCTGATGAAAATTATGTTACAACAGCCATCACTAGTTAAATGATTTATGGGAAATACTGTAGCAAACCATTAGGTGAGATTAGAGAGAACATACTGGATTGGGGCTTTTGACTTCCCTGACTTCCCTTTAGTCCTAACTAAAATCTCACTTTCTATAGGAAGCCTTCCTCAACCCCTCTTTATTCTAGTCTTTTTTGTTGTTTAATTATTTCCTATTTATC
The DNA here is from genome assembly GCF_902635505.1 of Sarcophilus harrisii. NCBI lineage: Eukaryota > Metazoa > Chordata > Mammalia > Dasyuromorphia > Dasyuridae > Sarcophilus > Sarcophilus harrisii. The sequence goes on along the minus strand of NC_045426.1, from coordinate 546,908,635 downwards.
CTGTATATTGTTTGTTTTGTATGTATATATCTATATATAGCTAGAGAGAGAGAGAAAGAGAAAGATACTTATACATATTATCTTCCCCCATTAAATTGTAAGCTCCTTGAGAAAAGGGACTATTTTTTTTCCCTCTTTTTGTATTCCAGCTCTGGTGGTACATAATAAGCATTTATTAAGTGTCTATTCATTAAGCATGAGAGTACTTTTTAAGTACTTAAAAAGAATACCCAAGGTTATCCTTAAAACTTTGAAGGGAAATAGTGATCTTTCTCTGAGAACTTGACCTGGCAAGGGAGTAGAGAGTGGAAGTTTAATAAGCCAGAGTCTATATGTGCTAAAAGTATATGTACAGGCTTTTTCTCTTGAAAAATATAATCTCTATATCCTAAAAAGATCTTAAAGGAAGGAAAGGGACACACATGTGCAAGAATGTTTGTGGCAGCCCTTTTTGTAGTGACAAGAAACTGGAAACTAAATGGATGCCCATCAATTGGAGAATGGCTGAATAAGTTATAGTATGTGAATGTTATGGAATATTATTGTTCTCTAAGAAACAACCAACAAGATGATTTCAGAAAAGCTTGGAGAGACTTACATAAACTGATGCTAAGTGAAATGAGCAGAACCAGGAGATCATTATACATGGCAACAACAAGATTATACAATGATCAATTCTAATGGACGTGGCTCTTCTTAACAATGAGATGATCCAAATTAGTTCCAGTTGTTCAATGATGAAGAGAGCCATCCATCTACACCCAGAGAGAAGACTGTGGGAACTGTGTGGTTCACAACATAGCATTTTCACTCTTTTTGTTGTTATTTGCTTGCATTTTATTTTGCTTCACTTTTTCTCTTATGTTATATGATAATTGTACAAATATGTACGCATATATTGAATTTAATATATGTTTCTATCACACTTAACATATATTGGACTACTTGCCATCTAGGGAGGGCATGGAGGAAAGGGGGGGGGGGGGAATTGGAACACAAGGTTTTGCAAGAGCTAATGTTGAAGAACTGTCCGTGCATATGTTTTGAAAAATAAAAAGCTTTAATTAAAAAAAAGAAAAAGAAAAATATAAGCTCCATGAGAATAGGGACTACTTTATTTTTGTGATTTTATCTGAAGACCCTAATGTAGTATGTAGCACATTGCTACTTGATTTTTCATTAGATTTCATGAAAGAGGTGGCATTTGAATTAAGTTTTAAAGGATGATTAGGGGAAACAACATGGTTACCTATTGATTGGGAAATGATGATTAAATTTTGGTGTATAAATGTAATTTTAATTATTGTGCAATTTTTAAAAACTTAAAAATAATCAGCAGGATTATTTCAGAGAGGCCTGGAGAGACTTACATGAACTGATGCTAAGTGAAGTAAGTAGAACCAAAAGAACATTGTACACAGCAACAACAAGACTATGTGATGATCAGTTCTGATGGACATGGCTCTTTTCAACAATGAGGTGATTCAGGCCATTTCCAATAGACTTGGGTTGGAGAGAGCCATCTGCATCCTGAAAGGAAGACTGAATAGAAATCACAACGGAGGAGGAGGAGGAGGAGAAGGAGGAGGAAGAGGGGGGGGGAGGGGGGAGAGAGAGGAGGAAGGCAGCAAGAAGGGAAAGAAAAGGCAGGAGACAATTTATGTGCTTATTGTGTTTCAGGCACTATACTAAACCTACTATTTAGGAATTAAATTAGTGAAGGACAGTAAGGGCATAGGACAAGAGTAGGGAATAGTGTAAGGAGAGGCACTGAGGAGGGATGGCCACAATAATAAATGTTTGTTCAATTAAATTGAACCTGCAAGATAGATGTTGTATCTTTTATTGTTTTATGAAAGAGGAAACTAAACTGAAGTTTCAAGATAAACTAACTTATCCAAGGTCACAACTAATAAGTGTTAGAGTTGGGCTTTAGCACAAGGATTCTGAAACTATAGATTAGTTTATGTAACCTGTGACTCCAAGTCCATTTTCATAGATCTTTTTTCATTGGTGGATATTGATTTCAACTCAACTATGAGAGAGACACAGATAGACAATGATAGAGATAAAGAGAATTAGAGAAACTGAGATAAAGATAGAAACATAGACAAAGACAGACCAGAGATAACAGAGGTAGAGACAGATAGTGACAGAGACAGAAAGAAAAAGAGATAGAGAGTGACAGAAACAGACATGTCAGAAACAGAAAGAAAGAGAGAGACAGGAGAGATAGAGTCAGAAAAAGAGACCGAAAAAAAGATAGAGACAGATACAACTCCAGACTTAACCGGAAATGAAATTCCTAGTGTAGTAAGGTGGGAAGGGGAACATGATGAAGGTGCTGTCAGTTTCTTCCCAGAATCTCTCCTTGCAGGACCCTGAAGGAAGTTTGAAGCTACAACTTCTTTCTCAAATCTGAAACTCAGAAGACCAGGATTTTTCTTCTCCCCAGATCTCACCAATTCCACCCTTCACACAGGCATAAAGAGTCCCCCGGAATATAGGCTTTGAACCTGAAGTTATTACTCTATGACTTATAAATCTGAAGATACTGAACAACTATTGTCTACTCCCCGACATTGTGCCACCTCTATGAAGACCATTTTTAAAAAGACTCAATCTGGCATCAGGGAAAATATAGGAAAGAGGCAAAAATAAAAGAGACGAGAAGAATCAGAGGGTCACAGGTCTAGAACTGGAAAAGATTTGAGTTGTCATTTAGCTCAAATCCTTCATTATACAGACAGAATCCTGAGATCCACAAAGCAGTGCTTTCTACTGCACCAAAGTCTACAAATAGAACTTTTAAGGAGAAAAAAAAAAAAAAAAAAAAAAACTTTTAAGGAGGTCTTTTAGTCCAGTATCTTTTTCTAGAATCCTCAGTTTCCTAATTAGTTGAGAAAGAGAGAGAGAGAGAGAGAGAGAGAGAGAGAGAGAGAGAGAGAGAGAGAGAGAGAGAGAGAGAATGAGGAGGGGATGATTTCTAAGGTCCTTCCCAGCTTTAAATCCTCCAATCCTATAATCCCCCAGGCAAAACAGTATTTAACTGTCCTTAAAACAGATGGGAATCTCCTCAATTTTTCTTAAACACCTGCAAAGAAGGCAATTTGGCAGCTTCCTTCAATGACCAATTATATTGTTTAACAATCTTACTTTTTAAAAAATCTTGTCATATTTCATCAAATTCATTCTGGAGAATGTGGTGGATTTCATCTTTTTTAATTTGCTTTTCTGATGTATCCTAAGGTCCTTCCAATTCAAAAACTCTAAAATCCTACCATTGCATGACATCACTGCAGGGGGTGGGCAGGAGGGGGCATTTAGCTCTTCAGGTTTAAAAACCAGCCTCATATCCCAAATAAAATGGGCCCTATGTTTTCAGAACAGTTGAAGGCAGGTGTAAGAAAGAAGTTTTAAACTGGCAGGCTGTGGAGGCACTGACAGAACAAAACCACACAGAGAGAGCTCCCCCAACCCCCCTCGACCTCCCACTTCGAGGCAGGGCAAGAGACCAATCGCTGGGCACTGCCAACAGTGAGACCAAAGGCAAACTGAAAATACTCAAATGACAAGCCAGAGCCCATCTGAGGGGCCCCCAAACATAAGCAACATTCCCAACTGCCCCCTCTGCAATGCAAAACTTCACTATTCATTGATGTACAGTAGTGGGTGAATATAAAGATCACCAACTCTCTGCACCACATTAAGGTTCCATGCCAACACCCACAGGCTGAACAGCTGACAATAGCACCAGGCTCCAGAGGCAAGATCCCTGCTTGACTCTGAGAGACCCAGAAGTTAATGAAAAACTTTAGAGACCCAGAAAACATCCCATTGAATAAAAGCCTGGCTAAGGTGCTTTATACACCTTCAGAAAAAGCAAGCCCAACCTCATCATGATGGGGGAGTGAGACGGTGGAGAGAGGGTGTTAGAAAAACAGAAACTATAAAGAAGAGAGAGGGAGAGAGAGAGAGAGAGAGAGAGAGAGAGAGAGAGAGAGAGAGAGAGAGAGAACAAAGAAAGGCAGAAGGAAGAGAGAGACAGAAAAAGAAGAGGAGGAGAAAGGGGAGAAGAAAGAAACAAAGAAAGAAAGAGGTGAGGGAGAGAGACAGAAAGAAAAGGAGAGAGAGAAAGCAGTTGAGAGGGAAAGACAGCCAGTGCAGAGCTCAGGCTCTACTGATATGATATGATCCATAAGACATAAAAACACATACATACATATGTATGTACACACACACACACACACACACACACACATACACACACACAATTACTCTGCAGCCAGACAAATGTCCCAGTTCAACCCCAAACAAATAAGGAAAGGAAGAAAAAAGCCTATTTCCTGGAGAATGTCATATAAGACAACTTTTGCTAACTGGAGATGGGGGTTGGGTGAAAGTGGTAGGAAAGAATCTACTGAAAGGCCCAGGTCTAAAAGGATATAACTTTGGGATCTGATTCTCACCCTGAGAGGTGGCCCCATCCATTCAAGTCTGCCGCATGCATGACTGGGCAGCAGAGCCTGCCATTGCCCATGGATAAACAGAGAATTTCCATCTCCATGTTTGTCCATCCAACACCTTTTGCCAGCATGAGATTAATAGACTTTTTTTAAAGGAAAAAGGGAAAGGGTGGGTAAAAGGCAGCCACATGAGTTCCCTTCCTCCCAAGTAAATTTAAAAGTGGGAAGTATTTTAGGCAAGAGCTTGTTTTAGTGGTGAACTTTCTTTTTTCCCCATAGCTTGAGGCTATTTTACCAGCCAGGGTCAAACAAAGAAAGCTTGGAGACCCAAAGAATAGTAAGTCAAAACAGGCTGGGGAGGGTGGGGGTGGTTGGAGAGCAGCTAGGAAATAGCCCTTTCCAAATGAAGCAAATTTGCCATCCCACCTCCCAGCCTGCCTTGTCCCATTTCAAGCCCTAATTAAGTCAGGGGGTGAGGTATCTTCATGGCTTCTTTTTATTATGTTTCTATCAGTACTTCAGTTTGTCAAGCTAAAGAATCCATTTGTAACTTCAAATAACTTTGTTTTGTCCTCACTCCTTTTAAAAATTATTATCATTCTCTAAAAGAAAGGAGTAGGGGGAGTGCATGGCTTGCCCTCTCTTCACATTGCTTGTGAAGGAAACCCTACTTATCACAACAGGTGCACTGGCACCCAAGCACAACACACACACACACACACACACAGAGGCAGCCCAGAGCTAAAAGACTAAGAAATTACTTGTTCTTTGTCAGCTGCTCATAGAGAAAGTGCTTTGGAAAGAGATTTAGTGTCCCTATTTAAAAAAAAAAAAAAATAGAGGATTAAAAAAAAAAAAAGGTATAAAGTTGCCAAAAGGTGGGTGGGTGGAAATGTGTTAAAGGGAGGGAGGGTGAGAGGAAGTTTGGGTTGACTTAACTTTGCCAAGTAAGAAAGTCAGTGAGGCCCAATGAAAAGCCATCAAGGAGAAATTAAAGGAGCATCCCTAAGTATCCTGTGAGACTTCAACCTCATCACTTCCTTGCCCTTTCTAGGAAAATAAAGAAGGTAATAACATTCATGTTGGCTGTTGGGAGGACCAACTGATAATGGAATGAGACAGTGAGGCAGAAACAAATGAATGTGGCTCTGACGTTCCTCACAGGAAAGTGTGTCTTTTCATAAGTCATATATGCCTGAGTGCATTCCAAAGCACCTTAGGACCTGCCTGGAAAGGAGGGAAGAAGAGGAGAAGATGACCACGTGTTCTCTTCACAGTAAACTATACAAGAGGTCCCCAAGAGACCTGCTGGAAACTCTTCCTTAACAGGTGAGGGTTGGTTTTGATCCATAAGAAGTCCCTCGGGGAGAGGGACCCACATGTGCAAAAATGATTCTGGCAGCTCTTTTCTCAGTGGCAAGAAACTAGAAACTGAGTGGATGTCCATCAGTGGGAGAACGACTGAATAAATTGTGGTATATGAATGTTATGGAATATTATTGTTCTGTAAGAAAGGACCAGCAGGATGATTTCAGAGAAGTTTGGAGAGACTTACATGAACGGATGCTAAGTGAAATAAGTAGAATCAGATCATTGTCCATAAAAACATCAATAACATAGGACTATCAATTCTCATAAACGAGATAACTGATGCCAGTTCCAATTGTTCAGTGATGAAGAGAGCCATATACACCCAGAGAAAGAACCATGGGAACAGAGTGTGAATCACAGCATAACATTCTCACTCTTTTTGTTGTTGTTCGCCTGAATTTTGTTTTCTTACTCATTTTCTTTCCTTTTTGATCTGATTTTTCTTGTGCAGCAAGAGAATTATATAAATGTTTACACATATTGAATTTAACATATATTTTAACGTGTATAACATATATTGGATTGTTTGCCGTCTAGGGGAGGGGTTGGGGGAAGAAGAGGAAAATCTGAAACACAAGACTATGCAAGGATCAATGTTGAAAAATTATCCATGCATATGTTTTGAAAATAAAAAGCTTTAAAAAAATTTTTTTAAAAAAGAAATCCTTCGGGTCAGAACTATGCCAAATTAAAAGCTTTATCAGTAAAGTAGCCTTGGTTTATCCAAATTTTGAATCTTGCTCAGATTGCCATTAATACAGTGAACATTTAATAAATGACTGTTAAAATAAAAACTCATGTGGGTGGGGTACTTTAATGTGATTGCCTGACACTTTAACAGCTGTTCATATTCTCAATACTTGATTGGAGAAAAGACAGAGAATCAATAAAGAGTTTTTTATTTAAAAATAAATTCATATCTAAATTATATTGCTTCCCTTTATTCCATCAGAGATTTTCAGTGGTGGAAAACCTGGTTTCAATTCTGGCATCTGCTACTTACTATCTATGTGACCTTCTGCACTTAGCCTCTGTAGGCCTCAATTATTTCATCCCTAAAGAGACATAATGATCTCTAACTTCCCTTCCATACCTAAGTCTGTGATCCTATGAGGATGTCCTGAGAACTTAATCCTCAGGAATTCCCACCCTGGGGCCCCACTGTCCTGATTGCTGAGAACCTTCTCTTTTAAGGCCCCATGCTTCACTTTATTGTGAAGGGACTTTATTCACCCCTTGTCCTTACTACCCCTATCTAGCTTTATAATTCTGGAACCATAAGCAAAAATCAATTCTGCCATTACTACTGGAAATAGTATATCAAGCTATTCTTCTTAGGCTCCCCTCACCACTTCCACAATTTTCCAAACCAAATAATCCTTGATGGCCCCCTCTCCTGCTTTATGTGTTTCTTCCTTCTATTAGCATGACTGACTAAATGAGTTGTGTTACAGCATTGTGATAGAATACTACTGTACAATAGGAAATGACGAGCGCTATTATCTTAGAAAAACATAGAAAGACTTGAACAAAATAATGAAAAGCAAAATGAGCAGAACCAGGAGAACAATGTATACAGTAATAGCAATATTGTTTTAAGAGTGACTTTAAGCACATTTTCACTATTTATAAATACCCAAATTAACTATAAAGGACATAAGAAAAAAAGACTATCTGCATCCAGAGAAAGAACTGATAAATAGAAATATGTATAGAATAATTTTATATGTTTATATGGATACCTATTTGTGTCATCTTGAGGATGAAAGGGGAGAAAAAAGAAAAAAGAAATTTACATGATAACTTTATTATGTATTTAAAAGGAATATCAAGTTGTACAAAGTAGATCTGCAATTTCATGTATAATCATCTTTTTTATTATACTGTCATGGAAATGCTTATTTTATTCCATAAATTTAAAATAAAATTTTCAAAAAGAATAATATAAATAAATAAATAACAGATTAAAATTTTTAAAAAAGGTTTGTGAGGGCAAAGATCTTTTTTTTTTTTTTTTTGGTTTTGTATTTATTTCTTTTCCCAGCACTTAGCACAGTATTTTGGAATATAGTAAGCACTTAATATAATATATGTAAAGCATTTTGCAACCTTAAAGTTTTACACAAATATTAGCAATTATTATTAGCAATAATTTCTATTATTAGAAATTAGTAAATCAGTAATTCATTCATCTCTTGTGGGAACTCCTTTGAGTCATTTATTACTTAGAAGGTAATTCCAAGGGAGTTGCTTGAATCATAGAGTTGGAGAATCTTGCCCAGGAACACCCAGACAGAAAAAGTATAAGGCAGGATTGAATGCCAGGTCTAGTTGAATCCCAGCCCAGGACTTTACCTCCCACATCATTTTGTCTCTTTTGCTTAGAAAATAATTATGAAGTAACAAAACTTATAAGGATTAGATTCCCAGGAACCCAACCTTTTCCCTTTTCAAGACTTGCCACAAATGGAGTCCTCTAGAAAGTAGATAGATGGATATAGGTCCAGAAGATGGCTGCCAAAGTCCAGAGGGCAAAATCAGTAAAAGTTGGCATAGAGGATCAAGCACTGACTTTGGAGTTAGGAAGACAGAGATTCAAATTCCAGCTCTGCTGTTTGTTACATGTTGGACATTTTACATCATCTTTCTAAGCTTCAGTTTCCTCATCTAAAAAAGGGAGGGGTTGGATTAGATTGTTTCTAGCTCCCTTCCAGTTTTAAATATAGAATCCCTACTCTTACAAAAAGGAAACACTCAGATTAGGAGACAATAACAGGTGAAGTCAAAGCTCCCCTTCTCCCCCCCAAAAAAATCCATTGATCATAAATGAGATTAATTATGGATAAGTTTGGTCATGACCAAACACTATAGGTGAGATTAAAGTTACTAGGAAGTAGTCTCAGATAAAATCTCTGAAAATTAATCTTTAAACTTGAGACTGTTATAATATATATATATATATACATACATATATATATATATATATATATATATATATATATATATATATTCCAATGAAGAAAGCCAATATTATAATAAGGAATGCAGAGAAAAGGGTGGTGGTCCATATGAAGCACAGAAAAAGGAAAGATGTGTGGGGAAGGATCTGTCAGCATTTGTCTGGCATTGTTCAAGAGAGAGCAGAGTCTGGCAGACCTTAGGGTGAAGCTGGAGGGTTCATCAAAACGTATGTAGTCCCACTGAAACATCCATCAGTCTCCCATTTGCGCCAATCTTTACTCAATTGCTCATTAAAAACCTGGCTTCTGAGCTATCTTAAATACTGGGAAGGAGCTAATTTAGAAAGTAGACATGACTCCTACAAAGTTACAAAAGATGATAGAGAATAGATACTGGATAGATGGTTTCATTGATATAATGACCTCCTAAGTGAGGACACTTCCTTTACCAGTGCAAGTCAGCACCTCCTCTGTTATTTGTGGGAGAGTTGCCTACATCCCCACTTCTTAATCTGTGGTTTGTTATGTAAAGGACTGAAACTCTTGAATTGTTGCACTGAGGTCGGTTCAAGCATTTAGGGCTAATTACCGATTGGACAATACTCTATGGGCATGTGCTTGGACAATGGCCCTTCCCACTATCCCGTGCTGGCTCGATAATTGGTGCATACAGAGAATTGTAGGAGGAACTAGGGGGTGGAGTAAGACTAGCCAGGGTCACTCTCTGGATAGGAGATGAAGAAGAAAGGTTGGGGAGATTCTGCTTCCATCCAATTCAATCCTACCCCTAAAGACCAAGAATAAAGACTAAGAACTTTTGCTTATCCTGACTCCGGCTGATTCTAAGGAATCCAGGGTGCTAACGCGGTCATTACATTGTTACCCCATGAGATCTCATACCTGAATGTGAAGTGAAATATTTGGTCAAGTTCCACATCCATGAAAAGTGCTACTAATATGGACAGAAAATATATATTTTAGGAACTGAAAGAAATGAGATATCAAAAATATGAATTCATTTTGACCCAATCCAGTGTAAATGATGGAGCTCAGCCACAGGGGCTACTGAAGCAAGAAAAGAAGTCACTTGGTTGGGTATAGTGCTTGAGCTGTAATGCTACAATAATGGGAAACTGAAACAAACCGTGGTTTGTAACCCCATGAGATCTCATACCTGAATTTCACATAATTTGTGAAATTATGATTTATTATCAGTAATGTTTGATTTGTATATCTCTTTTATAATACCTATATACCCAGAGTCATGTAAAAATTTCATTGGTAAAAAGGAATAACAAATGGAGAAAGCTTAAGAAACCCTGCCTTAGAGCACTGAAAAGTGAGGAATTTGTCTAGTGTTGCACAGCTAATAACTGCCAAAAGGCAGGTCACTATCCTATGTCAACTCTCTGTCCATTTGGCCATTCTGTAAAAAATTTTAAAAATGAAAATTGTTTAACAAGTCTACGGAAAAGACAAACATCCTAATAAATTGTTGATGAAAATCTTAGTTTGATCCACCTGTTATGGAAAGCAATTGGGAATTATGAAACAAAAGTATTAGACCATTCATGACCTTTAAACCAATAACCCCACTGTTCAGTCTATGCATCTGAGAGAAAATTTCCTGAGTCTGGAGACTGAAAAATTTGGTTTAAATCCACTTCTGATAATATTTGCATGAACTCCCTGAGCCTCAAATCCCTTCTATAAAATTAGAAGAGAGGATCCCTTCTATCTCTGGAGTTATGAACATATGCTTCTCAAAGAAGCCAAAAACAGAAAGGTCTCACAGTTCTCCACATGGCTGTAGCTTTCTGGAAAGAGTATTGGATCAGAAATTAGACATAAATTGAAATGGCTTCTATGTGATCATGGACAAGTCTATGAAAGTTGTTTCTTCAGCAGTAAAATGAGGATGATAAAATTAGTACTTCTCTTCCAAGGTCATTATAAAGATTAAAAGAAACTATGTATTTGTATCCCATCCAATTTTTTCTTTTACTCTGTAGGACTAGGAGTGTATTTGGCTCCTTCCTGTCTATCTCCTTATCCAACATATCAGGAGAATCTGCATCCAGGAATCTGAATAACTCCCCTCAATCATCATTAAAGGGACCTTGGGAGCTAAAGAGGCACTTGAGTTGGGGAGGTGATGTGAAATATTTGATCAGTTCCACATTCATGAAAACTGTTACTAATATGGGCTAAAAATACATATTTTAGAAGCTGAAAAAAGGGAGATATTAAAAACGTGAATTCATTCTGACCGGATTCAATGTGAATGATGGAGATCAGCAATGGGAACTATTGAAGCAAGAAAAGAAGTCACTTGATGGGGCATGGTGTTTGAGCTGTAATGCTATAATAATGGGAAACTTTGAAATTCCCCTCTCTTCTGTAATTGCTAGGTATTATAGGTAAGAATATTTTCTTATGAAAAAGAGGCAACAGTATCCACTGAGAACTGCAGGGATATGCATGCAAAGCAGTACAGAGAAATTCTGTAGCAGGATAACAGCAAGAGAGACCTTGAACATGAGAGGTGGGAAGTTTCAAGGAGCCAGAATGATGAAAACCAACAACTGGAAGCTGTGGAGGGGTAGCCAGTGGGTAGAAGGCTGGGGCCAGTATGAAGAGGATCTGAATTCAAAACCAGCCCTAGACACTAGCTGGGATCCTGGGCAAATTATTTAATCTCTGTCTACTTTAATTTCTAATACTATAAAAAAATAAAATGGATTGTTGTGAGGATCAGATGAAATAATATTTATAAAGCATTTAGCACAGTGCGTGGTACATAGTAAGCACTTTTTAAAGTTTGTTTCCTTCTTACCTTCCTGTGGACAGCTGCAATAGGCTCAGAAACCATTAGAGGCAGCACATCCTGAGACTCTAGTACTGAAATTATAAAAGTCTCTGAGATTGCCCTTTGACATGTGTTAATATTTTCAAAAAATCTCTGATAAGGAATCTGTCTTTTTTAACCTATAAATAAACCTCGATTTCTTTGGGATTTATGAACTCTGTGCTTTCAAGGCCATTTGTAGACAGCACACTGGGTAGTATCACATAAAGAGGTTCTCAGATTTTCTGGGTGAGAGCAATAAACTAAAGATGTGAGAACTCTCTTGGGATAGTCATGTCATGTGAGAGCCTCCAACCCAAGATTTTTATAGATAAAAAAAACTTTATAACATGGTAAAGCACTATATTCATTTAAGTTTCTTATTTGTTTGCTTGCTTCTTCTTCTTGTTTTTACTGTATCTTCCCAATCTCCAAGGAGAAACAAAACTTTATTTATTGTATCTAGAAATCTGAAAGAAATGATTATTAATAATCAATAATCTGGGGAGATTCAGAGCTCTCCCCTGCTTCCAAAATCCCAATAGAGTTCAGTCTCTTGAAGGACTTCATTGATAATGAGATTGAATTAATTCTCCTCAATCTTGGCCAGACCTCATCCAACCTTACAGAGAAATTAATCTAGAGTGGAGGAAACCCATTGTGTTCTACTCAAGTTTGGATAGAAGACATATGCTTTTGTCTACATAGTTCAAGGCTGGGGATAATCAAGTTTAGAGATTGTTTCTTGCTCCTAAGGTGATGTGAATCAGTCATTCTCAATCACTCATTAAATACCTACTTTTCTAGGACTATAGACACTATGAGCCTGCTGACATTATTGTCTTTGGTCTAAGAGAGACAGCCAAATGAGCATCTTTTCATCAATAAGAGTTGGTCTTATTAATAAATGATTAAATTACCCAGAAGTTATTTCTCTAGAACCTTTTTATTTTTTTTAATAACTTTTTATTGACAGAACCCAAGCCAGGGTAATTTTTTACAACATTATCCCTTGCACTCACTTCTGTTCCAATTTTTCCCCTCCCTCTCTCCACCCCCTCCCCCAGACGGCAAGCAGTCCTATACATGTTAAATAGGTTACAGTAGATCTTAGATACAATATATGTGTGCAGAACCAAACAGTTCTCTTGTTGCTCAGGGAGAATTGGATTTAGAAAGTATAAATAACCTGGGAAGAAAAACAAAAATGCAAGCAGTTTACATTCATTTCCTAGTGTTCTGTCTTTGGGTGTAGCTGCTTCTGTCCATCCTTGATCAATTGAAACTGAGTTAGATCTTCTCTTTGTCGAAGGAATCCACTTCCATCAGAATACATCCTCATACAGTATCGTTGTTGAGGTATATAATGATCTCCTGCTTCTGCTCATTTCACTCAGCATCAGTTCATGTAAGTCTGGCCAATCCTCTCTGTATTCATCCTGCTGGTCATTTCTTACAGAACAATATATCCCATAACATTCATATACACAATTTACGCAACCATTCTCTAATTATTGGGCATCCCTTCATTTTCCAGCTTCTGGCCACTACAAACAGGGCTGCCACAAACATTTTGGCACATACAGGTCCCTTTCCCTTCTTTAGTATCTCTTGGGGTAAAAAAGCTCTGAGAAAATATAGACCTGAAGAGTGCCTTGAACATGGGGGATAGTTATTCTTGCCTTTCATAAATTATTTCTTGATCCTTGCAACAACCTATGACTTGTGTGCTATTATTATTCCCTTAATTCAAATAATGAAACTGAGGCTCAGAAAAGTTTGAATGACTTGTCCAGCATCACACAGCACAGTAAACTAAAGTAGGCTTCAAACCCAAGGTCTTCCCACCTCCTAAGTCCAGCTCTGGACTCACTACTCTTACCCAATGATATTAGGTAGTCATTCTTTTGCACCTGCTCACAAATAGTTCCTTTCCCATCCAAATAATTTTAAGGATTCAACAGAATCCACACAAAGAAGCAAAGAAGTTAGAGAGAAGCCCTGAAACCAACAAGAAACCCTAAATGAGCATCTGGCTTTCAGCAATCTTTTTGTAAGCAAAGACCACACCAGACCAGGCCAGAAGCAGCTGCAAGGGGAGAAGTGGGCTGCCCAAAAAATACAACAGGAAAAGGAAGAAAGGAACCATAAATCACAAAATTACTGGTAAGGATCAGATACTACCTCCCCCAGCCCCTTCCCTTCTATCTCTCCCAACCCCCATCTAAAGTCCTGAGAGCTAGTCTTAAATACAAGCCATAATAATGTAAACCAGGTGTCTCAACTTCCTACCATAATGGCTAGTGAGACTGTCTAAATAGAATAATAATAACAACAACAACATCTGAAGTACATCTGTGTTTAAACACATAAAAAGCATATTTTTCTTTTTTCTCCAAGTAGGTGTCTGCTCTGCATTTGTATTCTGATAGCATCAAGGAGCCAGGGGAACAAGTCATCTATAGAAACAGATATTCCAGCCTGGAAAGTAACTCACATGTTGGGGTTTTTTTCCTTTTTTGTGTGTGATTTTTAAAGAAGGAAGGGCTAAGGGGAATGGGGGGGGGAAGCCATTCATGACAAAAAATGCTACTTCAGGGAGACCACTGAAACTCTTAAATTGCAGAAAATAAACCAACTCAGAGACAACTCCAATTGTCTCTGCAAATGCAAACAGAGAGAGGATAAGGGAGAGAGACTAACTCAGAGAGAGATTCAGCGACATAAAGATAGAAGCAGAGACAGAAGACAGAGTCAGAGAGAGAGAGACACAGAAACAAAGACAGACAGAGACAAAGAGACAGCACAGGGAAAAAAGGAATCTTGGAAAGGTTTAGGAATGGATGCTGACTTCCTTTACCCATCAGCTCTCGCTCCTAAAAAAACAAGGTAGAAAACTTCTTGGTTGGTATCAGCTGAAAATACAGATAGGCAGTGTTTATTAAGAGGAACACCTCCAAAGTGGATAAATCCATTCTTCTTATTGAAGAGAAGACTAAACCTCACACTTTAAATTCAGCAGAAGGATAAGAATTAGAAGGCACATATTTTGGGACTAAGAAAAATCTAAGTTACATTCTTCAGGTATGTGGAAAAACCAGGGATAAGTGAGGAAAGTGTCTGAATTGTTTTAACACAGAAGACAGAAAAAGAAAATGAACTTAAAGCTAAGGAACGGAAGTTTAAGATTGAAATTAGGGAAAACCTTAGTCAATCAACTGACAGAAATCATTAGCAAAAAGAAGAGAGTAGAATCTTAGAGGGACCCTGTAGAAAGTCAGCTTGGCATAGTGAAGAGCTTGTGAGATTTGGACCCAAAACCTAAGTTTAAATTCTACTTCTGAAAATTATGCCTTTATGACTCTGGGTAAGTCACTAAATTTCACTAAACCCCTATTTCCTCAGCTACAAAATGGCTCTAATACACTTTTAGTACCTGCCCCAGGGTGGTCTCTTCTAAAGCAAAAAGTGTTTTGAAGACTTTAAATTGCTATGTAATTAATAATTTCACTTCCCATAAGCTACTCCTCCACCCTGCTTCAGCAATAGGCAAAGATGCTCATACCATTACAGCACAAATATACCATCTCTATGTTCAAGAATTCTGAATTTCTTATCCAACAATAATCTATGGCTTTTTACCTCTCTCTTTGCCTTCCCTAACAAAGCCCTTCTCTTTAACCACGACCATGAACTCCAATCCCTTTAACCTCTCATTTCTCTCCCAGGCCATCTCCCCTGCACTAACCACTTTCTTCTTTCCCCCATCTTTATCCCTTTGTGAATCAATTTGAACTCTACATTGTCATCCCTCTCTTAAATCCCTAGTTTCCTTATCACATTACCAATTATACCCAACCAAGCCTCCAAGCTAAGCCATCATTAGTTCCTACACATGTGGTACTAAATGAAGACAGAGAAAATCACCCACATGTTTTGAATGGCTCTACTACAAATCTATTTTATACAACCTCGGCTGGGCCCTTAGACTTCCAGGCAATCCTACTTCATCAACTCACTGTCCCATTCTGCATAGTGGTTCTGTCAAATCTTTCCATCCCTCCTCAAACTTCCCATGATTCCCCTCCCCTCATTCTCTCAGCTGAGAACTTTGCCTCATATTTTACAAGAAAAAAATTGAGGCTATTCATCATGAGTTGTCCCTTATCCCCATTTCCTTATTTCCCATCATTCATATGTCTTCTGCCACTTTCTCCTCCTTCACTACTATCTCAAATGATGAAGCAGCCTGACTCCTTTCTAAGGCTAGTCCCTTTACTTGTCCAAGTGATCCCAACCCAACCCATCTCCTCCAACAGATTTCTTCTTTGAAAAAAAAAAACTACTTTTTCATTCATTTTCAATCTCTCCCTGAGTACAGACTCATTCCTTAATAACTACAAACATGCCCTTATCTCTCTCATCCTGGAAAAAAAAATCTTACTGGATCCTTCCAACCTTCCTCTCATCTTATATCTCTTCTGCTCTTTGTAGCTAAATTCCTCAAAAAGTGCTTCCACTGTCTTTATTCTCACTCTTCTTAACCATTTGCAATTCCACACAAACTGCTCTCTCCAAAGTTACTAATAACCTCTTAGTTATCAAATCCAATGACTTTTTCTTGGTCTTCATTCTCCTTGATCTCTCTGCAACCTTTGAGACTGTTGAGGTGCAGTGGATAGAGCATCAGTCCTCAAGTCATAAGAACCTGAATTCAAATGTAGCCTCAGATACCTAACACTTACTAGCTGTGTGATCCTGGGCAAGCACTAACCCCAATTGTCTTGTAAAAAAGAAAAGAAACCATGGATCAATTTTTCCTGTTTTCTCTAGGTTGCAGAATACCAGTCTTTCCTGGTTCTCCTACCTGTCTGACCATTCCTCTGTCTCCTTTGCTGGATTCTCTTCCAGATCATGCCCTCTAACTGTGTTTTTCAGGGCTCTATTCTGGTCCTTTTTCTCTACTCCCTCTATACTACTTCATTTCTGGAACTAATCATCTTTGATGGACTTAGTTGCTATCTCTATGCTAATGATTCTCACTCTACCTCAGACTTCCTGTGGATTTCCAATCTTATATATCTAACTGCCTTTCAGATATCCTGAATTAGATGTCTGATAGATATCTTGAAGTGACTGTTCAGAAGACATCTTAAACTCAACATGTCCAAAATGGAACTCATTCTCTTTCACCTTAAACCTTTCCCATAAGGCAACTAGGCGACATAGGGGATAAAGAGCCAGGCCTGGAGTCAAGAAAACTCACCTGAGTTCAGATCTGACCTCAGACATCAGCTGTGTGACCCTGGGCAAGTCACTTACCCTATTTACCTTAGTTTCCTCATCTGTAAAATGAGCTGGAGAAGGAAACGTCAAACCATTCCAATGTCTTTGCCAAGAAAACCCACATGTCACCCAAAATAACTAAACAAATAATGCCCACTCCTCCTACCTTCCCTATTATTGTAGAGGATAATATCATCCTCTCAGGATCCTATGTGTTAGGAACTGTGTTAAGCAGTGGGAATACAAAAAAAGATATAAAAAACAGTCCCTGTCTTTAAGGAATTTAAAATCTAATGGGAGAGACAACATGCAAACATATACAAAACAAGCTATATATGGACATAAATAGGAATAATTAACAGAGGAAAGGTACTACAAGTAAGAGATGATAGAGAAAAGCTTCCAGTAAAAGAAGGGATTTTAATTGGGGCTTACAGGAAGTCAAGGAGGTAAATAAACAGACCAGAAGAGGAAAAGCATTCCAGGTGCTGAGGACAGCCAAAGAAAATTCCCAGAACTGAGAGGTAGAATATCTTGTTTGTGTAACAGTCAGAAGACAAAGTTCCTAACACAAGAAGGCACTTACTATGTTTGATTGAGTGGATTGTAATGGAATATTTTGTTGTTGTTGTTCAGAATGTGTATTTCATTGTCTAAGGAACTTCAAATATGGATATATGTACTAACAACTCATCTGACGTTCACATCCTTAAAAAAGATACTTGTCCACAGTCATGAAACTTTTCTGTGCCATAGGCAGGAATTAAACCCACATCTTACTGGTTCTGAAGTTGATCTCATTATTCACATACATATATGAAAGTTATTTGTGAGCATACCTATTTCCTCTTTTAACAGTAATGTATAATTATGCCCAGATCCTGTGAAATAAATGAAAGAAATGACCTCTGTTTTAGGATTCTACCTGGAGAACCAGCGGAGAACAAAAGGGATATAGGATTAATGCCTGTACCAGCTAAAAGACGTGTTCTGATATCAGTACTGACAGAAGTAATTACACATGCTAATGAGCCATTGTCACATGTTGATAGTAGTTGTGTCCATTTTAAAATAATTAACATGAATACATGGTAAATACACCATTACAGCATGTAAATACATTGCTTATCCGTGTAATTAGGCATGTAATGATGCCGAGTTATTTCTTATAACATGTGAACCTAATGTACAGCACCTCTTACACACAATGCTCTCCAAACCCCCCTCAGTTGGATGATTCTAAGCACATTCTCTATTCCCTTGGACCAGACCAGTCAGCAGCCTTCCAGTCTTTACTATGACCCTAGTCAGCTGGATTTGTAATAGATACAAAGCAGAAAATAGTGGAATTGCCAAATTCTTTCCCTTCTACTTAGTTTAAGCTCTCCTGCCCTTATTACCACTCTGAAGCCTTTGCACAGGTCAAAATGGAAGCTTTAATTAAGCTAACATGTATACTAATAAGTTATTTCTGATTTTTTTTTTACACTGGCCTCTATGGACTAGTTGGGGAGAAGCTTGGGGAAAGCTTCAGCTTTGTTGCCTTTTTTTTTTTTTCTTATTCCTAACTCCTTTCAACTTCTACCCCTGAAAAAGAAAATTGAACCACAAAAAGAATAACAAAAAGAGTTAGGGATTTGACAAATATAGCACTGTAGTTGTGACTCTTTTATTCTGCAATCTTGGATAAAGTAATCAGTTTCTTCAGTTGTAAAATGGAAAACTACCTAATAAATCACATTTGGAATCTCTTTGAAAATTATATGAAAGTAAGGTGTTTGCTATTACTATCACAGGTACAATGGATAGAATGCTGGGTTTAAAGTCAAGAGGATACATCTTCCTGAGTTCAATTCTGGCCTCACATACTTATTAGCTGGGCAAGTCAGTTAATCCTGTTTGCCTCAGTTTCCTCATCTGTAAAATGAAAAGGAGAAAGAAATTGCAAACTATTCCAGTATCTCTGCCAAGAAAACCTTACATGGGATCACAAAGACTTGGTCACAAAGAAATGACAGAATTACAAAAAAGAACCACTGTCAAGGATAACCAGCCCTCACTAAGGAGAGTATCATTGTGCATCACAGTCATGCTAAGCTAAAATACTTAGAAGTCAGAGAGACCCCTGAAACAAAATGATCTATGCAATGAGAATGAGGTCATACATGCACAGCTGCATTCTGGGTTGGGTGACACAATTCTAATTCTGAAATTCTATGGACTATTCACTCCTCCTGGTAGTTTTTTTGTTTTCTATTTTTCATTCTGACTTCTCAGAGTATCCTATTGCCCAGAGAACAATAAATACATGCCATTGACGAGAATGTTAGTGGGCATGGAACAATCCTTGTGTGAAATCCTGCAGGAATTCTTAATCTATTTTTATGTTACAATTTTATTAAAGCTCAAGAATCTCTTCTCAGAATATCTTTAAATATACAAAATAAGATACATATAATTATGACCTAAACTATATTGAAATAAAGATGTAATTTTTTTTCCCATACTGGTTCAAAAGCCCCCTGAAATCTATTTACAAACCTCTTACAGATCCATGGATCTCAAGTTAAAAACTATTGCTTAGAGGGAGGTTTTCAGGGAAAGCAGCAGGTGCTCAGGGTGGCATCCAGAAGCAACAATACCACAGTGCCCTTTGCCCAACAGCCAATTCAAGAAGCCTTTGTATCAAATTAACCTGTTAATTATATTTGGGAGAATTTGCTCAGAGATAGAGACAATGGGTTTTGGTAAAACTGACTGCTGATCAGTCCGTCCCAGACAAGGGTAAACCATATCCAGTCCCTTCTTCAGTTTACTCCCAGGCCCAAACTCTACAACCCACAGAGAACCCTCATTTCTAAAAAACAATGCCAATTATCTCTCTGCTTCTCTAAAGATGTGGGATAATTGTAGCCTGGTAGAAGTGTGGCTCACACTTTGCCCTAGCTGGTTTCCACAGTGTATACATAACAAGAAAAAGTCATCCTAGAGAGAGGCTCCAGAGATCTTTTCTCTCCCCTCTTTCCTCCTTGATATACTGACAGAGCTAGGGTCAGTCCAGGAAAGCAAGATCCTGACAAAACATCAGAGTTGTCAATTAAAAGATTGGGA
The DNA here is from genome assembly GCF_902635505.1 of Sarcophilus harrisii. NCBI lineage: Eukaryota > Metazoa > Chordata > Mammalia > Dasyuromorphia > Dasyuridae > Sarcophilus > Sarcophilus harrisii. Next base: position 546,888,593 of record NC_045426.1, on the reverse strand, counting down.
TTGGAGGATTGTTTTTGTTTTAATTTTCTGGCATTCAGATAATGCTTCAACTTAGTATTTCTTTTATGGTGGTTTAGCTTTTCTGAGCCATATTCTTTTTTACTGCTTAAAAAGACATGTGTCAAAACTTGGGACCTGGACAATTCCAGCTGTTGAAACCATTGCCTGTGGGTGTGTAGAAGAGGTTGGGAGAGGGGAATGTCTTCATATTTATAACTTTAAATCCAGGATACAATTCCATGGAGAGCAAAAGAGAAATCCAGAGTCCTTTATAACTTTCAAGAAATATATGTGTGTTATTGTGATTTCTATGAATAGATATCAACTTACAGCCAGGAGAGACAGCCAGGAGCATTCAAGGTGACAAAGGAAACCAGCCAGAGTGCAAAAAGTTTGCCAAATACAGTATATTAAGTGAGTAATCCACAAGCTGAAGTTCTCTATCCTCTCTCACCTCCTTGGGACCTAATTTCCTCCATTTCCCTCTTCCTTTCTAGCATGCCAGAAATCCCAAGAGAATGGGGAGTATAAAGCAACTGACTTTCTAAAATCTGGTTTGAGTAAATCAAAAGATGGCAAATTTAGATAAGGTTATTTGAGGGGGCTATACTACTGCAAGAATATTAGTGTGTGTGTGTGTGTGTGTGTGTGTGTAAGAAGCTGGAGGTCAGTAAAAGAACTTTATAATTTCCCAAAGACAATCCAGCCTTGGGTCACCTTATGTGATTGTGAGATTATAAGACATGGAATACTATAGTCTCCTGAAGAAAATACAATGGAAAGGCAACAGACTCAGTGTGAACAGACTGCAACTCCTTCCAAAGGTAGGAAAGGAAGGGGGAGGAAGAGAAGCCAAATTACACAAAAAAAGCCATATAAAGGATTTCATCAAAGAAATGCATAGGGGAGAGAGGGAACAGGAGAGAAAGGTAAGGCAGGCAATTCACATAAAAGAACAAGAACATCCATGCAATGTCAAAATAACTCAGTGACGACCTCTAAGATCATGGGTGAGCCCCAAATGGTAAACAAGTGGAAAGATATGAGTGATGGGCAGATCTGGATAGAATACAATAATTGAAATGAATATGAATTCCACACATATCCAGAGAGAACTATAGAGACTGAATGTGGACCTAAGCATAGTATTTTCACCTTTTTGTTTGTTTGCTTGCTTTTTCTTTCTCATGGTTTTGTTTTCCCCTTTTGGTCAGATTTTTCTTACACAACATGATAAATATGCAAATAGGTTTAAAAGTATTGTACATGTATAACCTATATCAGATTACTTGCTGTCTTAAAGAAGAGAGAAGTAAGTGAGAAAAGGAGAAAAAAATTGGAGCATAAAATTTTACAAAAATGAATATTGAACACTATCTTTAGAAGTATGTGAAAAAATAAAATATTATTGAGAAAAACATAAATATAGTTATCACTGAGATCAGAAATCCAGTGAACATTGGAGAGCACAGGTTTTACTAGATATATTCTCCATTCTCCTTGAGGACAAGTGTAAATAGTATATTTCAGGACTAAGAAATTTTCTCAAACACAATAGTTCTGGAAAAATGAAGGCAGATAGATTTAGATTTCAGACAAGTTACATAGTAGCTAGTAGAGAGAGAACTAAGACAAATAAAATATCCCTTTGTGTTTCCATTTTTCCATACCATAAGAAAAGAATTAAAAATATGCTAAGGGTTCACTATAAAGCAATGCACTAGGATTTGGAATGAATAAATGAACTTAAAAAAAGAAAAAGTATTTAAGTGATTACTATGTACAAACCTGTATGCTGAACACTAGGGATAAAAATGGAAAAAAAGGCTCAGTCTCACATTATAAAGGAGCTCACATTATAAAGGGAGAGACATTATGTATAGGAGGTTTCATCTCCAAGTCAGAAAGAAAGGCCCCATGGTCCTTAGGGTTTAGCAACCAAGCAGATAGTAATCTTTAATGTTATTTCCATTAATAAAGTCATATTAGTTCCTGATGTTAAACCATTTGAAAGCATCAAGATTTTAGTGGCAAAAACTTACTTTTAGGGTTCTAAAATAACTGTAGCCACTAAGAGTCCTCAGAATACTTTGTCTGGAGAACATTATTAAGGTGACATAATGTGGGCTTACCTGGATTGAACTCTGTCCAAAAGAGTTTAATTACCACAAGTCAAGGAAGAACTTCGTTTTAACTTGGTCTCCCGTCAATCATGATTTTACAGCAAAGATCATCTTGATCAAGGGTATATTGAGGTATTGTCCTTTCAACCCTCCTTATAAGGGAATTATTCACTGCTATACTCTGCGAGTTGAACCATAATAATTAGTGTGTGCTGTCTAAAATGACAGAGCCAACTAAATATCACTATGTGAAATGTCTAAGTGCTTTCCATAGTAACTCCATGAAAATGCACGCTCCTTAAATGCAGTGTTGCAATAAATGCATCAATATTGGTGCAGGTCAGTCTAGATTTCTTTTTTAATATTTCTTTTTACATCATCTTTATTTATTGCCACCCCTATAACTCCACCCAGAGACCCATTCCTATGAAAAAAGATAAAACAGTAAGGAAAAACAAAAACAAAAAACCAATTGATTCCAAGAGAATATGCAATGTTGTATAATCATAGATAATACTCCAACTCTTCAAGGGGTGGAAAAAGGAGTGTTCTTTTCTTTGGGGCTAAACTTCATTACTATAAATAAACACCATTAGATTTCTAATTTGGGATAGGTTTTTTTAAATTATTATTATTATTGTAGACAAGTATATTGTTTTTCTAATTTTATTTACTTAAGTTTGCCCTATTAGTTCCTGTCTTCTCATGCTTATTTCTATTCTTCAAATTCATTATTTCTAATGATACAATAATATTCTGTCCCATTCACACATCACAGTCAATAGCAGGCAGGCAACAAATATATATTAAGGGCTTATTACATGCTACACATTATTACTATGATAAGTAATAATAATAATAGCTAGTACTTATATTGCACCTATTACTATAGGTACCATTACTATTATGTATTAAGCACTTTAAAATATGCTTTCATTTGATCCCTACAGAAACTGTGGGAGATAGGTGAAATTATTATCCACATTCTACAACTAAGGAAGCTGAAGAAAACATAAGCTACTTGCCTGAGTTCCCACAGCTAATAATTCTCTAAAACGGAATTTGAATTCAAGTTCTCCTGTTTTTCTGACTCTCAACCCAGCAGTCTATCCATCGTATCACCCAGCTGTCTATAAGGATTGAGGATAACAATACAAGCAAGAAGAGAGACAATTTTTTCCCTCAAAGAATTCACATTCTAATGGGGGAAAACAACACATAAAAGGGCACTTGAGGTGAGAGGGAAGGGGAAGGAGCACGGTGGCAAAGTCCAGAGAATCAGTAGCACAGCCAGGACAAGAATGAAGAGTCAGCTTGGCCCATCCTCAAAATGGAGACCACTCTTAAGAAACTTCATAACAGGAGAAGAGTGGCCAGCAAGGCAGTGGGATGATCCAGGAGGAGAAGGGACCTGAGTCTCAGTGGTCAAGAGGTCAAGCATTTCAGAGAGAACATGGGCACCTACTTTGTTTCCAGTTTATGGCCACTACAGAAAAAGAAAATACAGCCACAAATATTTTGCTATATAAAGACTTTCCTTTGCCCTTCTTGGGAGTTATCTAGCAGTGGGATCCCTAGATTAAAGGGCATGAATATTTTTGCCACAGTCCAAATTCCCAGAGTGGATGGAACAAATCAGACCTCTACGAACATAATACTCATGTGCCTGTTTTTCCACAACATCTCCAGCATTGTCTCTTTTCTTGTTATCTTAGTCAATTTGCTGGATGCATGATGAAATCTCAGAGTTATTTTTATTTTAATTTCTCTTCTGATCAGTGTTGTGGAGCAATCTTTCAAGTGGATATTAATAGCTTGCAGTTCCTTTAAGAACTGATTGCTTATGTGTTTTCACTTATTTATTGAAGACAGCCTATATTTCTTTATGAAGGAAAAAGCACCATGAATCACCATTTCTACTGATGTATCACTGGTTGTTTTGTTGTTGTTGTTTTAAGCAGAAGCTGCAAATGTTTCATTATGAATGCTTTTATATGGTTACAGACTATGTTCTGCTTATTTTCTAAATCTTGCTGAGTTCCTTTGTTATTCAATAGTCTTCAACTCTGTGATTTCATTTGAGGTTTCTTGGCAAAGATACTGGAGTGCTTTTGCCATATCCTTCTCCAGCTCATTTTACAGATGAGGAAACTGAGGCAAATAGGGTTAAGTGACTTGTCCAGAGTCATACACCTAGTAAGTGTTTGAGGTTGGATTTGAACTAAAGAAGATAGTCTACTAAACACCAGATTCAATATTCCATCCATGTATACGTGAGGGACCCTCTTGTCTTTTTACCCTGTGCAAAGCCAAATAAATTGACACCCTCCACATAGTTACTGCATAATTCAAGACACTGTTTCATCAAACAGGGAAAAAGCAGTTGAGGGCCTTGGAGAAGTAAGCAGAAATCTTAAATATAAATCAATAGCTGAAGATTTTAACCCTGACATCCAAGATGAATAGATATAGGAGCCATCTCTGATGCAGTTCTCAAAGTTCAGAGACCAGAGTATCTTCATTAGTACAATGGCCTCATCATTGCTTGACAATTCTCATTCCACTCCCACACTCTGGGGAGCCCTCCTTGGCCCTCTACTCAGAAGACAAAGATTCTTACTCTATTGTATCTCACTTTTATATAGCATGGAAAGCTTACAAAGAGCTTTCTTTGCAATCCTTTTTATAAATGAGGAAAGTGTAGCTAGGAGTAGTTAAATGACTTGCCTAAAGTCAGAGAAATATTAAGTATTAGCTGGGAATCAAAATGTAATTGATCCACTATCCTCTCCTGACATACCCACTTCTCTTGAGAATTACTGAAAAAAGGATTCTTTTCTCACTCCAAAAGAGCATTGGTTATAAAATCACTCCTGGACTAGCTTGCAACTGAGGAAGCAGTGGGCAGCAGCAGCTCACCCCGGGCTTACTCCCCAACCTGGTGAGTATAGAGTCTTTTGATATTAGCAGGTAGACAGAGTCCTCCTTCATAGGTTCTTTGTGGTTGATTTGAATATTCATATTAGTCAGAATAGCTTAGCCATTCACAATTACTCTTAGAACAATAGTACTGTTACTGTATACAACCTTCTCTTGGTTCTGCTCATTTCACCCTTTATCTCACACAAGTCTTTCCATGTTTTTTCCTAAAAATAAATCTGCTCATCATTTCTTACAACAAAGAAGTATTCCATCACAATCATATACTGCAGTTCATTCAAACATTCACCAATTAATGACATGCCTTCAATTTTTGGTTCTTTGCCACCTCAAAGAAAGCTATTATAATTATTTTAAAACATACAGATTCTTTTCTTTTTTTCCTGATAACCTTAGGAAACAGATCTAACAGTGCTAAATGAAAGAGTATATACAGTTTCATAACTCTTTGGGAATAATTTCAAATCACTCCCCAAAATGGTTGAATCAGTACACAGTTCTACCAGCGGTATACTGGTGTTTCAATTTTTGTAATTTCCTCCAATATTTATCCTCTTCTCCATCTATCATTTTAGATATGAGGTGGTATATTGAAGTTATTTTAATTTGCATTTCTGTAATGAATAAAGATTTAGAGCATTTTTTCATATGACTATATATAGCTTCACTTTCTCCTTCCAAGAACTGCTTGTTCAAATCCTTTGACCCTTTATCAATTAGAGAAATGAGGCCTTTATCTAAGAAACTGTCCATAATTCCCCCACAGAATTTTCTTCTTTTTCTTCTAATCTTGTTTATATTGGTTTTATTTGGACAAACCCTTTGCAGATTAATGTTCTTGAAATTATCAATTTTATATCTCACAAAACTCTGTCTCTAGTTTATTCACAAATTCTTCTACCCTGAAATCTGATCACTAATATGTTTCATACTCTTCTTAGTTACTTATGATATCTCCTTTTATATTTAGATTATGTGTCTGTTTGGGGCTTATCTTCATAATGGCATAAGATATTGATTGTACTCAATTTCTGCTAGATTGCTTTCCAGTTTTCCCAATAATTTCTCTCGGATAATGAGTTCTTGTCCCAAGAGCTTAACTCTTTACATTTATCCAACACAAATTTACTGTAATCATTTACTATCACATATTGTATATCTGCTGTATTCCATTGTTCTACCTTTCTATTTCTTAGCTAGTAATAGATAGTTTTGATAGTTACTGCCTTATAACAGTTTAAAATATACCACTAGACCTTCCCATTTTTTTTATTAATTCCTTTGATATTCTTGACATTTTGTTCTTCTAAATGAATTTTATTATCATTTTTCTAACTCAAGAAAATAATTTCTTTTCAAAATATAATTGAGATAGCACTGAATAAGTGGATTAATTTAGGTAAGATTGTCATTTTTATTATATTAGTTCAACTTACTCATGAACAATTGATATTTCTCTACTTAAATCTGTTTTTCTTTATATTAAAAATATTTCATAATTATGTTCATATAGTTCCTGGGTTTGTCTTGGCAACTATGTTACTAGGTACTTTATATTGTCTATGGTTATTTTAAATGGAATATCTCTTATTATCTCTTCTTATAGGGTTTTATTGGTAATATATAGAAATTCTGGTGATTTATGTGGGTTTATTTTATATACTGCTACTTTGCTAAAATTATTAATTTTATTTCAATTAACTTTTTAATTGTATCTCCAGAATTTTCCAAGTAGTATCTCCTTTTCTTTTTTTAAGAAGGCCTTTATCTTAGACAAATCTCTCCTTTGGAGGCAATTGTCCTCCATTGGGTAAATACCTCACCACCTCCACTAGTCATGGCTGTATCCTGACATCAAGTCCAATAGTTTTTCCAGCTATCTCTGCTCTGATTTGCAACTCTTAAGCAACATTGGATCATAAGAATTATGCAGCTGGAAAGATCTTAGAGAATATCTAGTCAAGGGGTTCTTCACCTTTTTTTCTCTTCTAGATCTCTTTGGCACTGTGGGAAAGTCCAAGAACACTCTTTTCTGGGTGCTCTAAATCATTATTGATCAGAGAAATGCAAATTAAGACAACTCTGAGATACCACTACACACCTCTCAGATTGGCTAAGATGACAGGAAAAGATAATGATGAATGTTGGAGAGGATGTGGGAAAACTGGGATACTGATACATTGTTGGTGGAGTTGTGAACGGATCTAACCATTCTGGAGAGTAGTTTGTAACTATGCTCAAAAAGTTATCAAACTGTGCATACCTTTTGATTCAGCAGTTTTTCTACTGGGCCTGTATCCCAAAGAGATACTAAAGGAGGGAAAGGGATCCACATGTGCAAAAATCTTTGTAGCAGCCCTTTTTGTAGTGAGTAGAAACTGGAAATTGAGTGGATGCCCATCAGTTGGAGAATGGCTGAATAAGTTATGATATATGAATGCTATGGAACATTATTGTTCTATAAGAAACGATCAACAAGATGATTTTAGAGAAGCCTAGAGAGACTTACATGAACTGATGTTAAATGAAATGAGTAGAACCAGGAGATCATTGTACACAGCAACAGCAATATTATACAATGATCAATTCTGATGGGCATGGCTCTTTCCAACAATGGCATGATTCAGATCAGTTCCAATAATCTTGTCATGAAGAGAGCAATCTATACCCAGAAAGAAGACTGTGAGAACTGAATGTGGACCACAACATAGCATTTTCACTCTTTCTGTTGCTATTTGCTTGCATTTTGTTTTCTTTCTCAGGTTTTTTTTCCTTAATGATCCAATTTTTCTTGTGTGCAGTAAGATAACTATAAATATGTGTGTATATATGTATATATATATATATATATATATATATATATGATTTAACATATATTTTAACATATTTAACATGTATTAGATTACCTGCCATCTAGGGGAGGGGAGGGAAAATTTGGAACACAAGGTTGAAAAATTACCCATGCATATATTTTGTAAATAAAAAACTTTAATAAAAAAGAACACTTTTCTGAATAATGTTTTTATATATCCAAAAAAATATATAGAAAGGAAATTCATATAACAAAATACATTTTATCAAAATATTTTTTAAAAATAAATTCATGAGTCCCCCGTTAATTATCCCTGAATTACTAACTCAACATCTTCCTTCGATGAGGAAACTGAAGAGATTGTACTCTGGTGAGTCAGGCTGAATAGAAGGGATTCCTGCTAGAATAGTCAAATAAGAAAAAGAGATAGTCCCTGCTGTCAGGGACTCAAATCTAATGGGGGAATCCAACACAGAAAAGGAAGCAGAAAAGGGATTCCCTAAAAATGAACAATAAGTAGGGAAGGGTATCCCAACATAGAGTCAAGAAGTTCCTGTGGAGTCAAAATCAAGCAGAGCTGCTGATTGGGAAAATGGATCCCTTACCATGTTGCAACTTTCCTCTTCATGGCTTCAATATATTGCTGGTCAGCATAAGAAAGTAAATGAGAATTTGGGAGGAGTTCTGTGGAAGCCACATTTGACACAAGAAAGTCAGCAGATGACCCATAAAAAGTTTAGAGACTCAGAAATGCATAAAATATGTGTGTAGTATTGTATAATATCAACATATTTTATCTTTTAATACCATGATAATTCAGACTTCTCTGGTACGAAGGGAGGGCCAAAAAATTTTACGCAGATTTTCCAGATCACAGGGGCACAGAGCCCCTAACTCCTGTGTTGTGGAAGGGATAACTGTACTAAGAAAGCTGTGAATCCTCTATAGAGAAAATGCTCTACTCTAGTCCTCAATCAAAGGCAACTGAAGGTAAATGGAGAAGGTGTTGAGTTTCAAAACCTGAATCTATTTTGAGATATGATGATATTTCAAGTTATCAGCTTTTTTTTTTTTTTTTTAGGGAATGACAATGATGGTATTCCCTTGAATTTTGGGGGTGGGGGTGCTGAGAAGGAGTTCTGATGCAAAATGGAGTTTTCTATTAACATTCTTTTTGCCAGTGTCCAAAAGCTATTAAATGAGAGTGCTGTTATGGACACACAATAGAGACTAGACCACTAAGCAAGTCACTTTTCTTTCGGGTAGATCTTCCAAAGGGTTAATGCTGGATCCTTTGAATTATAGCCTAACAGCTGCAGATGACATCAGATTTTCTGCTGCATTGGCTTAAATCAACACAATGAATCTATCAAGAGGAAGGCCAAGGCACCATTTGGGGCTCAAACAGAAAGATCAGGCAGAGATATCCAAATACATGAGACAGGGAGAGACTGTCCCCATAATACGAAGGTGTATTCGAGAATGGGAATATTTCCAATATTTTTCTCAATGGGTCACTGCCTTTGCACAGAGAAAATGAATCCAAGGAGAGTTTCCACAGTCACCTTTTCCCGGCTCATGTTCATGCTCACTCTCTAGCCCAGATCCAGCACATGGCAGGACATTAGTTGAAACAACAAATGTGCATGAACTTCACAGGGGCCTTGCCTGGGCTTGGTCTTTTCATCAGGTGAAAGAATGGCAGTGTCTACACATGTTTGCAATCATTACATTCCTAAAGAAACACACACAGTTTGGATCACTCACCAGACCATTTTCTCAGTAGACTAAAGGCTAAAGTTATCAATTCTCCAAACACCTTCCTAACAAAATGAATTTTAAATCTAATTTTTTCTAACTGATCGTTCTTTTCTTCTTCTTCTTCTTCTTCTTCTTCTTCTTCCTTCTTTCTCTTCTTCCTCTTATTCCTTCTTCCTCCTCTTCTTCTTCTTCCTTCTTTTTCTTCTTCCTCTTCTTCCTTCTTCTTCTTCTTCTTCTTCCTTCTTTTTCTTCTTCCTCTTCTTCCTTCTTCTTCTTCTTCTTCTTCTTCTTCTTCTTCTTCTTCTTCTTCTTCTTCTTCTTCTTCTTCTTCTTCTTCTTCTTCTTCTTCTTCTTCTTCTTCTTCTTCTTCTTCTTCTTCTTCATCATCATCAACTGTATGACATGACAGACACTGGCACAGAACCACCTAGCATTGCATGCCCTCATGAGAGGTGCTGTGCTCTATTAGCAAAGCAGAATTGAATTACCCCAAAGAAAACTCAAGATGCACAAAATTAGAGAAGCTACTCCAAATGTTCACATGAATTATTTGTGACTGACCTGTGGCAGAGCAGTCCAAGCTTGTATTGGTCTGATCAGCCATACTTGGACATACTATAACTTTACTAACATAGCAATGTCATTTTAGTTATCTTTGAATGAAGGACAACAACCAACCAATTTTCTTCTTATATCACCTTTATTTCCAAAGGCATTCCTTCTTTTCCCTGTATCCAGCAAACCATATTTTGTGACAAATATTAAAAAATGAAAAAGGGAAGAAAAAAAATCCACAAAACCAATCCACAATTAAATTGTGTCTGACAGTATATAAATATTCCACACCCATTGTCCTCCAACTCTGTAAATAAAAGACTGGGGTGGGAGAAGGAGGGCACATTTTCTGAACTCTTTTTCAGGTCTGTATTTTTCATCACAACACACAGCCTTTACTTTTATTTTTGTGGGGTTTTTAAAATTTCCCTTTGTTCCTATTATCATTGTATATATTATTGTCTTGGTTCTGTCATTCCTACTCTATGTCTCATAGAAATCTTTTCATGCTTTTCTAATTTTTCATATTCATCATTTCTTGCAGAACAATAGTATTCCATTACATTCATGTATCACAACTTATATGACCTTTTACTTTGTCTCAAGTTCTTTGCCAACACAAAAGTACTGCTACAAATATTTTAGATATCAGGAACTTTTGTCTTTGCCCTCTTTGGCATATATGCCTCTCAGTGGGGACTATGAGACAAAAATTATGGGCAATTCTTTTACTTACTGTTTTACTATTATCCCAATTAGCCTTCCAAAATTATTGGACTAATTCACAGACCTGCCACCATTCTATTCATTGAGTGGTCTTCCTGCAACTTTTCCAAACATTAATTCTTTTTTATTATCTTTATCAATATACAGCTTACAGTCAATAAATAAATAAAGATCTCAAAGTCGTTTTGGTTTACTTTTCTGTGACTTTTAGAAATAGCAATCTTTAATAAGGTTGTCGACATTATGCAATTCCTCTTTTTCAGAACTATGTACTCATAGCCTTTGACTATCCACTGGGAATTGGTCCTTAATCTTTTATATATATTTTGATTAATTCCCTGTATACCTACCTTGAGTATTAGAGTCCTATGAAAAATACTAAAAAATAAAATTTTTAATTTAATAAATCCTAGAGTGTATATAAGTATGTGTGTTGATTTCATCCATGCACAGGTATATAGTTTATGCATCGCAGCATGTATAGAGACGCAAGTCTACTGATGAAACAACTTCAAGGCTCAAGGGAAAGAACAGCAAAGCAGAAAAAAGCAGCCTTCAGAGCCTCTGTTCAGGATACTTCATGAACGTTATTTTTTTAAGTAAACTTGGCTCATCTTGCACCATTAATTCCCCATAGTCCTCCATGGCACTTGCTCTAATAATTCTGAAGAGACCAAAAACTGATGCAACTCAGTCACCTTTGCTGCTAACCATTTGTAAAGCTCTCACTTGCTAGAGTCAGCCAAAATCTACGGGCTCTGGAGAGGAGGAAGAGTCTCCCAAAGGCAAGCCCTTAGCAGCAGGGGAGGAGGCAAAAAGGGGGGGAAAGCAAACTTTTGGAGTGAGGCCAGGGGCCATTTATTTTCCTCCTAGTAAACACACCTATCCACTTCTTGTTTTAAAGGCACCCTGGAATTTAAAGTTATTTGATCCCTCATCAGCCAAACAAACCAGAAGTGTCCATCTGTAATAAGCTACGGTTTTATATCCTGGGTTTGCACAAAGTTAAAGGAAGCCCAAACTAGCTCAGTCCTTAATCTCCGTGGCAAGGGTCCTGGACAATGTTTAGATTACCCTTCATAAAGGAGGTAATAGGCTGCCCAACCCTGTTCTTCTTATATTGGAATAGTTGCAGACTCACAAATTGAGAACTAGAAGGGAACTGAGAGGTCAACTAATATAACTCTTTAATTTTGCAGATGAGGGAACTGAGACCCAGAGATTATTATGCAGGTGGCAAGTTCTAGGCCAGGATTTGAACACATGTCCTCTGAATCCAGAATCAATATGCTTTCTTTTTGGTTTATTTTTAATTTTATTTTTATTCAGGTCTTAAAGACTATACCGATAGCAGACCATAAAAAGAAGATTCTATGTGAAACCATAAATTTCCATTTCACATTACTAACTTTAAAATTATATATAATATATAAATGTTAAATGTATGTCATATGTACAATATATGCGCATATACTACATTGTGATGTACATCATACTATATATATGTGTGATTGTTTACACATATATTGCTCTACTCATTCTGAAGAGAGCGGGAGAGCATGTACATATAATACATGTGTAAGACATATATAATACACATGTAAGTTTTACATATTACTTTCCAAAAGATCATTCTTATCTGTGCTTTCTTCTGACCTTCTCTCCTGTGTACCTTTTTGTTTGTTTAGATGGCTTTTTGAAATCACTATTACTAGACTTCCCCCTTCAAATCTTTTCTTCCATGCAATTTTTTTCCACTATCAAAGAGGAGAGAAGTAGCAGAGACTGTGGAAGTTAGCATAGTTGGGGAGTTGTAAAAAAAAAAAGCCCCAAACATCCGGATGAAGCTCATTTGTATTAACTTAGACTCTTTTTCAAAATATAAAAGCCCCAAGAGAGAGGATTTGGTCTTAATGTAAGTTTCTTTAATCAGATATTCAGGCTGTCATCTTAAGTTTCTGCCTCATTCAAGTAACCTGATTGTGGGAGGGGGTTTTATGTTTTATTGATGCTTTTTTTTTTTCATTTTAAAAAACATTATTGTCACTACCCAATTACTTCATTGTTTTTCCATCTCCAAAAGGACACTTTTTTCCTTTTATTTCTCCTTTTAAAATGTATTTTTTTACTTCTTTTACTTTTCACCTGCTTCATTTTAAAAAATCATTTTATTTTTTCCAAATTCCAAAGAATTGTTAACAGTATTACTTTTTCAATTTTTGGTTTCAAATTCTCTCTTTTTCTCCTCTCACTGAGAAAGCAAGTCATTTGATAAAGGTTATACAAAGCCATGCAAAATATATTTCTATATTAGTCAAGTTGCAAAAAAAAAAAAAAAAAAAAAACCAGCCCAAAGAGAAGAAAAGAAAAAAACCATTTCTTTCTTTCTCTGGAGGTGAATAACATTTTTCACCATGAATCCCTTGGAATTCTCTGGGATCACTATATTGCCAAGAATAGCTAAGTCATTCACAATTGATTATCACATGATATTGCTGTTACTGGGTAAGATGTTCACCTGGTTTTGCTCACTCTACTTTGCACCAGTTCATATAAGTTTTTACAGGCTTTTCTGAAATCATCCAACTTATAATTTCCTAGAGTATAATAAGTTGTTCAGTCATTCTCCCCATGTGATGGGCTTCCCATAAATTTCCAATTTTTTGCTACAAAAAGAGCTTCTCTGAATATTTGTATGTGTACACACACACATATATTCTTTTCCTTTGTTTCTTTTTTAATCTCTTTGGGATATAGACCTAGTAGTACTACTGCCGACTCAAAGTTTTGGGGCATAGTTCCATAACTCTCCAGAATAGATAGATCATTTCACAACTCCACCAACAATGCATTAGTGTACCAATTTTTCCATATCCTCTCCAACATTTATCATTATCCTTTTCTGTGGTATTAGCCAATCTGATAGGTATGAATGAGGTGATATCTCAGAGTTGTTTTAATTTGCATTTCTGTAATCAATATTATTAAAGCATTTTTTTATATGAGTAAACACTTAATTTTCAAATCAACCCAGTTATATCTGAAAACAGATACTTCATTCCATATCTATTGTTCAACACCTATTTACCAAAAGGCAGGAGGCACTTTTCACCACCAACCTCTCTGATGTCAAGATTGGTAACTGCCAGGTATAAGAGTCAGCTCAAAAATTTTCTGTGTGAGCATTCACATTTCAGAAATCTGGAAATACTACAAATCAGAGCTTGATTTATTGTTTTGTAGGTTATCTAGACTTGGCAGTGATTGAGAAAAATGTTAAAAATGCAGATTAAAGCCTAAAATCTGCTATACACACATTGTTTTTCAGAAACAGTTGTTAAATATCTATTAGCACACTACTGGTAACAGCATCCACTAGAGTTCTCTAGCTTTGGAGATTAATTTGTGAGTCCAAGAAGTTCTAAGTTCCTGGGTCCCTCACAGTGAGTCAGAGTAGGCAGAGCTTGCTGGAAATAAATTCCAGGTCAACATACCCTTTACCTATATTTATGAAAAGCTGTATGCAGGTTGTAGAGAGAGAGAACCAGACTGAAAACTAGGAAGACCTGAGATCAACTTCTGACACATGCTAGTTGCATGACCCTAGGCTAAGCACTTAACTCCTTAGTCCTCCACAACTGCCTCCCTTCAGCTTCAGAGAAGAGAGGGCATAGCTAACATACCACTTTCTCAGAAAAACAGTACCAGAATCTGATTCTTTTCATGGAACAAAGTATCAACTGGAAACTTGTCTTATGTTTCCCCCATCCTAAATCCCATGGTATTTTTAAAAATAAGTTTCTGTCTTCTTTTTAGATATTTCTCCCAACCATATTTCTTCAACCCTCTCCCAGAGATTCATTACACAAAACAAGTAGTATTTTTAAAGGGGGTGGGGAGTAGGGATCAATACAACTAATCAACACTTTGAAAAAAAATCTGAAAATGTGCAATGTCTAAGACCTATAGACCTTTCACTTCAATGAATGAGTAGATTGGGAGTATGCTCTTGTACATCTTCACTAGAACCCTGATTGAGTGATTGAGCTTAATAATTTTGTAATCTTCACTTATGATTTTTTTGGGGGGTGTATAGTTCTTTCCATTTATATTATTGCTGTAGCTGTTGCTGTTGCTACTCAGTTGTTTCAGTCATATCTGGCTCTTCATGATCCTATTTTGGGATTTACTTGACAAAGATACTAGAATAGTGGACCATTTCCTCCTCCAGCTCATTTTACAGATGAGGAAACTGAGGTCAACACAATTAAATGATTTGCCCAAGGTCACACAGGTAGTAAGTATCCAAGAATGAGATTATAAATAAATTAGAGGAACACAGGATAGTTTACTTCTCAGACCTGTGGAAGGGGAAGGAATTTATGACCAAAGAAGAACTAGAGATCATTACTGATCACAAAATAGAAAATTTTGGCTATATCAAACTGAAAAGTTTTTGTACAAACAAAACTAATGCAGACATAATTAGAAGGGAAGCAATAAACTGGGAAAACATTTTTACAGTCAAAGGTTCTGATAAAGACCTCATTTCCAAAATATATAGAGAACTGACTCTAATTTATAAATAATCAAGCCATTTTCCAATTGATAAATGGTCAAAGGATATGAACAGACAATTCTCAGATGAAGAAATTGAAACTATTTCTAACCATATGAAAAGATGCTCCAAGTCATTAATTAGAGAAATGCAAATTAAGACAACTTTGAGATACCACTACACACTTGTCAGATTGGCTAGAATGACAGGGAAAGATAATGCGGAATGTTGGAGGGGATGTGGGAAAATTGGGACACCGATACATTATTGGTGGAATTGTGAATACATCCAACCATTCTGGAGAGCAATTTGGAATTATGCTCAAAAAGTTATCAAACTCTGCATACCCCTTGATCCAGCAGCATTTCTACTGGGATTATATCCCAAAGAGATCATAAAGAAGGGAAAGGGACCTGTATGTGCACAAATGTTTGTGGTAGCCCTTTTTGTAGTGGCGAGAAACTGGAAACTGAGTAGATGCCCATCAATTGGAGAATGGCTGAATAAATTGTGGTATGTGAATATTATGGAATATTACTGTTCTGTAAGAAATGACCAACAGGATGATTTCAGAAAGGCCTGGAGAGACTTACACGAACTGATGCTGAGTGAAATGAGCAGGACCAGGAGATCATTATATACTTCAACAACAATACTATATGATGACCAGTTCTGATGGACCTGGCCATCCTCAGCAACGAGATCAACCAAATCATTTCTAATGGAGCAGTAATGAACTGAACTAGCTATACCCAGAAAAAGAACTCTGGGAGATGACTAAAAACCATTACATTGAATTCCCAATCCCTATATTTTTGCCCACCTGCATTTTGCATCTCCTTCACAAGCTAATTGTACAATATTTCAGAGTCTGATTCTATTTGTACAGCAAAATAACGGTTTGTCATGTATACTTATTGTGGATCTAATCTATACTTTAATATATTTAATATCAACTGGTCATCCTGCCATCTGGGGGAGGGGGTGGGGGTAGAGGGGAAAAATTGGAACAAGAGGTTTGGCAATTGTCAATGCTGTAAAGTTACCCATACATATAACCTGTAAATAAAAGGCTATTAAATTAAAAAAAAAAAAAAAAAAAAAAGTAAGTATCCAAGAACAGATTTGAACTCATGAAGAGAGTTTTCCTGACTTCAGGATCAATGTTCTATCACTGTGTCACCTAGCTTTCCCTTTATGTTGTTGTAGTCTTTGGGTATATTGTTTTCATGGCTCTGCTACTTCACCCTGAATCAGTTCATATGGCTTTTTCCATTCTTTTCTATTTCTTACAGCACAGAAATATTCCATTATATTCATGTAACTACAATTTGTTTAATTATACCCTAACCGGTAGGCATAGGTTTTGTTTCCAATTCTTTGTTATCACAAAAAGTGTTGTTAAAATTTTGGTGCATAGGGGATCTTTCTTCTTATCAATGGCTTTCTTGGGGTATAAAGTCAAATAATGATGTCTCTGGGTCAAAGGATATGGACATTTTAGTCATTTTATTTGCAGAATTTCAAATTGCTTTCTAAAATGGTTGTATCATTTCACAGCTTCACCAGCAATGTATCAACCCCTCCGACATTGACTTGTCATTTTTTTATCATCTTTGCCAATTTGTAGTTTGCGACATAAGACCTTTGCATTTCTCTTGCTATTTGTGATTTGGAGCATTCTTCCAAAGGTTGTAAATGCTTTGCAATTAACTTTTTTTTTTTGAGAATTATTTGTTCATACCTTTGACTATTTATCTATTGGGGAATTTAGTCATAATTTACTTGTTTATATATCATAGATACTAAATCCTTATCAGAAAATTTTGATACAAAGATTTTTACCCATTCAATTACTTCCCTTCTTATTTCGGATGCCTTTATATTGTCTGAAAAAAAGTTTTTCAACTTCAAGTAATCAATTATCTATTTTATCTTTTATAGTTGCCCCTATCTTTTGTTTAATTAAGAATACATCTCTTACCCATAACTCTGAAAGATACGTGATTTGTTTCTCTTCAATTCTTTTGTATTATGACTTTTATAGAAACATTATGTTTCCATTTACAATGTATTATGAAATATAGTGTAAGGTGTTAGTTTAAATCTAATTTCTGATACTGTTTTGTAATTTTTCCAGAAGTTTTTAATCAAATAGGGAATTTTTACCTTGTAAATTTACCTAATTTATGTCTTCCAATTTATCAAACACTTTTAAGGCATGACCAGGCCCTCTCAAAGTGTTGAATACAAACAAAACTTTCTAGGAACCTTTACCTGTCTGCCTACTCCCACCAAGGGATCCCCATGGAAAAGATCAACTACTGAATGAATGATCCCTAACTTATGGGAATTAACCCTCTGTGGAAAGGTTTCTACCTACAGTGATTCAAAGAAACTTCTGATATACCCCTATAGTTCAATGGCATCAATTCACTGGATTCATCAGAACTAGTCATGGTAGAATTGTGTGAGACCATGGGGAAGTATCTTATTTTCTTATTTTCTTCATTTGAGGAAGATGGGTTCAGATCTCACCTCTGGTACTTACTAGCTATATGATCCTGAACAAGTCCCAATCTAAATAATGCAGTGAATAGAGAGTTGGTCTTGGTATCAGGAAGAACTGAGTTCAAATCCAGCCTCAGACATTTACTAACTGTGTGAACCTAAGCAAGTAACTTTACCCTCTGTTTGCCTCAGTTTCTTCAACTGTAAAATGGGGATAACATCACCTACTTCCACACTGTTGATGTAAGGATCAAATGAGATAATATTTGTAAAGTGCTTAACACAATAATAGACACTATATAAATGCTTATTTCCTACGCTTCCCCTCCCCCAAATATGACTTCCAAATTAAAGGAGGAGTCAAACCAAAACATCTTATTAACTCTTTTATGTATCTGGATAACATCAAGCTCTATGGTTCCATTGAAAAACAAATTAAATTGCTCCTTCATCTCCAGGAATCTCTCTTGATAAGTGTAAAATTCTTAACATATGCCACAGGATAAAGATTGCATCTGGAGCTCATTTTGAACCTATGCTTCAAGGCAACATTTAGAAATATCTTGGTATCCTCCAGGCAAGATACCTCAAACATAAAGATATCAAGGAGAAGGCTGAGCCCAAAACTATTAAGAGGATTGCTGGCATTCTGAAATGAAAGTTGAATGTGGGAAAGGCACATTTAAAGCAATTAACACAAATGTAATCCCATTCTTAATATACACTTTCAAAATTGTGAAATGAACCATAACAGATGTGGAAAGTACCCTTACAGGAACCAGTAATGTTAACAAAATACATTCTGATACTTTTAGTCAGCTATCTAGAGCAGTTATTTTATCTATCTATGCAACAATCCAGTGCAGCATATTGGGTAGAGTATTGGACCTGGAATCAGGAAGACTCACTCAGTGATCCTGGGCAGTCACTTCACCTGTTTGCCTCAGTTTCTTCACCTGTAAAATGAGCTGCAGAAGAAAAAAAAAAAACCCACTCCAGTATATTTGCCAAGAAAAATTCCAAATGGGGTCCAGAATGGAAATACAACTAAAATGACTAGGCAACATGACAATATGCAATGGTCCATGAAACATTGACCATAAAAGAATAATAGGATAGTGACTTGTCTAAGATCATTTCCTCTGAACCCCATTAAAAAAGACAAAAACACTGAAAAATAAAAAGCTATTATTTTTTAAAAAGAAAAGAAGAGACAAAAACAAGAAAACAACAACACAGAGACCTAGCACAGAAGACTCAGCTCACATTCAACCCCATTGTCCAGCATGGTGCTAAGATTCTTTCCAGTGAGCCTACAGAAAAGAGCTTATATCCTATTCTTTCTTTTTTCAATCAGGAAATGTAGTCATTTGATCAGTCTATGCAATACTCCCAATTTCCCAATTACATTTTAATCTGGTTTGGCCCACTCCACTTCTAAATTAAAGGATTTGAGTTAAAATTCTGACACTCTAACATATTGACCTTGGATTATCCATTTGCCTTTTCTGGGCTTAAGTTTTCTGAAAATGAAATTGTAAAATGAGATTGGAGAAATGGTCTCTCAGGTCCCTCCTGTGTGGGAGGGGTCAGGTGTAAGACCCCCTTCCCAATCCAATTAACTAATCAGAGACATCTTCAGGTACAAAGAGAAAACATTTATTTAATCCCTGTAGGGAGAGGCCCAGACACACCTGGGAGCCATCCCAACCCCCATCTACCTGGAACCTGACCTGCTTCTGGCTTGTCCAGGAATTAAAAGCAAAAGACTAGAGCCTTATCATTGGACAGACTAAAAGGACATAACCATCCTTGACCAATGATCACCAATGCTGGCTGCCTCCCACAGGTCACGCCACTTCCTGCAACTTCCTGCATCTCAGGTTCAAAGTATATTCCTCCAAAGAGTAAATGACCTTCCCAAGGTCTCAGTTCTGGAAGCAGGGACCATGTGACTCAATACTGAGAAATACTTCATCCAATCAAGTACCATTCACTCCCACTCTACAGATTCTAGGAGCCCACAATTAATGGATTTTACTATTAATTGATTATTGACTTATTAGATCTATGACCCACAGAATGACAAATTTTCCAAGAAGAAAGAACAGTTCTGGAAATTTTATAAAAACACTCACCTTGGTGATCTTTTCTAAAAGGTCTTTTACCTGATAGGACTTCAAAAGTGAGAAGTTGCCTATTACAGTGAATTTAGTACAAAGTTAGGAGGCAGGGTGCTAGAGGTAGCTGCAACTCCTTGAACAGGTCTATGTGACCTTGGACACTTCCCTACATCCCTGGTTCTGAAAGAAAAGGAAAGGAAAAAATAGGAGAAAACAGCATGTGAGACCTGTCTCAAAGGAATGTTAAGAGGATAATGAATTAATGATTGCAAAGCACCTTCAAAATACAAAGGGCCATTTAAATGCAAAATAAAGTACAGGATGACAAGTTCACTTCGGCTTCTGGGAGAATGACTGTCAGCTGCTGAAGCCATTAAAAGTCACAGGCTATAAAATACGCCGTAAAGTGGGCTTTGTTCAGCTAAGCCCCTGAAGAATCATATAACCTTGCCTGGAATTAGCTGTTCATCCCTTTTTGGGACTGCTCAGGCCACCCCAGTGAGTCCATGACAAGAAATGAGAATCAAGCATAATCTCATTTCCTCTTATCCTGGTCTGCCCCTACTCATGACTGCTGCCTTTTTTCCCTCCTAAAGTGGCCCATACCAGGAAAGATAGAGGAGTATTGCTTGGGGTAGTGATAACCCAGTAGCCACCCCAGTGCCGCCAACCCCCAATCACCCCACTCCAATAATTTCTAAACCCAAAGCATCATGTAGGCATTAGGAGATCATTAGAGCATGTAGAGCTAAGACTCGTAGATCAGAGACAGCTGGGGTGGAGTGGAAAGTGCTTTGGAGTCCGATATCCAAGATATATAGGGAATGGATCCAAATATATGAGCAAGAGCTTCATGAGATAAGTGCTCGAAGGATATGAATAGACAGTTTTGCGAGCTAAAAAAGAAACCAAATGAAAAAGAAATAACTGTCATGCACAGAGTACGTTAAGGTTTGCAAAGTGTTTCATATACAACAGTCCAAATCACTGATAATAAGAGAAATGCAAATTTTTGAAACTCTAATTTTCTATTTCACAACCATCAGATTTGCAAAGATGATAAAACAGGAAAATGGCAATTGTTGAAGGGGAGGTAGAGGGACAGGTACATTAATACACTGTCTAGGGAGCTGAGAAGAAGTCCAACAATTCTAAAAAAAAAAAAAAAAAAAGTTTGAGAAAGAAAAATAATTTGTGACTTTACTGAAATAGTTCCTAAAATGTTTGTGCCCTTTGACCCAGAGATGTCTCTATTAGGCATATACTCCAAAGTGGTCAAAGACAGAGGGAAAAGACTAATATGTACAAACAAATTTATATACATATTTTTGTTATGTCAAAGAACTTGAAATAAAGTATCTGTTTATGAACTAGTCAATGGCTGAACAAACTGTAACGTATGCATTCATAGAATATTTTTGAACCATCAGAAGCTATTATAATAGATTCAGAAAAATTTGGGAAGATTTTTATGAAACGACATGAACAAAGAAAAAAAAATAAACCAATCAAAAATTTGTTAAACAATTACTATAGTACAAGCATTTAAAAAAAAAACAACAAAAAAACCCTGAATAACATAGTACAGCCCTGGTATCAGGAGGATCTGAATCCAAATTTAATCTCAGACACTTCACACATCCTAGCTGTGTGACCTTGATCATGTAACCTAACCCTGATTGCCTCACAAAAACAAACAACCAAAAAAAAAAAAATAAACCCTTCTTTTTGGTTTCTCTAGAACCATGATGAAATAGTATTTTTTTTTTCTAAAGCTTTCCAAACTCTCGGAAAGGGTCTTTGGAAAGGTGGGTAGCATAGATCTTAACAAAAAGGGGGAAGGATCTTTCATTAGGTGAATGAACTAAAGGTGATAACCAGAAATAATAGAATATACCCATCAAGTTTACAAGAAGCTAGATGGCACAGTGAATAGAGTGGTAGATCTAGAGTCACAAAGACTTGAGTTCAAATCCATCCTCAGGGTCTTACTGGCTATGTGAACCTGGGCAAGTCATTTAATCCAATTTGCCTCAGTTTCTTCATTTGTAAAATGAACTGGAGAAGGAAATGGCAGACAACTCTAATATCTTTAAGAAAACCCCAAACAGGGTCATGAAGAATCAGATTCAACTTAACATCAGTTTTAGATTAGATTCTTTACCCATGCATATGACCAGACCCATCAAAAGATAATCTCCTTGTATTTCCTGAAAGGATTTGATTAGGGTCCATTCCATGAAAATAATAACAGCAATAATAATAATAACTAGCATTTTATATAGTGCTGTATGGTTTACATTTTATAAATAGCTCATTTTATCCTCACAATCCTGAGAGATAGATACTATTATTATCCCCATTTCACATATGAGAAAACTGAGATAAAAAGTCAAATGACTCCCACTTTAAGCCTCTATCCACTTCCCCTATTCTATTTAAAAGGTGATACTCAAAACACCTGACAAAGCAGTATGGGAGGAACTTCCTGAATTCCTAGAGGAGAGTGGTCTATAAGAAAGGGGAGAGAGAGACAAGGTTACTCCAATTTGGAATATTAACGCAGATTGTATTTTAACATCTTTTCTTTCTTCAAGAATGCTATAAATGAAAAAAAAAAAATACTATAAATGTTACCTGTAATCTTGGGGCACAGAGTCATGTCTAAGAGCATGGGGAACAATATCAGTTTGGACATCTCTCTTGCTCTCTCTTGGTCTGTCTTTGTCTAGCTTTGTCTCTGTCTCTATGTCTCTCTGTGTGTGTGTGTGTGTGTGTGTGTGTGCAAAAAAATGGGAACTATAATGTGGAGGTATAAAGAACAAAATTTGGCAATGGACAAATTATGAGGGGTAAGTGAGAACAAGTGGTGGAGGTTTCAAGGTGTGATTGGGAAGATGGCGGTAGCCTCAACTAGAACACAAGGGGAAGGGTTAAATTTAGGGAATAAAACATTAAGTTCTGCTTGGATCATGTTGGACTTGAGATGTCTATAGATCATCCAGCTAGAAATATCCATTAGACAGTTGGTAAAAAGAGGAACTCAGATTACATATATAGACTTGGGAAACATCTGCATAAAGATGATCACTGAACCAATGTGTACTAATGAGAATGTCTTCTCAGTGGGCAAGGAGTCCTCAAACTCTTGAAAAGCTCTCCCCTGCAAAGGCCCACCCCAAGAAATCAAGATAAGTAGTCCATTCTGTTACACACACTATTGAGTTGAAGATTAGTCCAGGGACACTCATTGAATTGGAAATCTTCTATTCAATTGAAAGATTTGGGTCTGATTTCAACTCAAACTGCCCTCAGCCCCCAGCCAAGATAAAATAGGTTTCTGCTCACTTGTTTCTTTGCAGAGGCTCAAAGCAGGAGCATATCAGGCCAAGAGACCTTTCCTTGGCATAGCTGCCTGCAAGGACCCCCTGCCCACTGAGAAGACATTCTTTTTTTCAGCGTTAACCCCTCTTTATCTTTCTTACCTACTTCTCTGTCAGGACCTGGCAGAGACCCAAAGCAGGACCATGCCTTGTGAAGGAACCTCTCTCTTTCTCCTTAGCATAGCTGCTTGCCAAGACCTTGCCCCCTGAGAATAGGCTCCCTCTTCTCAGTGTTAACACATCCCTCTTTATCTCTCTGACAGGAGAGATATTTATTTATCTTTCTGCCAGGCCTCCTCTGCTAAACCTTTACTTTTCTGTCAGTACCTTGCCACAAAGGAAGTCATCCTCCTAGCAAAACCTGACTTCTCAGTGCCAATAAACTTCTTTTTGCCAGTCTAACTTTTCGAGTTTGTAAATTCCTTTACAAAAGACCTGCGCCAACCAAAAGGGGTTCCCACAACTCTCTGCCCTGTGCCAAACCTCATCAATATCAAGTCCTTCTTTGAAGTTCTTCAAAACTCTGATCAAAACAATAATTAAGGGGTAGCTAGATGACACAAGGTATAGAACATTAGCCCTGGAGTTAGAAGGACCTGAGTTCAAATCCAGTCTCTAACACTTAACACTTCCTAGTTATGTGACCCTGTGCAAGGCATTTAACCCTAATTGTCTCACACATACAAAAACAATAATCAATCATGACTTTAAGGAACTAATGATAAAGCATTATCTCTTGGCTCAGAGGCAATGGATTAGAGGTGTGTAGATTGAGATATCTTTTCAAACATGGACAATGTATTGATTGGATTTGTTGGTTTAAAACAAAAAAGAGGGCTTGTGTTTGTATATAACAGAAGTTCCCAATGTCATATATTATCCTCATTTTTGTAGAGGTATGTTGTATAATATTTGTATATTGAAATATTTATGCTTACTTTTGTTAAAAAGTCAGGCAGGAAGGCAGGAAGGCAGGAAGGCAGGAAGGCAGGAAGGAAGGAAGGAAGGAAGGAAGGAAGGAAGGAAGGAAGGAAGGAAGGAAAGGAAGGAAAGAAGGAAGGGAGGGAGGGAGGGAAAGAGGAAAGGAGGGAGGGAGGAAGAGAGGGAGGGAGAGAGGGAAGAAGAGAAGAAGGAAGGAAGGAGGCAGAGAGGAAGGAAGGCAGGCATGAAGGAATAAATAGAGGGAGGGAGGGAGCGAGGAAATGAAAATAGACTAGCACTATAATTATAAGACATGGTTGGAGTTTGAGCTCTTGTAATTTAACTAACTATAGGCTATAGGCAAGTCTCTGGTTCTCGGTTTCGTTAGAGATAAAATGGAAATAATATTTGCAGTGGCTACTTTTGGATAATTTTTTTTTTTTTTAAAAGCACTTTGTAACCTTGAAAAGCACTGTGTTACTAAGTTCCCACAACCCTGTGGAGCCCTTTGCTACCTTAAATTAAATATGGGATATTTGGAGGGAATCACGTAGCTTAAGTTTAGATGAAGAGTATTTTCTACATAGTAACAAATTGTAAATAAAATAGCAATAAATTTAATTGAGACAGAGTAGCAAGGTAAATCAAAAAGAGGGAGGGGAATCAAGCAACTAAGTCATCCTCATCCTCAGTCCCAAGTCACAAAATCTCCCACAGAATCCAAACCAGAGAAACAAGACTGAAAATTTCATCCCCAAAGTGAAGAAATGTTTCAAAGTGTTTCAAGACAGAAAAGCTTTCATAGGTCCATGTCCCAGTAATTGGCTGAGCTCCATCACTTCTGTTCCACTTCTTACAGTTGCCTCATTCAAGTCCTGGAGCTCCTCTTGCAGCAGCTGTCACCCGATAAAGCTCCACCCTCTGCCCCTGCCCCTTGCCTCTAAAGCTGTCTTTCTCTGCTACTCAGAAGAGCTGCTGTTGCCCTCTGCTAAAGCTATCATCTGCTGCAGCTGCTTCCTTGGGGGAGTGTTATCACACTCTTGTGAGTGTGAGACAACCATACATACATACCCCATTCTTTTGTCAGTGGTGTTATATCTATACCACACCCAGGCTCACATACAAATGGTTGTTCAAAAAGTGATGGAAACCTTATTTATACCATCCCCTAAACAGAAACACAAACACACACTCAGAAAAAAGTGAAATCCTCACTCCTAACAGTCAGGATAAGTTCTTTTCATCTCTTCTCCATTACAGGACACAGGCTGTATGTTCCTCATCCTTCAGTCCCATCTCCTATTGACTTTATCTGAGTCTTGGGACAAATATATTCAGTGCTTTTCCAAGACACATCATCTCTTGGCTCAGGGAGTTTTCATTGGCTTTATTCCATTCCTAGAATGTTCTCCCTCCTCAACTCTGTCTATGACCTCCATGGCTTCTTTCAAGTCCTAACTAAAATTTCACCTCCTGATCATCCTCTGTTAGTTATTTCCAATTTATTATGTATATCAATTGTTTTATACATAGGTATTTGTATGTGATCTACCTCCATAAGTTCTTTGAGGGCAAAAATTATCTTTTACCTTTTTTGGTAGCTTTGGGGACTGTTTTCACCAGTACTAATGCTCCATACTCCCAAAGAAAATCTGGGCAATGCAAATTGCCTTGAAGCTTCTCAACAAACCTGAAAAAGACATTTAGTAACCTATGAAAGAGAAGAGTGCAGCTTGGTCCTGCATTTCTTCCATCACCTCAAAAAGTTTTTGTTTTCCTTATATTTATACAAACATGAAACATTATTGTAATGCCCTGTCCATTTGTGAATTGCCTTGCGGCTTTTAGAGTGCTTTCAAATACAACAAAGTTCTTTCATTTATATGGTAGATCTCAAAGCTATTTGAATTCAATTAGGCTGAGTAGAGGGCAGAGTAAATGGTGAAAACTCCTTTGAAATGGATGCTACTTCAGAAGGGTAAAGCACATGGATATATTTTATGAACTTTAAGGTGGATCTGCACATCAATCTGAAGGCCAAAATCTCTGCTTTTGAGATGATGGGAACTTTCCTGTTTAGCCATTTGCAGTTCTTTTATGTTGCCCTAGCTAAGAGCAGTTGAATTTAGATAGCTAATTGAAATGGCTACATCATAACTAGACTGAGCATTACAAACTTGCCAAGCCATCAAGAGACTTCCTAATTTGCTAAGAACAAATTTAAGATTAGGAAAATTGATCAATAAAGTCTGTCCAATGGAATTAACTGGCTAAAATATAGCAGTACACGGTTTAACAACTGGCTCTCCCGAGATGGGGTGGGGAGAATGTAGACTTGACATACGTTTAAGTTTAATTTGCATTAACATTTTCTCCATCACTTTCTTAAGTCTGGACAAACAAAACTAAACTAAGACTGATTTGTAGCTATGCTATGGCTGAATTATGAGGCTATAATTGCTGACACTGAAAATGTAACAATACACTCTCACTAGGTAGTTTCAACGGCCTCCAACATACCCCTGGAAAACCCCACATTGAGTGTGTTTTTTAAAAATCATTCATTCTTATCAAAGGGACAAAGAGACCTTCAAAAAATGGATGCAACCTTGAATAGATACAGTATCATTTAATTCCTTGTAGACAGGAAGCCTGGGAGAACTTGAAGAATAGCTTAGAAAATTTGGGGCCATCTTATCTGAGCCTTGTTTTTTTTTTTTTTTTTGTTTTTTTTTTTGTTTGTTTTGTTTTTTTGCTTTTTTTTATAAGGCAGCTAGGTGGTGTAATGGATGGAATTCTGGATCTAGCATTAGAAAGACCCAAACTTGAGCTGGGAAAAAGTGAGAAAAGAAGGAAGGAAGGAAGGAAGGAAGGAAGGAAGGAAGGAAGGAAGGAAGGAAGGAAGGAAGGAAGGAAGGAAGGAAGGAAGGAAGGAAGGAAGGAGGGAGGAAAGGGAGAGAAAGAGAGAAGGAAGGAAGGAAGGAGGGAAGGAGGAAGGAAGAGAAGGAACACAGACATAATTGCTTTGTGACCGTGAACCTTGAATAAATCTTTCAGATTCCCAAGGCCCTGGCTAGCTCTCTAATACAATTAGTTGTAGAAAAGATGCAGATCTTCATTGGTAAAAGGATTCCCTATATTGGTGAAATCATTAGTCTTCTTTTTTTTAAGTCCTCAGTATATTGATGAAAGAAAAGAAAAGAAAAGCCTTAAAGTCTAAATGGTCCAGAACTCATAGGTGAGCAGTTCTAATCTAGTATATAGAAAGAACCATTTCTTCAAATAATTTGCAAACCATTGATGAATTTAGGAATGAGCTACACCGTATCCTTCAAGATTCTTGAGGTCTTGAGCCACCTTGACATTGAATTTGAATGGATCCCAGCCATAAAGATATATTCATTAACTTTTCTCATTGAGCTTTTATTGCTTTTGGTTCTACTGTTTGAAAACATTGTGTCCCTCAATAAACTATTGAAGAATAATCAACTATCTTCACACAGAAAGTAAATCATCAAAGTATGTGCTATGTACCAAGCACTTTTCTAAGAACTAGGAATATAAGTTTGAAGATTGATGGCCAAAATGGGCCAGGGTTGTCTGTCTCAGAATCTTCAAGTATTTTTAAAGATATCTGTGGAAGTTACTTTGAAAAAGCAGATAAATGTAACATTCTTTCCCCTCAAAAGAAAAAAACAAACATAATATCTATCATAAGATATAGAGAGCTGCAAAGAACAAAAATCATAGAATTTGAAACTGAGATAGGATCTTGATGTCTATCTAGTCAAGCACATATTCAAAAAGAATATCTAGTATGTTAGAGAGATGAAAAGGATCATAGATATCATCTGATTAAACTCCTTTATTTCATATGGAATACAGGATTCTACCCCCAATCCCATTGATCAGTTAACTAATTGAGTAAATCCAATATTACAGAATTTTCCTATAACTGCATCATGATGTTTGGACAAGCTCTTAATCAGTTTGAAAGGATTGTAGCCTTTGGACTACCAAATGAAAGGCAAATGGGGTCATACTAGAAACATCTTAGAATTGGTTGGGAAGATCAAGCTACCTTCTCAACAACAAGATGATTCAGACCAGTTCCAATGATCTTGTGATGATGAGAGCCATCTATACCCAGAGAGAGGACTGGATCACAACATAGCATTTTCACTTCTTTTGTTGTTGTTTGCTTGGATTTTATTTTCTTTCTCATTTTTCTTCCTTTTTGATCAGATTTTTCTTGTTCAACAAGATAATGGTATAAATATGTATGTAAAGGGCTGAAACTCTTGAGTTCATGCACTGAGGTGGGACAACTGAGCACTTAAGGCTAACTCCCGATTGGACAATATTCTATAAGCATATGCTTGGAAAATGACCCTCCCCACTATCCTGTGCTGGCTCGATAATTGGAGTATACAGAGAATTGTAGGAGGGACTGGGGGTAGAGTAAGACTAGCCAGAGTCACTTCTGGGCAGGAGACAAAGAAGGAAGATCATGGAGATTCTGCTTCCATCCAATTCAATTCTACCTCTAAAGACCAAGAATAAAGACCAAGGACTTTTGTTTATCCTGACTCCAACTGATTCTAAGGTATCCAGGGTGCGAACGCTGTCATCACATATGTATGTTTATATTCAATTTACATATATTTTTACTATGTTTAATATATAATGGATTACTTACCATCTAGGGGAGGGGGTGGGGGAAAAGGGGGAAATTGGAACACAAAGTTTTGCAGGGATCAATACTGAAAAATTATCTTTGCATATGTTTTAAAAATAAAAAGCTGAGAGAGGGAGAGGAAGAGGGAGAGGGGGGAGGAGAGGGAGAGGGAGAAGAAGAGAGAGAGGGAGAGGGAGAGGGAGAGCACGCCACATTTTTTGGACTCTGTAAGTAGTTCATTCAGTTCAGCTGTGGGCAATTCAAGAGGAAAAGGAATCCTGGCCCTGGGGCACTTTGAAATACAATTTTGCCCCTATCCCAAAAGACTGATGGGGAAGGGGAAGGATGATCCCAGGCATGTTGTTATACCACTTTCTCCTTTCCCAGTATGCCTAGTGGAACCAATATATCCAGCTGAGAGCAGAAGAAGACATGCTCCCTGATAACTAATCTCAATACAGAAAAGAAATTACCCAAAAAGGGAAATTATTTCAAAGAGCACAATTTTTGCATGAGAGAAAAGCACAAACTAAAGATTCTACTTTGACATGGACCTTCAAACCTCATCACAGAGTTATGTCTAAGTAGAATTTATCAACAAAGGGTTAAAAGGACTTTCAGTTGCCAAGAGTTGTTAACATGTCATATTATTCTGTGTCTATGTGGTATTCAGGAAAGACTGACATCTCTAGTGAAGGCTTGCTGACCTCTTTTTAAGGTTGCTACTCTACCTTTGGTATCCCCTTCACCCAACTCTCCTCAATGATCCAAGAAGCTGTAGCATGCTCAGTAGCCAAAGCCCAGTAAAACTTCCTTGGCAGATGGGCTAAACCAGGTTGAGGATAACTGATAGACCTCAAACCCATCAGTGAGTTGGGGGATATCTACCCCAAACATATGAAGACTTCTGTCAAAATGAGCAGGTGAGCACAGTTTGTTCTAAAGGCCATGAAACTAACTGAAGCAAGTGCTTAGAGCTTGGCTAGACTTTGAAGATTCCACGGTCATCTAATGTTTCCCAGACCATTTCTGGTCATCCTGACTTTTCTCTCACTGGACTTTGATGACTCAGGAAGAGAGAAGGAAGCTGATGACCCTGTGCGATTCTGCCTCACTTATATCCAATTCACACATAAGTCAAGACAATTGCCCAATATGTCATTGGTTCTCTTTGAAAACAAAGAATAACCATAAAAAGTAGTTTAAGTCTATTCTTCCCATATACCTCTATGAATTTATGCCCAAAATTTTTAGTGAGGATGTTTTATACAACCATTCTTTTATAACACTTTAATAAATACTCTTTTTAAAAAGTGAATCAGTCTGACTGATTGATGCTTAACAGGAAGCACATAATTGGGAGCTCTTGAATGACAGTTCTACAAAACCTGATCCCTCAGCATTGTCCTCAGACCTGAATAGGAGCAGTAGCCACTTCTAGAGACCTGGCCCTAGAACACAAGTTGGACAAGTGGCTCCAAAGAGGAAGAAGAAATCTTAGGTCCAGAGAATGAGGTTACCTATCCAAGGTCATGAAAGTAGGAAATATTTTTCTGGGGTCTGACTTTTTTTTTTTTTGCCATTAATTTTTATCATGAAAATTCCCTTCATTATACAGACTAGAAACTCATAGTCTTACAGAGCTTTCTGGAACCCTAAGTGATGTGTCCAACATCTTCCAGTCAATATATGTCAGAGGCAGGACTTAACTCATCTCTTCTCAATTCTATCCACTATACCAAACTAATTCATGTTAGCAAGTACTCAAAGAGAGGGAAAAAATCAAAAATCAAATAAGATAGCAGAGTTTTAATTCTAAATTACCTTAAAAACCCACTTCAGAACAAGTGGGAAAAAATGTTACTATTATGTTTTATAAAGAAAGATTAAGTACAACAAGGTTTTGCAGGATTGGGTATTGAGATTGCATTTGTTTGAAGAAATAGAATACTATTAATTTTTTAATAAAATAAGGATCAAGTACATAAGACTTTAATACTTCAATGAGAGAGGAAATAAGCATTTACATAGCACCTACTATATGCCATACACTAAGCTAACTGCTTTATAAATTTTATCTCATTCCATTCTCACAACAACCCTGAAAGGTTGGTACTATTATTATCCCCATTCTACAGTGGATAAAACTGAAGAAAACCAAATAAAAAGTGTTCTGTTTCATACAAGTAGTAAATGTCTGAGATCTCATTTGAATTCAGATCTTGACTCCAGGCCCAGTGCTCTATCTACTTCACCAGCCAGTTGCCTCAAGAATTTGTGATAACATCAGTGTGAGGCACATCCCCTACTCAGACACAGATCACCACCCATTTATGTCCTAGCAGATGCTTTCATAAAGTGGTGTTGCCAAAAAAAAAAAAAAAAAACCACCAAATCCATCCCCAGGCAGCTGCTTTCTAATGCTGAGCTTTTTCAGAGGTACATAGGCTGATTTTAGTCTCTGTACAAAGGCTTCCTAGCTCAGTAAGATTTGCCAGGGTTTATGCTCCAATGACACAGTCTTCAAGAACCAAGTCACCTTTCAGCCATGATGGGGCGTCCAAATGGGACTTCAGTGAAGGGCATGGGACCGGGTAAAGAGCTAGAATTAAATTTCAAACATACCACACACCCTCACTGAACTCAAAACAGCCACCGATTTGTGCTTGTGTGCTGATGAAAGATGTTAGTTGTTGGGAATGCCTGTGTAAGAGACACACACTTTATAACAAGGTCAGTGTAAGGGTACTGGGCAAGAGTAGAAGAGTTCTTCCTGCACTATTTTATAGCCTGTGACTTTTAATGGCTCCTGCAGCTGACAGTCATTCTCCCAGAAGGCAAAGTGAACTTATCATCCTATACTTTATTTTGCATTTAAATGGCCCTTTGTATTTAAAAGGTTCTTGAACCTTATGTTTACTCCAGTCAATAGAAGAAACTTTCCTTCACCCCCAAATTAATGGGCCATGGAGAAAAACACTAGAACTTCAATGTCTCCATCCTGCCCTCCTCATTCTCCTCACCCCAACGAGATACCTGAGAAAACCTAATTCAAAGTAACCATCCTCCGAGCAATAGTTAGCAATTTTCGGTAATACAATTTGGGTAGAGCAATGACTTTGGGACACAATGAGATATGCTTATGTTTGTGGGAGTTTCCCAGTCATGAAAGTCAGAGCAGTCAGGTATACAAGACTGGGGAAGGAGAGGGGAGAGGGTCAAAAAGTGAGTAGCCAGATTGAAAAGAAAATAAATAAGAAAAATTACTTAGATTGGGAGCAGCTTGAGCTTCTTAAGGTACAGATTGGGCTTTTAATACCTTTTTAGATTCACTTTGAGGGCATATTCTACAGCAAAATGTGAAAGCCTTGGAGATCATAGAAGTTTCTGTAGAAAAATGCATTTCTCTCCGATGTCTTATGAATATCCTGTGTTGGCAGTAAATCTCTAACATGGTGGAGGGCTCCTTCAAGGAAGAATCAGTCAACCTCATACTGATGTTGGCAATATTATATTATATTATATATAGGAATATTATAATCTCTATTTCCAAAATCTCATAGTTCCATTTCTTTGACCTCTGAAGTTACGTTTTCTGTGTAGCAAATACTTCTCCAAAATTCACAACAACCTATGTTCATGCATCTCTTTCACACTATGTGTAAAGTTACTGCTTGTGTCTGGGATAAAGTCCTTCTTGTCCCAGCCTAATTACAGTTCTGCCATCCCCATCCAATATTGAGAAATATGACACCAAGTATTATCACCCTTCTGCTTTGAAGATTAATCCCTTGCACACAGTAGGCTTTAAAAGATTTGTTCAGTTAGATGAATTGATTTAGACTCCTGTCTTAACATGTATCCAGCTCTAAGGCAAACACCTGAAGAAAATGATATTGATATTCAACATTCCAAAAACAGAATTCTTCATTGTTGGATATCCCTGCTCCCCATCCAATTTCTGCATGTGTCACCCTGAGTCATCTCCTTTGAGTGATTCATTCTCTCTGGATCATCAGAAGAGCTGACTGGCCAGTTGTGGCTACACGCACACTGTAGCATAACAGCTGCAAAGATAGCACTTGGGTGTGGAGGATAAAGTCTTAGAACAGATGTGTAAAATTAGACCATTATTAGCTATTAGGTTTGTTCACAAGAGCTCCCCAGCCTAAATCCAATATTCTTGGCACAGTGATTGGGCAAATGTGCTCATGACCCTCCAGTAAAGCCAGCATGTAACTAGGTAACTGAAATAAATCTTCTAGGCTTCTTTTCTCTTAGTATTCACTTCTCTGTATCTATTAATCTAATGAATTCTGTATAAGGGAAACCAGATCTTACTTAAAGGGAGGGATGATAGGGGTTGAGGAACTAATCAAAGAAGAAGAAATTAGGTCACAGTACCAGTAAAGATTAAACATTCCTCTGTAACAGATCTTTTTGTAGTGACAAGGAATTGGAAATTGAGTGGATGTTCATCAATTGGTAAATGGCTGAATAAGTTATTGTTCAATAAGAAATGATGAGCAGGCTGATTTCAGAAAAGCCTAGAAAGACTTACTTACATGAACTGATATTGAGTGAAGTGAGAATCAGGTGAACATTGTACACAGCAACAGCAAGATTATGTGATGATCAACTGTGATGGACTTGGCTCTTTTCAACATTGAGGTGATTCAAGACAATTCTAATAGATTTGGGATGGGAAATACCCATCCCCATTCAGAGGGAGAACTATGGAGACTGTATGTGGATGAAAGCATACTATTTTCACCTGTTGTTTGCTTGCCTGCTTGCTTTTTCTTTCTTATGTTTTTCCCCTTTTGTTCTAATTTTTCTTGCACAACATGACAAATGTAGAAATATGTTTAAAAGAATTGCACATATTTAATTTATATCAGATTACTTGCTGTCTTGGAGAAAGGGGGAAGAAAGGAAGGGAGAAAGAAAAATTTGGAACACAAAATCTTACAAAAATGAATATTGGAGACAGCTAGTTGGTATAGTGGATAGAGCACCAGCCCTGAAGTCAGGAGAACCTGATTTCAAATCTGGCCTCAGATACTTAACACATCCTGGCAGTGTGACCTTGGGCAAGTCATTTAACCCCAATAGCCCCAACCAAAAAAAAAAAGAAGAAGAATATTGGAAACTATCTTTACATGTATTTGGAAAAATAAAATACCATTGATAATTTAAAAAAAAAAAAAGATTAATCATTCCTGCATATTAGACCTAGCTAGAATCTCAAGTCCCTCTGATTAGATCCTCAAAATTAGTTTGATTTCTGTCTGCCTTCCCAAATTTTCATTCCTAGGGAAAGTTTCTCCTTCTAGGATTCAATAAAAGTGACCTATACTCTCTCACTTCCTATCTACAAGAGGATGAGTGTCCCAAAATAGGGACCTCCCCTTTGCATTTTATTCCCAAAATACCCTAAGAAGACCTTGGAAAATGCCCAATTCAGACAGGTATTCCTAGACCAAATCTGGTTAATTGCCCCTTGTCACTGTTCTTCCATTCCTGTTTGCATATGCATTAAGAGACAGTTTGGTATAGTGAAGAGAATGCTGGCCTTAGTCTGGAAGCCTTGAATTTTAATTCTGCCTCTGATATATTGAGGTTTTATGATCTGAGGCAAGTCATTTAGTTTCCCAGGACCCTAGGAAACTTTGTAAGACTATTCAGATACTTACCAAAATAGGTATAGAACTCTGTTAGTGGAGAAAAGTTCCTTACTGGTGTTCCTTATACCAGGGATTCTTAAATTTAAATTTTATAAGAACCTAGATATACAGGTATATAAAATAGATATAGAAATCAAACATTTACTGAAAATTAATCATAATTTTATAACCTCCACATTTAGTTACAAGATCCTACATGGGGTTATGACCCATAGTTTAAAAAGCTTTGTCTTATACCAATGAAATTACAGGTCCAAGTTTTTGTTTTATTGTGTTTTGTTTTTTAAAGGTCTTTGAACTGGGTGAGGGAAGATTATTAGGAAAGAGAATTCTTTATACAGTCCCTCTTGAACTAGGGGTCCAATTCATACCCATGAAACCCCAGCAGATCCCCATTTGTACTAACCAACTCACTCACTCTCTTCAGAATACTGTGAATTTTTACCTCACTCATGCGCTACATACACTGTTCAAGGTTCTTAGATACAACCTCTTACGACACTAATATTCTCATACCAGGATGACTCAAGTTTCCAAGCACTATCTCAATATAAGTCTAGACCTTTCCTTCCATATGCCACCCAAACTTACTTCCTTCACCACATTCAGTCCCATTTTTGACTATTTCACAATCAATACCACCACCCCAGTACCAAAGCCACTTCCTGATGCCCTTATATAGGCCTGGAGAAAAGCCAGGGAAACAAATGTCAGCTTGTCAGCTGTGGGTAGATCCCTATCCTTTCCCCCTTCATAACCTCAGATGCACAATTGTTCCTTCTTTTCCAGAATTCTTCAGTCACAAACAGCAGTGACTAAATTGGACAGTAATAACAAAAAAGAAATAAAAAATCTACCCAGTGAGGAGCAAAATATAGTGATCCCCTAGGTTGAGATGATATAGCCCCAAATCACTCCAAGCATTCCCATTAGCTGTCTGTTGTTTAATTCCTAAGTGAAGAGGCAATCAATCAACAAGCATTTATTAAGAAATATGCTAGCCTCTGAACTGTGTTAAGGATACAAATAAATGCAAAAAATAATCCCTACACTCAAAAAGATTACTCTCTAATGAGGAAAGCAACATGTAAACAACTGGATATATTTCATGTATGTATGTATATATATCTAAGACAATCTAAGAGGAAAAGGAGGCATCTGGGAAGACCAGGAAAGACCTCTTGAAGAAAGTGAGATTTGAGCTGAGTCTTGAAGGAAGCCAGGATTCTAAGAAAGGAGGTAGAGAATTCCAGGTACGAAAAAAAGAAGGTAATGGAGTGTTGTTTGATGGGTAGCAAGCAAGCAAACTGGTACAACTAGATAGTAGAATTTGAGGAAGATTGTAAAGCATAAAAAGGCTGAAAAGGTAAGAAGGGACAAGCTGTGAAAAACTATAAATTACCAATAGAGGATTTTTCTGTTTAATCCTGGATGTAATGGGGAGATTTCAGGAAGAAAGAAAGTGAGTTTAATGGTTTAAAAATAACCTTGATGATCTGGCTCCCACCCCTTGAATCAAGTGACATTGTTGTACCTTTCGCTTTATTAGCAAAAATAAATTTTAAAAATTCTTGGATTTTGTTGAAATCCATGAATTTAAACAGTTAACTGAATATATGATATTATGGGGCACCTGGCAGAGGAAGGATTGCTAAGGAGGAAACAAATAAGGAAACTTTGATTTTCAGTTTAATGAGAACAGGATGAAAAGAGACACAAGAGTAAATAGCAAAGACCAATACTTTCCTCTCACAGGGAACTCTAGGAGAGAAGCCAAGGACAGCATGGGCTAGAACAGACTGCAGATAAGTATTGGTTAAAGTTTACTCATGTTCTGACCTTCTTCCTTTGTAGATAAAGATAACCCTGCTGACCCAGCACCAGTGCATTGTTCCTTCCAGCCATGGCTCTGATGGGGCCTGGGTTGGGGTTTGGAGGATTACCATTCAGTAAATTTCAGGAATAGTGTTTTACCTGCTTGTGAGGGGAAGCAGGTAGCAGATACATTGCAACATACATATAGGTAACTCTTATTTTGCCATTGGAACTCCATTTGGAGAGGCAGAAATTCACAACAAAATCTTAGAGGATAGCTAGTAAGAAGCAAGATCCACTTTCAGGAGTGGCTCTTAGGTACAAACAAGGACAAAACTAACTGAAGAAATAAAATCAATTTTCTGTACTCAAAATCTCCAGGAGGCACATGTGAGTTTTAAACCTGGCCATATAAAACTGGGTCTTCTGTCCAGTTTGTCTTCTCTCTGACCCACTAATCTCCTCAAAGTTGTAGGCAATAGTCTGAATTTTGTTTCCAATAGCCCTAAATGAAAGTTTATTGAACGGCTGCCTGAAAGATTTGTGCTAACTCATCTATATCCTCTCAACATAGTCCCCATTGTGACCATGAGTGTGTATTGGATGATAGCTGGAGTGTCAGGTATAGTCTGTGATCATAGACTACAGCAAAGCTAAGTAGCCCTTCTCATAGGGATTAAACCCAAGGCTATAGCCTTGGCAGCATGGAGCTCTAATCAAATGTACTAATAACTCACAG
Organism: Sarcophilus harrisii; assembly: GCF_902635505.1. Lineage (NCBI taxonomy): Eukaryota > Metazoa > Chordata > Mammalia > Dasyuromorphia > Dasyuridae > Sarcophilus > Sarcophilus harrisii. The sequence goes on along the minus strand of NC_045426.1, from coordinate 546,851,261 downwards.
ATAGGTCAAAGGAAATGAAAAATATCCAATGTTGCCCTGCTGATGCCCATCCACTGAACTTTACCTTTTCTTAACAGCATCCTAAGCACACAGTCTCTTCTAGAGAAACCAAGATTTGCTTTTTTGTTTTGTTTTTCCCCACTGAATACATCACTGAAGGCAATGTGCTGTCCATAGACAACTTAATAACCAGAATAAGCCAAACCCATAGAAGTGCTAACCATGATTGTCTTGAAACAAAGCACTCATCCCGTCTCACTACGATTTTATGTGGCTACAGACCTAATGTACCCTCATTACACAATGGCCTATTGTGGTAAAATAGAGGTTTTTATTGTGAGATTTATAGAGAAGGTGATTTAATATAAGAGAGACACACAGAGATACAGAGAGATAAATACAAAGAGAAAGAGACAGAGAAACAGAGACAGACAGAGAGACACACAGAGACAGAGAGCTTAAAAACAACAACAAAAAACAAAACAAAAAACAAACAAACAAAAAAAAAACAAGGTTAACTAAGTCAGGAAAAAAAAATCCCTGGCATCAACACTAGTTAGAACTACTATAGTTTTAAACTCCAACTAAGTTACTTCTAGAGACTCTGACTAAACAAGCAATATAATGAATATGTTGATGATTCTTAGGGTTTGGTTTTTTTTGGTTTTTTAAATAATAATAGCTTTTTTTTTTTTTCAAAATACATGCAAAGGTAGTTTCCAACATACACCCTTGTAAAAACTTTGTGTTCGCTGTTTTTCTCCCACTCTTCCTACTTCCCCTCTTCCCTCAACAGCAAATAATCCAAAATAGATTAAACACATGCAAGTCTTTTAAACATATTTATCATACTGCACAAGAAGAATCAGAACAAAAAGGGGAAAAATGAGAAAAAAAACAAATAAGCAAACAACAACAACAAAAGTTAAAATGTGATGTTGTAGTCCACATTAAGTTCCCATAGTCCTTTCTCTGGATGCGGATGGCTCTCTTCATCACAAAACTATTGGAATTGTCTGATGATTCTTTGGAATAGAAACCTGTGTGGTATTAGGAGATCATCTCATCTTGGGGTTGGAGAATCTTTGATGTTGGTATCACATGTAGAGTCCTGGACTTGTTGCCAACAGAAACCTTGGTTGAACCCTAACCTCTGATACTTGCTGACTGGAAAAGCATGGGCAATATTCACTTCATCTCCCTTAGTCTTAGTTTCTTTATCTATTAAAAGAGGATATTAATCTAGTACCAATCTCAGAGTTGTTGTGAGGTTCAAATGACATAACATGGGAAAATACTTTGGAAACCCCAAAGTTCTTTCTAAGTAGGGATTATTATCCTAGCAATGAAAAAATTACTGTGTCATAAAGAATAACAAATGTGAAGAATTAAGAATAGAACGTTAGATAGCACCAAGTAGATTTAAGTTCAAATCCTGCCTTAGGATCTTACCCTGAGCAAATCATTTAACTTCTCTCCACCTGAGCTTACTCTTCTGGAAAAATGAGAATCTATAAGAGCACTTACTTTATAGGATCCTTGTAAATATTAAATGAAATAATATGGGTAAAGAACTTTGTAAACCCAAGTGCTATAAAAAGCTGACTATTATTAGAAACAGGAGAAAAATATGGATCTCAAATAAGTTAATCTAGGTATATCCTAGGTATAACCAATAATATTATGGTGAGTATCTTGACTTATGCACAAGTTGAATTTCAGTGAGACAGAATTACAGTTCAAACTCACTCTCTCTTCCTGAATCATTGAAGTCCAATGGCAAGACAAGAGTCAGGATGACTGGTGATGGCCCAGAATGCAGTGAATGATTTTGGCATCTTCAGTGACTGACTAAGCTCTAAGTGCTCCACAGCCCCTGCTTCAGCTGCCTTCATGGCATTGGAACAAATTGTTCTCATCTATCTATTCCATCATGGGAAGTATTCACACGAGGTAGATATCTCCATAACTCATGATGGGTCGAGATCCTTCCTCTATCCTCAACCTGGTTTAATCCATCTGTGAAGACAGTTTTACTGGGGTATGGCTGCTGTGCATACTACAGCTTCTTGGAACCACAGGTAAGAGTTTGGTGAAAGGTAGATTCCAAAGCTGTATGAGCAGCCCTGAAAAGAGCTCAACAAATTCCCCCACCAGATGTACTGGTCCTCTCTGAGCACCCCCTTATTCCCCATGAGGGGACAGGGCTTTGCAAACCTTAAAGTGCTATATAAATGTTAGCTACTATTTCTGTTATTAGAGACATGAGAAGATCTGAATGAAGTGGTGTAAAGTAAAGAAAACGATCAAAAATTGATAACATCCATAATAATTGCAACAGTATCAATAAAGATAAAGGCAACTAAACTCAAGTCAAATACAAAGGACCATGTTGTTACCGAAGTTGCAACCAACATTTAAAGGCAAGGGAAAGGATAAAAACACAAAATGTATCTTCTTTTCTGCCTTCTTTTCTGTTAAAAATGGGAAACTACAAAAGATAAAAATATTATGTGCTTCAGTTGTAATCATGCAACCTGAGTCTATTTTGCTGAAATGTTTTTAGGAAATGTAACTGACATACAAAATCTGAGTTCAGATCCCATCTCTCCCCCTTTTAAAAAAAAATTTATGTGAATGTAGGAAAATGATTGACTTTCCTGGACTTTAATCTGCCCATCTGTAAAATCACAGGATTAGACTAAACAGCTTCTGAGGTTCCTTCCAGTTCTAAATTTGTGATCCTAGGAACAGACTTTGTTAGGTAGAAGTAGGTTGTTAGAATTTTTTATAATTTAATTTTGCATTTTGCATACAAAGATCGTTTGCAACATTCACTTTGCAAAACCTTATGTTCCAAATTTTTTCTCCCTCTCCTCTCCCCTCCCCAAGACAGCAAACAATCTGATATAGGTTAAATGTGTGCAATTCTTCTAAAGATATTCCCATATTTTGTAAAGCTGAGCAAAAAAAATAAAATCAAATCAAAAGGGAAAAAAGCACAATAAAGGAAAAAACAAGCAAACTAACAAAAAAAGTGAAACTACTGTGCTTTAATCTATGTTCTGTCTTCATAGTGGCACTTTCTATCATAAGTCTATTGGAATTGCTTCGAATCACCTCATTGTTGAAAAGAACCATCACATAATCTTCTTGTTACTGCATGCAATGTTCTCCTGGTTCTCACTTCACTCAGTATCAGTTCATGAAAATCTTTCTAGGCTTTTCTGAAACCAGCCAGCTCATTATTTCTTATAGAACAATAATATTCCATTACATTCATATACCATAACTTTCAGCCATTCACCAACTGATGGCTATACACTTAATTTTCAATTCCTTGTAAATAGGCATTTTTTAAAATGAAGAAATCCAAGCGATCAATAAATATATGAAAAATATTCTAAATCAATAGTAATTAGAGAAATGAAATTAAAACAACTCTGAGATTCTACCTTATATCCATTAGATTAGTAAAGGTAACAGAAAAGAAAAATGATGGTTGTTGTTGGAAGGTTGCCAGAAAAGAGGCACATTGTTGGTGCATATGGAAATTTGTCCAACCATTTTGAAAAGCAATTTGGAGCTATGCCTGAAAAGTCATGAAACTATGCATTCTACCCTTGGAACCAGAGACAGACATCACCAGTAGATCTATATGTCCAAAGAGATCAAAGAAAGCAGAACTATATATATATATATATATATATATATATATATATATTAATAGCAGTTCTTTTTGTTAAAGCAAAGAACTAGAAACTAAGAGGCTATGTTGCAACTTTCCTGAAAAAAAAAACTGGTTTAGAAAGATACATTTTGTGTTTTTATCCTTTCCCTTGCCTGAGTTTTCTGTGCAGCCTAATGGGTTAACTTCCTACAGAAACAGTACAGGATACATTAGCCAAAGAGTAATTTAGGGCAAAAGCCCTTTGGAGAAAAAGAAGAGCTATAAGGAAAGCAGATGGAATGAACCTACTCTCCCATTATTTTTCAAGTAAATTGAGTCCAGTTCATTTTAGTTATCATCTACGCATAACATTTATATGAGAACATAAAATGCAACACAGCTGTAAGCAAAACAATATGTGTGCTGCTGAATAATAAGAGAGTGAGTTTTGCCAGTGAGGATGTGTTTTGACCAAATAAAAGATGACCTAAATTTGACTCAATGAGACTAGAGTTACTGTTTGATTGGTTTTGTCTTTCTGTTTTGTTTTGGGGTTTTTTTTGTTTTTGTTTTTTTGAAAATAAGAGACTAGGTCAATAGGAAGAATGTAGGGACTGAAGGAAACAGAATTGGGGGTGGGGAGGAAGCTAAGGTCCACCAGGATATAGACTAAAAATGTTATGGGAGAGTGGAAGTTTATTTTAAAAGTTTCTTGGCTTTTAAAAAAAAAAATAGGAAGAATAAAGACAAGCTAATTCAAAATATCATGTGCCACAAAGGCCCAGTCATCACGAGGAACATATTCTCTTCCAAACAAATCTGTCCTGTTGATACTGATTATTTATCCAGTGTATTTTTAGGCTTTGGGACTGACTGTTACTGTTTAATCACAAGGAAGCCAGCCCACCTTCTCTCTGTTTTACTAAGGTTTGCCCTAGGTCTTTCAGCAAGTCAAAAAGAGAGCAAAAAAAAAAAAAAATTCATCCTTCGGGCCTTATTCTAAGGCAACTTTTCCTGGGCCACACCACCTCTTTCATGCATTTAAGGAATTTTTAAAATCCTGTTTTTTTCCAAGGCTGCAAACTTTACCCAAAATGTTTTCAACAGCTCTCCTATGCACATAAACACAAGTGCACACATGTTCTCAGCTTGGCACATCATTCAGAAAATAAATGTGACTTTTCAAGAGTGGGTGAGGCTCTAATGGACACTTTGTAGAAGGAGCAATTAAGGGCCTTTCTTTCTAACCTGAGGTGACTTGATTCTCGAAGAGCTGAAGTCCCAAGCCTTTAATTACAGTATGTACAGTATGTAAGAATCAGTGGAGTACAGAAGAACCTGAAGGCCAAGATTCCTAAGGGATCTTTAGTGCAAAACTGCTCAATCCAAATACAAAAAAACAGTGTCCCTTCTCCTTTCCCTCACCCTTGCAGGATAACAATCTACAAATTATTGGGAATATCACAATCTCACATGGGCCTATGTCTCTAATACATGTTGTTTTTTTTTTTTGTCTTGCTCTTAATTTTAGCAACTTCTTTTTACCTTGTCTTACCTGAAAACTTTTCCATTCTCTCTGCTAAAGGAAGAACTGTTATGTGCCAGCAAAGTCCAGTTTGCTAAAATATAACTGACTCCCTTCTGCATTCTGGCCTTCTGGCAAGCTTTTGAGGAAAAGGTCACTGTTACATTTCTCTAGTGGCTGTGAGCCTGGTTCCTTGTCCTATTTCCTGGTGATCAGGAAATTAACCTTCGGAATGGTGGAGCATTTTTTGCAGAACAGACTAGCTCTCCAAAGCGTATGTGTTGGGGAATGGGGGAGTGAAGGTGGGGAGGGAATATTTCAATTGCTTTGAGTTCTTCTTGCATACATGATGTGATGTGTTTAGAAAGATAGCTTAGTCTACTTTATTCCCACTGTCCATTTTCACCTACTTTCTTCACCCTCCCAAAAAAAAAAAAAAGAAAGACCCAAATTTAGTTATTTTTGTTGTAAAAATAAATGTAATTGGAAAAAAATCTAACAAAATAAATAAAAATGTTTAAAAAAGAAATGTGCAAGAACCTCAGCTATAGGAACAAAGACATAAAGACAAGGGTTGGAAAAGGGGAAGAACAAAGAATGTACTCTAATCAATTCAGTCTGTCAAAGCAGGAAAGTTCTATAGGCAATCTCTGTTAGAAATGAAACCAGAGGCTGGTTTTGAACTCAGATCCCACTCTTAGTTCTTGTGCTCTATTCACTACACCATCTAGCTGCTGTGATTCTCTTGTTAAGAAGGCAATAACAGGTTCACTCTCCTCGAAAGTCATTACACCAGTCTTAACACATTTCTACTCTTTACAAAAAGGTTTTGAAAGGATTCCAAATTTAATCCTTATATAAAGATGCTTAGGATAAAAAAAAAAAAAGGATTAATGGTATATGTATATATATATATAATGTTTAAGAAAAAAATAAGCTGAGGCACCCCAGAAGGAAATATTAAAGACTAACTGGCACAAAAGAACACTTTCTGGCAAACTTCTGCAGGTCTGAAAGAAAAGGGTCAAGAGTTAATCACTTAAGGGACAGACTCCAAGGCAAAATATTGGCTGACCAGTCCTGCTGCTGCAGTGAACACTGACTTAATGCAGCAATTATACTGGTCATGGGGCTTATTTCAAAATGCTTCACACGTGAATAAAACTTGTGGTTTACTGGGGGGTTTTCCTGCTTTGGTCACCAACATACATACATAATGTGTCACACTTGGGAGCTTTGAAAAACAGAACTGCTTCATTTTATACTTCCTAATAATAATAACTCACATACACATAGATTTGTAAAATACTTTATATAGAATATTGTCTTTGATCCTCATGATAAATTTCTGAGTCAAGTGCCAGTATTAATCCTATTTTATAGATGTGGAAACTGAAATAGGTTACATGACTTATCCAAGTTATATAGCTAAAGCCTACATCTTCTTGACTCCAAGTTCACAATAGGTTTGGGAGTTGGAGGGTTTTTATTTTGTTTTGTTTGAGAGGGTGAAGTTAATTTCAACTTGTGATTCCATCAGTGTGAGGAACTCCCAGCATGGTAACTCCCCTCACTGACACACATCGCAATTCCAACTCATGGAATTTACAGTCTTTACAGAGTTACTTACATCACAATATAGTAGGGTAGAACTAGCATTGATTGGAGTCAGAGAACCTGGATTCAAATTCCCCCTCCACCTCACTCTTCACCAAAGCCTAGTGGCTCCTATTGTCTCAAGGATGAAATATAAACTTCTCTATTTCATATTTAAAGTTCTTCATAAACTGTCCCTTTCCTACCTTACCAGTCTTCTTACACTTTGATTTTCTTCCTGTACTGTACAGAACAACCATACAAGCCTCCTCATTGTTCAAAACATGAGAAATTCCATTTTCTATCTCTTCCTTTCTGATGGTTGTACTCAGTACCTGGAATGAATTCCTTCCTTCCTGGTCTCAGAATCTCCAGTTTCCTTCAAGTTCATCCCATGTAGCAACTTTTACATGAAGCCTTTGGCCCTATCATCTCAGGGGCAGGCTCCAACATCACCCCTCAGGGTTCTAAGGTACCCTGAGTGGTTAATGTGTCTTTTTTTCTCTACCATTTGCTTGAGCCCCCACCAGCTGTGTACCTCCCATTTGCTAAGGGACTAGTGCCTAGTTCCATTCAGTCATTTATTACTAGGTGGCTTTTTCAAAGGGACAATTAGGATATAGCAAGAACAATTACAAGCATTTCTCCCAACATCTTGAGGTCATAATCCACCTGTAAACCTCAGGCTCTAAGGGATTAGGCTCAAAATTTAGCTCAGATCCTATATGGCATTGATAGCAACATGAATGTTAAACAAACTTGTCTCTTGGCTAGCACTGGGCTGAGATCCTAAAGGACACTTCCAGGATCATTGAGAACTATTGATGATCTACAGGGTATTGATGTTTCTATGGCTGCATACCTGAACTTGGGGACAAAAGGAACATTCTATAGCTTTTAAACACATATAGTTATAGGTTTCCTTCATGGTTCACTGAGATACTCCAAGAGTACAGAAACAAAGATCAGGGGGCTGGAATTTAAAACATTTTATCAAATGGTAGCAACCAGAACCAGTTACAGAATGTCCACACAAGCTTCTGGTCTCTCCAAGGCATTTCCCACAATTTCCCAGGAAACAGTTCCTCAGCATTCTCGACATGGGGAATACCATTTTAGCAAGCTGAAGGGATCTGCCCATGCAGCAAACCACCATTCTGTATACATTGTGAGCTCCTTGTGGTCAGAGGCTGTCTTTTGCTTCTTTCTGTATCCCCAGCACTTAGCATAGTGCCTGGAAACTACTAGGTGTTTAATAAATGTTAATTATCTAACTGATGTTTACTCTATTGGAATGTAAGTTTCTTGAACTATCATTTTTGTCTTTATTTCCTCAATGCTTATCATAGAACTTAGCACATAGTAAATGCTTAATAAATGTTTTTTGTTTGGCAACCTGCCTCAGACTTATTTTCCTCATTTGTGACATGAAGAAGCTCAGACAGCCTCTGAGGTCCTTTATAGCTATAATATTCTCTTCATTCTTAATTTACTGAAAAGTTTGCCCAGGGTTGCAATGTTTGTATAAAGTCTTCATGACTCCAAAACTGATCCTGATCCACTTCACCATACAAGTCCATCACTAGAACATTAACTTGGGAAGCAAAAACTAGAAAATATAACAAGATCTCACCTGAGGTCACCAACTCCTTCCGCTACCCCTTACCCCTTGATTATCTTTGGGTTTCATCCACTGCTAAGCAAAGGTCAGCTTTGTACCTTGTTCCAAGAGAAGGAAATCCAAAGAGAAGGAAAACATGAAGCCTGGGAAGAAGGATACTATCCAAGACAAGGACCTTTCAATAAAAGACCCCATAAGACATTAAATTTTGAAAGTGATAAGAAAAGTATAGCCTTTATTCAGCATTATATATAGAAGGAGTGCATTTGCCAAGTGCTTTACAACCAATTTTATGAAGTATTCTTCATAATACATGGAGAGATAAATCAGTAATATTATGGCTCCAGTTTATAGCTGAGGAAAGAGAAGCCAAGAGAATTTCAAGCCAAAGGTAGAAGGCAGGAGCTATTCCTATGTTACTGCTTTACCTCATAAGCTGCCTCACCTCTAAGGAGTTGAAGCAAAATATTGACATTAGTTTAAATTCTGGACCTCCAACCAAGAGTGTCTAAAAAGAGCATCCTATCCCTGTTGTGTGATTAATCAGAAAGAAGGAAGACAGCTTCGTCCTTCATTTGGCCACCCTTTCCCCTAATGATGCAAGGCGGTCCTTGGACCCAAGACTAAGATTCATCCTTCCCTTTCTCTTCTCCACACACTCCTACTGCTACTAAAATTAAAAACACCCACACAATAACTTTACAGAAGAAAGTTGACCTTGAAATGAATAAGAAATTGGCTCAAAGAACCAGAGATGTTGAAGGAGCTTGAAATGCTTAGCCAGTCAGTCAATAAATTTTTATTAAGTGACTACTATGTGCGCACTGTATATTCAAAGAAAATAAAAAGACAATGCATATTCTCAATGATTCTAATAGGGAACACAACAAGCTATATATGAGAATAAACACAAAATAATCCTCAGAGAGAAAGCATGAGAATTAAGGGAGGTGGAGAAAGGCTTCTGGTGAAGGATAGAATTTTATGCTTGTTTTCTGGGGGTTTTTGCTGAGGCAATTGGGGTGAAGTGACTTGCCCAAGGTCACACAGCCAGGAAGTGGTAAATGTCTGAGGTCAGATTTGAGCTCAAGTCCTCCTAACTTCAGGTCCTGGTGTTCTATTTACTACACGAACTAGCTGCCCCAAGGAGGAATTTTAACTGGGAGTTGAAAGTAGCCAGGAAAACCAGGAGGTAGAGAAGAGAACCAAGAGCATTCCAGAGGGAAATCAGACTTATTTAAGAAACAGCAAGGAAGCCAGTATCACTAAATGGAAGAATATGTGAATGAGGTAGGGAAGTAAAGAAAAAATTGGAAGTAAGAAGGAGAGGATGGCAGAATGCGGGTTATAAAGGAACCTCATTTGAATACCACAGAATTTTATATTTGATCCTAGAAGTGTTAGAGTCACTACAATTAAATGGGCTAGGAAAGCCAGGCAGTGACAAGGTCAGATCTGCGCTTTGGGAAGTTCCCTTTGAAAGTAGAGCATGAACTGGAAGGGGGAAAGATTTATGGCAAGAAGACGAATCTATTGCCAAAGTTTAGGAGAAGAGAGCCTATTCTAGGTAATAAAAGTATCAGAGGGGAGAAGCCTGTGTTTGACATATGCTTCCCAATATGAAATCAATGTCCCTTGAATATGGGGGTGAGAAAGAGTAAGGAGTTGAGGATGACACCCACAAGGATGACTGGGAGGATGGTGGTCCCTGCAATAGTAATAAAGAAGTTAGGGGAGAGAAGGGATTGGGAGGAAAGATGAGTTCAGTTTTGGACATATTGAGTCTAAGATATCCACTGGACATCCAGTTTGAGCTGTCTGATAGGCAGTGAGGAATATGAGATAGAAAGTTAGCAGAAAAGTTAGGATTAGATAAATGGATGAGAGAATCGTCAGCATGGAAATGATTCTATGGGAGTCTATGAGATTATAGATGGGAGGAGAAATATGGGATGATAACTAGCAGGGATGGGTGGATGAAATGAGGAGTTTGGGAGCACAAAGGAGACAAAGGCATGAGCAAAGACTACTCAGGGGAGACATTATTTTTTACTGAAATATTTGTTTATTTTATTTATATAAATATATGTATATGGTAGTTATTATATAGAAGAACAATTAAGTTCGACTTTTCCTGAGCCCTGAATGTAGAAAGAGGACTTAAAAGTAGAAATTACTAAGAGGCAGACTTCAGATTTATAGGACAAAAAAATATCTTTACATTTTGAGCTGGCCAAAAATGGAATGAACTGTCTTGAGAGGTGATGTCATCCCAGTTTTGATAAGAGCTTGCCCTGGGCTTCCTGGGGGGTTGTGCATAAAACCTAGTGAGCATCATTGACACTAATGTAATGCTACCCCTATAGTATGCTAGCTCATGTTGGCAATATGCACACGACATCACTTGGTGCCATTTGTAAGCTTCAAGCAGAGACCGAATGACCACTTATCAAGAATGTTGTAGCTGAGGCTCCCACATGGGACAGAGAGTTCAACTAGCTGAATTCTGAATTCCCTTTCCACCTCTCTAATTCCATGATTCAATAATTCTAGGTAAGAGAAATAGCATGTACAATACAATAATAAAAAGTACACCCAACTATGGGTGAGGAGAGTTGGATTTCAGTCCTGCTTCTACCACTGTTATCTTAGGGAAATCACTTTATCATTGTGGCCCTCAGTCCCTTCATCTATAAAATAAAAGTTAGTCCTGGTAACATTTCTTAACTCAATTTCCTCATCCATAAAATGAGCTCAAAAAGGAAATGGCAAGCTACCCCAGTTTCTTTGCCAAGAAAACTCCAAAATGGATTGAAGCTACTGAACAACAACAACAATATTCCCCCCCCCCCACCTTTGCAGAGGCAAATGTAAAATAATCAATACTCTACCAGATCCAGTCGATGTGTTAATTGGTTTTGTCAAACAGCTATTTTTCCCTTTTTTTTAATTGTCATTACAAGGATTGATTTGAAGAAAGTGGGAGAAGAAGGGATGTGTTTGGAAATTAAGGTGAGATAAAAATAAAGATAATAAAAATATTTTTTCAATGAATTCATTTTTTAGAAATGAAAGAAGTTGGAGGAGGGGGAAGAGGTAAATTAGATATTCTCTAAGATCCCTTCCATCTCCAGAATTTCAGTGTAGGTTTTATAGTATTTCTACAATCCTACCTCTTGGTCGGACTGGTCCATGCCCAGGTCCCACATCCTGCCAAGTGATACTTACTTAGCCAGCAATGCAATGAAATGATCCATTCTTATGAAAACCATTTTAGGAACCAGTTTTGCCAGTCAGAAAGTTACAGGTCTACAAAATTATTCACCAGTCCCCATCCTAATTGGTAAGGCTATGTTTCCCACCTGTGAGCACCAAAGCTACACTAAGGAAATGGAAAAATCTACCCCTACCCGAGTACTCTCAGAATTTATCCACAAACACAAATTTACCCAATGATCTTGCTAAAAGTTACTAGAAAGGTTGGGAAGGACATTATGAATCTTTAAGATCTCAGTCTGATATTTAACATGTATTAGTCAACCTGCCCTGAGGGGGGGAGGGGAAGGGAGAAGAGGGGAAAAATTGGAACAAAAGGTTTGGCGATTGTCAATGCTGTAAAATTACCCATGCATATAACTTGTAAATAAAAAGCTATAATAAAAAAAAATCTCAGTCTGGCATGGTTAATAATATGGCTAGCATTTATATGCAGTGTTAAGGTTTACAAAGTGCTTTATAAATATTATCCATTTGATCCTTACAACGACCCTAGGGAGGGAGGTGCTACCATTATGGATTTTTTTGCCAATGAGAAACTGAGGCAGAAGTTAACCTCCTTGTCCAAAGTCATACTACTAGTACTTGTTTGAGGCCAGTTTTAACCTAAGGTCTTCCTGACCCAGGTCTACACTCTATCCATTGCTCCACCTTCTAGTTTTCTCCATTTATATTCATTTTTGTTTTAAATTTATTAGCTGATGGCAATTGTTGCCTTCTGGCTCAAAAAGGGAGTTCATGTTGTCAGGTGTGAGTTGAAATATCTGACTTAACTAATGGATTATCTTCCATTCAATCCATCCAGCAATGGATTGTTAAAGCTGTTTTTGTATCTTCATTAATCTCCCTTTTCAGGTTTTAAGGCCCCATGAAGGCAGGCACTGTGTCTTTCTTGTTGCCTTTTGAAAAGCCTTCTCTCCTCACCTTTCAATACTCTGACTTGCTAGTTTTCTACAAAGCTTGGTTCAAATACTAAGCAATTAATAGACAAGGATTTATTAAGCCCTTGCTATAAAGACTATATCTAGCACTGGGGATACAAAAAAAAAAAAAAAAAAAAGAAGAAGAAGAAAAAGAAAAAGAAAAAAAACAACCTCTGGCCCCAAAGAGCTTCTATTTTAAGGAAGAAGTCAACATGCAAATAGTTAATGTACCAGGAGTATCCTGGAACCAGCCCCAGCATTTGTGATCACCAATTGTTAAATTTTCTGTGTGAATGTTTTCACCTTGGATATTAAACAACATTATACAATGAGGGCTTAATGGAGTCTTTTGTTGATTGTCTAGTCTTAAGAAAGTGAGATGGAAAATGTTGAGGATTTAGAGATTGAACTTAAAGTTACCTGTGTACCTTTTTTTTCTGAGAGTCAGTTGTTAAACTTTTACAAGTATGCCATTGTACAATACATACAAGAAGGGAACTTTTGAAGGAAAGGCTCTAGCAGATCAAGGAGCTTCTCCTGATCTGTAGCAGCTCCTAGTCTCTGTCTCTAGTCAATTACCTTGTATTTATTTTGTATATATTCATATATTCAGGTTTTATGTCTGTTTCTATAGGATGAAAACTCTTTGAGGGCAGAAATTATTTCATGGAATTTATAAACATTTATTGAAAAAATGAAATTATTATGTGAAATGAAACAGAATGACTAGAAAAGGATATAATTGATTTTAAAACAACAGAACTTACACATTCAAATGATTGCTATTTTAGAGTTTTAGATAGTCTTTTTGGGAGAACTAATCAAATCAAAAAAAAAAAAAAACTAATCAAATAAATGATGGTCCAGATATTACTATAATTTCCCTCTTGGAAATGCCTTGGGAACTAGGGAGATTTCTTTAGAATAATCTCTTCTGCAGCAAATTATTCCTCCTTTAAAGATAGATTTTTTGCTTTTGGCTTAAAAAAAAAGCTCAAAGTGATTATAGATATCTAGTAACTAAAGCAAGTTTGGACCATAAAGTAGTGAAACCATAAAATTCCCAGCTACTTTTCTCCATGAAGTTTATATGCCGGTTTGAAGGCAATTTTGGTTAACAAACCAGTTATATTACTTTATAGACAAGCCACACACAGAATACACATTGTTTTAAAATTGTATTGATGCCCATTGCTCTTTATAACAATCATATCCTAATATATTCCTCATTCTCCCATTAAAGCCTCTCTTCTAACAAGGAGGATAAAAAGGTAAAAAGCCAACATTCTTTCCTAATAATCCTTTACCTCTAGACTGAAAATAGGGAAACAAGTTTCGCCACTATTTTCTAGGTTCAAGACAAATCATTTTAATTAATCTGACTTAGAATATATATTTTAAAGTATATTTAACTTTTATAGATTTAATATTAAAACCAAACATTTAATTGTTCAACTTTAAAATCTCAAGCATTTGTGTACATTGATTAGTGCCAGATGATGGGACTTTTTTTGTAATTACTTAGACTTCTTAAATGCAATTTCAGAAAGTCAGACCCTCATACAACCTTAATATAACATAAGTGAAGTAATAGATTAACTGGTGGAATAAGTAAGAAAGTAAAGTAAGTTGGACTTTATAAGAATCTCACTAAATTTGTGCATTAACTTTGATCTCAAAACACTAAAATATTGTCATACAATTTAAGTTTGCCATTCCCATTTTAAATTCTAATAGGATCATAGATTTAGAGTTGGAAGAAAATTTGTTTGTGTTTGTTCTCTTGTATCTGATTTTTCATGACCCCCTTTGGGGGTTTTCTTGGAAAAGATACTGAAGTAGTTTGCTATTGCAAACTACTTGCAAAAAGAAATTGCTATTTCTTTCTCCAGATCATTTTACAGGTGAGAAAACCGAGGCAAACAGAGTTAAGTAACTTGCCTAGCAACAGACAGCTAGTGTCTAAGGCTAGATTTTAATTTATGAAGATGAATCTTCTTGATTCCACCTAAAGAAACGAAACAGCCATCCAATCAATTTTACAGTTGAGGAAACTGGAATCCAGATAGGTTGTTACTTGCCCATGATCACCCAGATGGTCAATGGAGAGTGTGAATTTGAATTCAGGTTAGTTTAACATGAGAGCCAGCACCCTTTCCACTATGTCAGTGTAGAGTGTGAGTTTGAGAGGCAAGTGTCTGGAGCAGCTTTCACTATTAAGCTACTACTGATGATACAACTCACAAAGCTATCTTGTAATCTGCATCCCAATCCAAGTCCCCCCAGCACTATAAATATCAAGCTTAGAAGCCTACCAGAGCACTCTTCACAATGGAATTCTTCTGTTTCCTGGACCATATGACTAATGGGAGCAGGAAACCATAGTTCAGCAACGATACATTTGTGACATCCTGCACCTGCAGTTCAATAATGATCAGGCATGTAAGCACTAGATTCAACAGCAGCTGAAAGATAAGGGTTACGCATTCTTTCCATTTGAAATCTTGTCTCCCATGACTCCAGATGAAAGCCAAAAACAACCAAAAGCTGGATCTGATTTCAACTCCTAAACCAATGGGAAAATTTCAGCGTTCATTGAATTTCACTTTGAGATTCAGATGAACCTCAAACAACCTAAAATAAACTAAGACCTTTCAGCTCATATATCTATGATGATCAGACTATGCACAGAATGTAAATTTCCCTAGTAAAATGGAAGCTCCATGAGGGCAGGGACTTTTTTTAATCTGTACTATCAATTAGTATAACTCATATCCCAGAATGTACTTTGTAAATATTTATTAAATGGATGAATGGATAGATAATGAATGAATATCACATTGGACTTGGTCCAGCTCTTTCTATTAATCATTTAGCAATCATTTCAGTTGCTCAAAGAAAGATACCTCTAACATTTCCCCTACCCCTAACCACAAGGAATATTTTACACTTGGATATCAATTCATCATTTACAAAGTCCTTACACGTCCATTATCACAACACATCAACATACATAACAACACAAGATGATATGTTAGGCAAGTTACCATTATGTTAATTATTATTAACCCCATTTCGTAGATGAGGAAACTGAAGCTCAGAGATATTGCCTGAGATCACACAAATAATAAGTATCAGAGGTAGAACTCAAGTTCTTGTCTCCTGACTCCAAATCAGTGTTCTTTCTACTAGAACTCAATAATTCTATGAATCCATGAATTAATCAATGCAGATCATAACCCATTCAACTTTTGTCATTCTATGTGACCCTCGCCTGATTCTCCTATAACTCATTTATATCTGTCTATCTCTATCATGCCAAAAGTCTTCACTTTCTTGTTCATTCAAGGTAGCACTGAATTGTGCACCCATTATCCCTCATTCTTCCTAGGAGTCTAGACCACTTCCTTTTCCTGGATGACATCTGGATAAATTTTTTTCTGTCCCTTCTTGCATCTGAATCCTCATTGGTAATGTGCTATTCCTATTAATATCTATTATTTGTCTCTTGATTGCCCTTTGGGTCATATATAAGTTGGATTCTTTAGAGATAGTGATATCCTTTCATGATTGTGAGCTAGGAATATTTCAATGTCTCAAACATTGATATTGAGGATCACCCAAAGATCAGTGGAAAGATGTATGATAGATATGAGCAGGCTGCAATACATAACAACTAAGGAATTGTACAGGAGTGTAAAGGATGTTATCAGAGAAATGCATGACAGGAAGCAAAAAAAAAAAAAAGTGGGGGTGACCTGCCTGGTCAAATAATAACTACACAATGACCAGGGATCTAGAGGAAAGCCCTTAATATGTTGGAAAAACATCCTGTTAGCAATTTATGGGAAAACATATGTAATGAGGGTCTTGTACATGCATAGATCTCATCAGTTTGTTCAACGGATGCAATATCTCCATGGGGAGACACGGCGAAGACATCTTGTAAAAGAATCATGAAGATGATGGGGCAGCTAGGTGGTGCAGTGGATGGAGCATCAGCTCTGAAGTCAGGAGGACCTGAGTTCAATCCTGGGCAAGTCACTTAACCCCAATTGCCTCAGAAAAAAAAAAAAAATCATGAAGATGTGTAAGGGAAGTATTTGGAGAGAATCTAGAACATGTACAGGTCCACTGCCATTGGCTCTGCATGGTTCACTATGTAGTTAGAAAGAGCTGTGGTTATAAATATGCCCCCAATTTGATTGATCTTATCCCTCCTCCTCTCCCATTGCTGCATGTTGTCCCATACCACAACAAATACTAACTCTGACTCACGCTATCTCCCCTCAAGTACAGGAGTTACACTCCGCAGAGCTGCTCCCTATCTCCATTGCATTGACCATTGATTTTTCTGGCAAACTTAGCTTTTTAAAGAACATGACCAATCTTTTGACCAACCAGTGGCAAGCTGCTCTTGCAATTTTATCTGGCAAACTTCTTCACACATCATCAAATGAACAAGTCTTTGACTTCTTTTAACATATTAACACCTCACTATTTCTATTGTTCTTATTTTCTGTAATTACATCAACAAGCCTGGGGGAGGGAAGACAGGGAAGGTGGTGCACCTGGCAATGGATTTGTCAGAGATTAGCTTCTCCACCCTAGATGTCTGTGCTATATCCCCTATTAAAATATTAGTTCCTTGAGGAAGAAGACTCACCCCTGTCTTTGTATCACTAATGCCTAGTACAATGACTGACAGAGGAATAAAAACTTAATAAAATTCTTGTGATTGATCAATTGATGGTATAAACTTGAACAAGTCCTGTAATGTCTTGAATCTTGATCTGAAATACAAAATGTTTATATTAGATAATCTCAATTAAAACCTCCCAAGGGCAGATAGATGATACAAGTAGATAAAAGTACCCGGCTTGGAATCAAGATGGGCTGAGTTCAAATCCAGATTCAAACATATACTAGCTGTGTGACTGTGGACATATCACTTAAGTCTGTTTGCCTCAGTTTCCTCATCTGTAAAAAGATCTGAATAAGGAAATGGCAAACCATTCCAGTATCACTCCAAGAAAATGCCAAATAATGTCACAAAGAGTTGGACATGAATGAAAACAACAGAATGAATGAAAACAACTTAATAACAATAACAATATGAACCCTTATTTAAATCCTATAAAAATCCAAAAGATTATTAATAACCAAACCATTCAGTACATAAGTCAAAGAGAACTATACTCCAACTTTGAGGGCTTCAAATACAGAATTTGGGAATCGGAACAGACTATTTCATCATAATAAAAAGAGCATCTGAACTCTACACCCAGCTTTGCCATAAAGTAGATATTTTAGCGTGGGTTTAGCCTCCTTACAGATAAGGATACTGAGAACTAAAATGAGGAAAATTCACTTGATGATTCCCTCAACTTTTTAATTTGGACTAGAAAGTGTCCCTAACTTTCTTCATCAACCTCCTTTTTCCTTCTTATTTTACTCCTCTCTCCTCAAAGACATGGTAACATACAGAGAAGGAGGGAGGGTTTGGGACTGAAAGAGAGTCCTGGTCTTGGTTCTCCACATCACAATCACAGATCCTGTCACAAATCACACTCACCAATTCTATCCTTTCACTTAAGCCTGAGCCATTATGGCACTAAGGGAAATATAATGTCATAGAGGGAAACCGGTGTCAGAGAAACTAAGTAGTAGTTATGTGCTGATGGGTAGCTTATTTAAGTCTCATTTAACCTTTATAAACTAGTTTCCCTTAATGTAAAATGGGGGTAGTGACATTTGAGCCAACCTGTTTCTCAGTGTAATTATAGAGAACGTGCTTTGGTAAGATTTAAATCCTATATAAAATAAAACTATCACCAGAAATGTGCCGGAGCCAGTTTGAACCAGCTTGCTAGAGAGGATTGTTAGATTTTCAGTGTAAACATTTATATTTCAAAAGTCAACAGACATTGGGCCTGATTACTTTTGTTTTACTTATTTATCTAGACAAGAAAATGAAGTGGAAATGTTAAAAATAAAAATTAAACTTTAAAACATGCCTTGCATATCTTTTTTTTTTAACCAGAAAGCCAGTTATTAAACACTGACCAGCATACCTCCAGCTATCACCATTACTTTTATTGCCTTGATAAGCTCTAACAGTTGAACAAGTTATGATATATGAATGTTATAGAATATTATTGTTCTATAAGAAATGATCAACAGGATGATTTTAGAGAAGCCTGGAAAGACTTACATGAACTGATGCTGAGTGAAATGAGCAGGACCAGGAGATCATTGTACACAGCAACAGCAAGATAATAGTTCTGATAGATATGGCTCTTTTCAACAATGAGATGATTCAGATCAGTTCCAATGAGCTTGTGATGAAGAGATCCATCTGTACCCAAAGAGAGGACAGTAGGAACTAAATGTGGACCACAACATAGTATTTTCATTGTTTTTGTTGTTGTTTGCTTGCATTTTGTTTTCTTTCTCATTTTTTTTTCCTTTTTTTGATCTGATTTTTAATGTGCGGCATGATATTTGTGGAAATATGTGTAGAGGAATTGAACATGTTTAACATAGATTGGATCACTTGCCAACTCAGGGAGAGAGTAAGGGAAGGGAAGAAAAAAATTAGAACACAGGGCTTTTTAGGGATGAATGTTGAAAATTATCCATGTATATATTTTGAAAATAAAAAGCTACAATTTAAATAAATAAATAAATGAGTGAGTGGATAGATAGCTAAAATAAAAAATTTTTAAAAAAAGATTAAGTTCTAACAGTCCTTATCCTAACTACCATTCTCACTAAGTTTAGGTTCTCAAAGCAAAAAGATGTCTCTCCTCCAAGTTCTAAGAGTACCTCTGAGGGATTCCAGGTATTTTTCTAATGCTACCTGCTCAAATTCCCATTCCAGTGTGTTCTACCCCATATTAATTTCCAGTTCTAGTTATACTAGTTATACTCTGTTCTAGTATTGATTGACCAAGTGATTAATGCCTCGGTATCATTTAATCAATTAACGCCAATATATTTTTGCCAAAAAGGATATTTAGAATATATAGCAAATGCCGAGTGGACTCATCTCTGGATTTCTCTGCTGACTTTTCAAAGTCTCACATTGTGGGGTTTCATGGTGACTTCAGGTGAGAGAAGGCCTAATGCTTCTCCTTGACCCAAAGGCCCACAGCAATTTATCATCCTCATGAGAACGTGCAGCCAGTAAAGCAAAGAGTTACTGGAGCACTTTGTACATACCCTCAGTTCTACTTACGCTAAGAGCTCTTCTTTAATAGAGAGAGAGAAAGAGAGCATTCTTACTTATGCTCTGAAGTGGGGACCAGGACCCTCCATTCCCAATGCCCACAGGCTTATCAAACATCGCATGGAGGGGAGCATCACAATGAGCATAATCGGAGCTCACTGGTCTGTCCCCTGTTACTTTTGGAAATGGAATAATTACTCTCATTTGCATCTGGCTTCATATGATTAGAAAAGCTTTGTTAAAATCCAGTTTTTTTAATTGACCTACCCAAGAGCATAATGAAGATGATAAAAGTAGAAATTCTTCAAAGTATCAGGTGTTATATCCTAAATTCTCTCCATATTTAGTTAATATCAAGCTTCATCTTGTTGGAGAACCTCTACCTCCACCCCGCATCCGGTAGAATCAGGTAGTCAAAGAAAGAATTAATTACACCCTGCTCTCTCTCTTCTTAATAGAGGGAGGGACTATAGAGGTGGTACATTACATATCCTGTCGTGCTCAATTAGCACGGCTATCTTTGAGGAACTGATTTTGTCCCCCGATTTCTTTTTTATTCGGTTAAAAGAAATGTGTCAATGGGTAGAGCAGGAGTAAGGAAGATTACCTTTTGTGTGTGTGTTTGTGTATATATATATAGATAGATAGATAGATAGATAGATACACACACATATATATCCATATATATGTATGTGTGTATTATACACATACAGACACAAACTATACGCATATATGTACATAAACATGTGTATATGTATATATGCATATAATCTCCTTTTCTTCTATTCTACTAATTCTACTAATAGAAGGACATACAAAAGCAAATATTTTAAATCATTTTTAAAGGAAATAAGGAGGGCACCCAATTGTGATTACTAGTCATTTATGTAACCTGAGCCATCATGCAAACTGTATTACTGACCTCTGCCTTCCATTTGTAATTCAGTAAATGGGCAAACCACAGAATCAGCTGTGACCAGGAGCGTTCATCAGTGTGGTCAGTCAGTTTGGGCCCTTACAAATGGAGCCCTTCCACTCACCAGTGCCACCCGGGCAGTAATCACCCAGTCTGTGATACCGGCCAAGCCGCTAACCCAAATGCCCTCTTGTTGCCGCCGACTTTCCTTGAAAAGCTTGAGAAGTACCTTAGGATTGAAAGACACACGCTGACAGCCCACACAGGCAGGAGGGGGAGGGAAGAGAGGCTGGAGAAAAGCTGCCTATTATAGACCCATTAGTGGCCACAGCATCACTGGGTCAAATTTAACAAAAGATGCTGAAGAATTCTCAGCCCTCATACTGTGGTATAGTCACTTAAGAACCAAAAGTTGCAAAAATGAATGAGCCGGGACATGCGGTCTTTAGAATTCTGGTAGGCAGCAATTGGTTAATTATATCCTGCTTTTATCCTGACCTCTTAAATATTTGTTGATTTGATTTGATGTTGTATTAAAAGATATCGAATAGTCCTGTCTTGTTGGGAAGTAAAAGGATAAATCAAGCGACTAGATTTTATATTCATTCGTTCAACTAATATTTATTGAGCAGCTAGTTACAGAGCCGGTCATTGCTGGGCGCAAGGAGGAATGCAAAAATTGAATTGAACAGCAAATCTGACTCAAGAAACATTCGCGGAGCACCTTCTCTGTGCACAGAGGGCCCCATGCCTGGTGCGGGGAATACAGAGATGAAAAACAATATCGACTCTGCCTCAAGGAACTCACAATACAGCAAGAGGCAAGTGAAAGTGCACAAATAATTAGAATACAAGTTAAAATGTGATTGCATATGGAGAGCCAAACAGAGGAGGCTGAAAATTTTCAGAAGGGAAAGAATCACTTCTTGCTGAGAGGATCAAGAAAGGCTTCATTGAGGAGGTGGCATCTGAGCTGGAAAGAAAAGCAGGATTTCAATAGGCAGAGATATGAACAGAAGCCATTTAAAACATGGAGCACGGCTTACACAAACAAAATAAAAGTAAACAGCAGCTCCCTTGATCTGTTCTGGCACATGTGTGAGGATGGATCATAGACTGAGCTGCCCTGGCTGCTTTCTGGGAGAAAGGGCAGAATAAAATAAAGGGCCAGTAATCCATTTTGGTTAGAATCAAGAAGAGCACCAAAAATAAGGTTGGAAAGGTAGTCAGGAGCCAAACTATAAAGGGTCTTGAATGCCAGGTTAAGGAGATTATATTTATGAGGCAGCTAGATGACACAATGGATAGAGCACTGGCTCTAGATGGATGCACTGGAGGCAACTGAGTTCAAATCTGGCCTCAGACACTTACAATTCAAGCTGTGTGACCCTAGATAAATCACTTAATCCCAGTTGCCTCACATAACACACAAAAAGAAAGGAGACTATATTTTAAAAGTAGTTAGGTGGGAAAATAACTATAGTGTTGGACCTCAGATCAGGAAGATCTGAATTCAAATATAGTCTCCAATACTTCTAGGCTGTGAGACCCCAGACAAATCATTTAGCTATGCTATGTCTCAGTTTCTTCATATGTAAAATAGGGACAAAAATAACACCTACCTCCCAGGTTGTTGTAAAGTTCAAATAAGATTGTATTTATAAAGCATTTAGCACAATGCCTGGGGACATAGTATGTGCTATGTAAATGCTGGTTATTTTTCTTGTTAATTTTTTTTTAATAATTATAACTTTTTATTGACAGAACCCGTGCCTGGGTAATTTTTTACAACATTATCCCTTGCACTCACTTCTGTTCTGACTTTTTCCCTCTCCTTCCTCACCTCCCCCAGATGGCAAGCAGTCCTATACATGTTAAATAGGTCACAGTATATCCTAGATACAATATATGTGTGCAGAACCAAACAGTTCTCTTGTTGCACAGGAAGAATTGGATTCAGAAGGTAAAAATAACCCGGGAAAAAACAAAAATGCAAACAGTACATTCATTTCCCAGTGTTCTTTCTTTGGGTGTAGCTGCTTCTGTCCATCCTTGATCAACTGAAACTGAGTTAGATCTTCTCTTTGTCAAAGAAATCCACGTCCATCAGAATATATCCTCGTACAGTATCGTTGTTGAAGTATATAATGATCTCCTGGTTCTGTTCATTTCACTCAGCATCAGTTCATGTAGTTCTCCCCAAGCCTTTCTGTATTCATCCTGCTGGTCATTTCTTACAGAACAATAATATTCCATAACATTCATATACCACAATTTATTCAGCCATTCTCCAATTGAGGGGCATCCATTCATTTTCCAGTTTCTAAATGCTGGTTATTTTTAATCATTTTATTCAGTAAGCAAATGGGGAGTCGCTGAAGGTGTTTAAACAGAGGAGTAGCAATCAGGATTGTCTGTTTGAAAGGCTACTTTGACACCAATGTGAAGGAAGGATTGAAGAAGGAAGAAAACAGGGATATGAAGATGGAAATAATTGATGGTGACATAAAG
Source organism: Sarcophilus harrisii (assembly GCF_902635505.1). NCBI lineage: Eukaryota > Metazoa > Chordata > Mammalia > Dasyuromorphia > Dasyuridae > Sarcophilus > Sarcophilus harrisii. Next base: position 546,827,992 of record NC_045426.1, on the reverse strand, counting down.
AGAAATAGGAGAGCTGTGCAGGATATGTATGTGCAGATCCACATAATTATTATAATAATACATGAAAAAAAATCTCTAATTAGAAAGTTCAACTGAAAAAACAATAATGGTCCCTGAAAACAGAAAGTAAAATGTGCCTCTCTCCTCTCAGCAAAGAGGTTAAAACATATATATACTATACTAGGTTAAAACATTTTATTGTCATTGTCAGACATGGTCACAGTATTGTGTGATTTTTATGTAATCATTTTCCTTTGTTTTAAGAGAGTTTATTTTTAAGGAAGGAAAAAATATTTCCATAAATGGTTGACATGAAAATTTAAAATTATCAGTAGAACTTAAAAAAAAAATTAGGGAGATCATAAGTTTGGGGGATATAACTCATGCTTTAAAAGACAGTTTTCCTGAGTTGTTATGCTCCCAAAATTTATCACCTGGTGACCAGTCTTCTAATTATGGATGGGTTTGTCCAAATTTAGCAAGACTGCCTAGCCCTTGGATGACAGAAGTCACCCAGCCTATTCAGAAAGCCTCTCCAGTTTGGAAGGACCTACTAGAGACTGCACTCTGATGACATAGTTACTTCTTTGTCACAAAAGCACAGGTATGGGACATCAATGGGAAATTTCTCTGCTATAAGTGGGCTGAGAGAAATGAGTCAAAAGATAGCCTGGACTGATGGTGGCTGCAGGCAAGGAGCAAAATAGTCTGGTTCTTCAGTGGGGAGAAAAGGGATCAATGAATCAAATCAAACAAGTATTTGAAAGAATAGCTCCTGTTTTCCAGCATAATGATGATGACAAAAAGAGGAAAATTTGGTCTATCAGTGCTACATGAGTGAAGTAGGCTTTGAAAAGCAGATGGTTTGGGGCAACTAGGCGGTGTGGTGGATAACATACTGGCCCTGGAGTCAGGGGGACCTGAATTTAAATCCAGCCTCAAACATTTGACATTTACTAATTGTATGACCCTTGGCAAGCCACTTAACCCTGATTGTCTCAACAAATAAAATCATTTTTTAAAAAGAAAAGCAGGTGACTCCTAGAATTCCTTTGGCAAACAAGTATCTTCTATATATAGTATTGCAATGCTATAGCCTCCCCTTAAAACCTCTTGATTGCTCATAGTTCCTTGACCCCTGGCAAATGTTGCTGGCTCAATCTTCTTTTCCCATACTGTTGTCTGAATGCAGAAAGACCTTGGCTTCAATTTAAAATCATAGATTTAGAACTGGAAGAGATTTTAAATCATCTAATCTAAGGCTTCTTAAAAATTTTTGTGCCCTAGATCCTTCTATAGTGTGATAAAATCAATGGATCTTCTCAGAATCAGAATTTTAAATCATAAAATAAAATACAGAGGTTTGTGAAGGAAACCGGTTACATTAGAATACAGTTTTCTTTTTCTCTCTCTTTCTTTTGCTCTATCTCTCTCTCTCTCTCCCTTTCTTTCTCTATCTCTCTCTTTCTCTCTCTCTTTTCCTCTCTCTCTCTCTCCCTCTCTCTCTCTCATTCTCTCTCATTCTCTGTCTCTCTTTTTCTCTCTCTTTTCTCTCTCTGTCTCTCTCTGTCTCTCTTTCTCTCTCTCCCTCTCTCATTCTCTCTCTCTCATTCTTTGTCTCTCTTTTTCTCTCTCTTTTCTCTCTCTCTCTTTCTCTCTCCCTCTCTCTTTTTCTCTCTCGCTCTTTCTCTCCCTCTCTCTGTATTGATGGATAGATGGATGGATGGATGAATGGGTAGATAGATAGACAGATGAAAGATAATTTTTCCCAAAGTTAACAAACCAAAGACTTCTGATCTAGTCCAACCCCATAATCTGAATAATTTTAAAAAGCTGAGGCTCAAAGAGTTTGAATAAGTTGCCCCAAGTCAACTGGGTAATAAGTGGCAGAACTGGATTTTGGTCATGGAAGTACAGATCTGGTGCTCTTCGGACACGTGGTATATCCTTCCTCACCAGCTCTTCATCCTTATTGTCTTTCACTCTATTTCCTTGGTCCAATTTCCTTTTAAGGACAGATCTCTACACAATAAGACTAGGACTCAGGATGCCACACCACAATCTGAAGCAGCAGCCTAGGCTGGCCCATGAGAGCAATCCCAAAAGCTTTTTTTTTTTTTTTTTAATTGTAGTTGGGGAGTCAGGCAGGAACACTGTGCTGAAGCATAGTTATTCTAGAGTGGGAACTGAATGAGATGGTTAGCTTGGAATGCTTAAAAAATGTTGGGTTCTGGTTATAGCCTGTCAGTGGATTTTTGAAAATATTTATAATGCTTGTACACAATTTTTAGTCACTCATTTAAAGCAATCATTTCTCATTTCCTGTTGAATGCTTTTAGAACCAACATTTATTTCATTGTTCCAAGTCCTTTTTAGGGAGGTTTTTAAAAATTATAAACTTAGTAACCATCATCAAAAACATTCAAGTAAACAAGCAAAGTGAAGGGGGGAAAAACAAACAAAAAAAAGTTTATAAAGCTATAAACTTCAAATTATTTACAACTTGTTTTTAAATGTGTAAATTCATTTAAACAAAATAAAAACAAACTCACCTTGCTTGCTTCTTTTAGCCTTTTTGATCTCTTTATCTCCTACATAGTTTTCCCCCAGATTCTTATTTTTCACAGCCCTTTTGGAAATAGAATTTTTTTTAACAAGAAAGAAGAGAGGCCTACTTAAGTACTATGAATTGGAGCAGTAATCAAAAATTTCATGGAAATCTCTCAATTACAGATGTTTATATGTTATATAGTAAATAAATACATTAATTCTAAAAGGTATCATTTATCTTCAATAAAATCAGATAATTTAAAAAATCAGTGAATCAACATAATTTTAAAATTATTCCACCAGATTCCAGAACCAGCATATAAGGGGTAAACTTTCTGTTGACTTTTCCCCTTAAGTAATAAATTTTATTAAGAAATGTAAATTTTCAATCCTTAATTTCCTGACTATATGAAAAAGAGTACTGTGAACTAGAAATTTCAGTAAAAAGACCACTGAACTAGAAATCATAGGAGATCTGGGCTAGAGAGACAATATTGGCTTTGAAAGTCAGACTACAGGGTTTGAAGATGTAACCTCAAATAAGTTACTTCACCTTGACCTCTAAAATACCCATCCTAGACTGAGCTTCATCTCCCCACTGACTGGCCTAAGGGAAATAGCCCAGAGTCTCTGGATCTCAACTTTCTTCTCTGTAAATTGATGGAAGGCTGTGGGGGGGGAGAGGGTGACTAGATGGTCTTTCAGATATAGTCCAGCTGAAAATTTTATGATTTGAGAAATCAATTCCAGTGAATTTCACACGCATACCCATCCCATTGGGGGACTCTCCCACAGTCCCAGTGGATCCCTGATTTATTTTTTAATAAACTCTAGTAACAGAAAAAGCATTTGGGAGCAATTGCTATACAGCTATACTCTCCATGATGAGTTTCTGAGATGAAACACAGTGCTTTAATTTATCTATTTCCCAAGTAGACAGGTCTACACTGTATCTTTTTAATATGTCACAAATCCAAATGACTTTCTTAAAAAATCCATTTCCCCTAGGGATATTTTCTGTCTTTTATCAGCTTCCCTGTTTAATTTCTACAGCCTTTTTGTTTATTTCCAGGATGTGTTATCTAGGGAGCATTTGGTTTCTGTCAAATCCCTTTCACAGCACCATCAGTATTCAAGGTCACCCATGTCTTCAAGTCCGTTTGAGAACCATGGAAGACTTCTTATTGATGTTGGGAGCCCCAAAACAGCCACACTCTCACTAGGCTGGCTGACTCCACTGGTAGTGTATGACTCTCTTGTATAAAAATAACCAGACCTCTCCGATTGGCCATTAAAAGCTGATATTATTTTGGCTCAACACCCCAAGGCAATGGCGTTGCTTTACACTAAAATGCTTCCATAAACCTTTCTGAATTTAAAAAAAAATTTTTTCTAACCAGCAATTAGTTGAAACTATTGAAAATAACTATCAAATAATGGGTGAATTTGAATGTAGAAGTTGTTTTGTTTTCAGTGAGGGAGAATAGAAAAACAAGGCTCTTTATCCCCTTCAAGAGTCTTCCTTTAAAAAACAAAAAAAAAAAAAAATTAAAAAATAAATAAAAACGCATTTGTCTTTCACTATCGGGCTGGTTTGTAAAATTGCCCAAAAGCAATGGAGGGAGGACAGAGACAAGGATAGAAAAAGAAATGGGTAATGTCTAACGGAACTGGAAAGCCAACACAGATGTTCTACACTTTTCTGCATCCTGGAACCCAGAGTTAAGCAACCTATCCAGTCCCCAATCCCAGGCACCCAATGAGTGCCTTTGATATGAAAATTGATTACTGTGCATTGGTCAAAACTGGCAAAAGAGCTGAGGCACTTCAGCAGGCTCTTGCATTACAAAGCTTCAGACTTCAAAGCTTGGTTTAAAGGGTTCTGGTCTAGTCCAGCAAAGTTAAATTTTGTTATTTACAATGCAGAAAGGGAAAAGCCCAACAAATTAGGGAGGAATCTTAAACACTGAAGCAGGGGCCCAGCTCAGGAATTAGGAACCAATCCAAATGATCGGAATGGCTTCTATCTATCCTTAAGAAGCAAATCATTTCCAGATGAGAACGTGCATCTGATTAGGGTACTCCACCAACGGTTCTTTCCCTTATCAGGCCCTGCTAGAAAGTTTTGCAGAACAGGTCGGCTCCCCTGGAGGCTATGTGACTCCCTAGGCCCAGGGACCCCAGATTTAGGCCACTTATTTAACTTCTGACAGGACAAAATGGCAAACTAGTTCAGGATTGGCCCCCTCCAAACAATGTCTGCTCTTCTCCAGTTTCCAAGTTTTCAAACAATACTTATTGGTGGGATAGTAGAGATAGCATAAAGCTGAGAATAAAAAGGCCTGGATTCAGCCCCAAGTCTGCATTTTATTTTATTGGCCACTGAGTTTGACATCCTTCTTACCCTAAAAATGAAAGGATTAGGCAGGCTAATCAGCCCTTCCAGCTCTTAATCCCTGTTATCAGAGGAAGTCACAGGATTATAAAAAAGATAAAGTACAGCCCAAAATATTTAACTATTCTAGTACCTTCCCATAATTATGGGACTTAAAGGGAGTTTTCCCAAAATATCAGACAGACCAAGAATACATAAAGCAATAGGACCTCCCCCCCCCAAAAAAAAAAAAATACAGTTTAACTTACACAAGGGAAGGCATAGGGCAAAGCACCCAAAAGTGGGAACAGGGGGAAACTGGAGGCAAACAGGAAGGTAGGCTTAGGACAATAGCTATACCTCCAAGAGCCACAACACTAGATAAATCAGTCTATAAGCCATAGCAGGAAGAAGGATGGGAGGATAGGAAGTAGGAAATTATTGAGTCCGCTAGAGAAGCTGCCTTCACCTCAGCACAGCCAAGGTATCCTTGGGGTTCTATACTTCTCTTTCCTATCTTTTGTGGGGGGTACAACTAGGTTCTTTACCTTCTTATCAGAATAACTCACCAAGATGGTTTAAGGGTATGACTTTCTTCCTATTGATCTGACCAGATGTTTTCATTCTCCTTTGCTGAATCATCAGTTCTTCCTGCACTCTTAGATAGAAAAGGTATTTACCAAGACTGTCCTAGATACTTCAGTTCTCTGTATATACTTTCTCCTTTGATGACTTCTATTCCCCATTATCACTGTTCAATTATCACTGTTAGACTGTAAATCTATGTATCTAGAACTGGTCTCTTTCTCTTTTGACCCACCAGTCCTGTGCACCAACTGAAAGCCCCATAATCCCTTCAAATTCAACTTGTCCAAAACTATGTTGATTATCTTTTTCCATGCTTCACTTTATTCCCCTGCCATCTTCCCCATAGCATGTTCATTTCTCCACCCACCCCATCTCCACCCTCTAATTCCAGAACCATAATAATAGATACTGAAAAGAGTATCTCCTCCTCTATGGTTCCAGGCATCATCAGAGCAAGTTTGCAAACCATAGTATCTCTCCTTAACTACCACTCTCCTATGTGGGTTGTTTCTCCCTAATTAGAATGGGTTCTTTGAAAGGAAAGACAGTCCCCCCTTTTATATTTCTATTCCCAGTTTAGCACAGCATTTGGCACATTGTAAGCACTTAATAAATGTTTTTCATTCATTCATTTACATCCTAAACTCACAATTTCTCCAAACTTCCCTATTTCTGTAGGGGGTACATAGTCCTACCAGTTTCCCAGTTTCATCAGCTCTTCATTTTCCTTCACCAACATCCCCCATATTCAAGCAGTTACCATGGTTTATCAGTTCTACTTCAGCAATTCCCCTCTAATCTGTCCCCTTTCCCCCCCACTCTTCTAATTTCAGGCCCTCCATCTCTTCTCACCAGATCTATGGAAATAATCTCCTCATTGTTTTTTAATATTTCTTTTCTTTCAATCCTCTCCAATCCATTTTTCACAACTCTTGAGAAAATAAATTTCCTGAGGCACAGCTCAGAGATCATATTGTTCCTCTGCTCACAAACTTTGTAATTCCCTATTGCTTCCAGAATAAAATAAAAACTCTTCATATTGACACATAAGACCCTCTGTAATCCATATCTCATCTTGCTTTCTAGTCTTATTTTACATTATTCCTCTTCACACATTTTCCATCCTGTTAAACTAAACTATTCATTATTCTCCATGCTCAATGTTCTATCTTCTCTCTATGAACACATTGAGTGTTCACATATACCTGCCTGAAATATACTCCTTCCACACATGTGTCTCTGAGATCTTGTCATATATCCTTCCAGGTTTAGCTCACCTACCACCTCCTCTTGGAGAAATGTTCCTGATCCCTCCAGTCCTTGGGAAATAATTTGGAATTATGCAAAGAAAATAAGCAACATGTCTATTCCCTTTGACCAAGAGATTTCACAGCTAGTAACACAGCCAAGGAAGTCAAGAAAGACAGAAAGAAAGAGAGAGGAAGAAAGAGAGGGAGGGAGGGAGGGAGAAAAAAAGAAGGAAGGAAGGAAAGAAGGAAAAGGAGAGGGAAGAAGGGAAAAGAAAAAGGAAAAGAGGGAAAAGGAAGAAGGGAGAGAAGAAGGAAAAAAGAAAGAAAGGAGAGAGGAGGAAAGGAAGGAGAAAAGTAAGAGTAAAAGGATGAAAAAGAAAGAGAGTGAAAAGATACCATATTTATAGTTGTACTTTTTGTGGTAGCAAAAAGCTAGAACTAAGGAGCAGCTAGGTGGCACAGTGGATAGAGCCCCAGCCCTGAAGTCAGGAGGAAATGAGTTCAAATGTGACCTCAGACTCTTAGCACGGCCTAGCTGTGGAACCCTGAGCAAGTCACTTAACCCCAACTGCCTCAGCAAAAAAAAAAAAAGAACTAGAAAGAAAGTTAAGGTCTTTCCATTGAGAGGATGGCTAAACAAATTGGGATACATTATTATAATATGTTATCTTAAGAAATGGACACTATGAAGAAGTCAAAGAAATATAGGGAGACAAACTAAAACAGAAAAAAGTAAGCAGAAAAATTATACAAAATGACCCCAATGTAAAAGAAGAAAAAAAGAAACCGAAAACCCAACAAAATATTCTAGTATGACAATGACGAAAATTAACTCTAAAAAAGACATGAGGAAAAGAAATTCTTTCCTTTTGTCACAGAGGTGAGAGGCTATAGTTACCCATATTCCCCAGTATAATATTGGCTTTATTTAATTATTTTTCTTCTTTGTTACAAGGAAAGGCTCATTATTTGTAATACAAAAAAAAAAAAAAAAAACAAACAAAAGGTATTAAAACTTTTAAACAAACATATACAGATAAGTAAATACGAAATATGTATAAATGGTCTGAGAAAAGCATTTTAAGGGGCTGGGTGGTAGGGAATTGGGAAAGCTCTTTTAGAGGCAGTACTTTTAAGTTGTATTTAGAAAGAAACTAGTGGTTCCTTGAGGAGGGAGAATATTCCAGGCATGTAAAGCTAGGAAGACAAGAAACGGGACTATTGTACACAAGCAACATCAAATAAACCAGTCTGGAAGGCACAGAGAGCGTGTAAGGTCAGGTAAGGAATGATAGGTCTGGAAAGCTAACTGAAACCAGAATGTGGCTTGAAATGCCAGGCAGAGGAGTTTCATTTCATCTTACAGGCAGCTGGGAGTCGTTGATATTTCTTGAGCAGGGTATTGACACAGTCGGACCTGTGCTAAAGGAATATCAATTTGGTTAGAGTGAAGGGGGAAGAGTTTGTATGCAGGGAGATCAATTAAAAAGCAATTAGATAATGGTTCAACAGAGAGAGGGAAAGCTAAAGAGACTGAGACAGACACAAAGAGACAAACATCAAGAGACAGAGAGGAAACAGAGACTCCGAGAGACAGATCTTAGAGAGACAGAGATAGGAGACCATAAAATCTAGGATGGCTAAATAAAATAAATAAATAAAATGTGAATAGAGAGGGAGGGATTGATTAAAAAGATGCAAAAATGCTGAGAGGGTAGGAAGAGCAGGATTTGGCTGAATGTGGAGAACAAGGGAAAGTGAAGAGGTAAAGATAATTCCAGTAAGAATTTTCTTATCTGTTCTGTAGAAAGTAAATTTCATTAGGATTGGAGCCATCCTTAATTTGTTTCCCCAGGCCTAGCAAGCACACAGTAGGTAATTAATAAATGTTTATTGAATTGAATTTGTAATTATTCTAATCTAAAGATATTCTCTGGGATGTCTGACTAATAGGAAAGGGGTCCCCTAAAGGCAAAGCCTTTTCTTCTGGTAAATCACAGCAACAATGATTAACCCAACCCTAAGAATTCCCCCAATGGAATTGGATCACTAGGGGTGGTTGGGTTCAATCCTCACCAAGGGGTCTCTGGTCCTGGGGGAATAGTCCTAGACTTGTTACTAACATTTACTCCCTCCTTCTGCATAGACCTCTTGTCTCTTCAGAACAGCTGCTGCAGTTCTGAGCCCTGCTAGGATTCCCCTGGGGCATGTAGCTTAAGGTAATGATGTGATTGTTGCCCCCCATTCCTTTGTCTCCCTACGACTAGGAAAGAGTTTCTTCATCTCCCACAAGCAAAAGCAGACTTTGCCAAGTAGTAGGTCTAATGTGCTGACTTCTGAAACTCTAAAACTATATATACATCAGAGAGAGTACTGTATACAACAATTAACAAACATTTCAGGGACCCTTCTTAATCTCTGATTTAAATGTAATAAAAAAAAATCAAGCCCACTATTGAGTCACTCAGGGCTTCACATCCCAATTTACCTCTGTGTATACTCTACCCACACAAATCTTAGCTAAGCATATTTCTATAAATATGGAACTTGATCCCTGTCACATGTTGCAACCTGCTCAGACCCATTATTCTTTCCATTGCCCATGGGATGATCTTCCATTTTCATTTCTTTGGAGACTATTGTGTTTCAAGGCTTGCAACCATATAATACCCATACAAAGATGGTACTGTATATAAAAGATAGATTTTTGTTTCTAGGAGAAATTTGGGATCTTAGGAGTTTTGCAATTTTTCAAAAGCAACCCAAAAACACTTTTGTTCGATGATAAGAAACGATGAGCAGGATGCTCTCAGAAAAACCTGGAAAGACTTCCATGTGCTGATGCAAAGTGAAATGAACTGTGTACAAAGTAACAGCAATATTGTAAGATGATCAGCTGTGAATGATATAACTATTCTTAGTAATCATAGTAACCCAAGATAACTCTGAAGGAGTTAGAATGAAAAATACTATCCATACCCAGAGAAATAATTGATGGTATCTGAATGCAGATTGAAACATAATATTTTTATTTTATTTTTCTTGAGATTGGGTTTTTTTCCTCTGTTTTCTTTCACAATATGACTATTGTGGAAATGTTTTGCATGACTACACATGTAAAACCTATATTAAATTGCTTACATTCTCAGTGAGAGAATGGGGGAAGGAGGGAGGGAAAGAATCTGGAATTCAAAGTTTTAAATAGAAATGTTAAAAACTCTTTACATGTAACTGGGGAAAAATAAGATGCTAAATAAAAATAAAACAAAAGCAATCCAATCCACTTTCCTGCTCCTGTTTAACTATGGGCCTCATTTGTTGTTCATTGGAATTGTGTGTTGAGATATACAAACTGGTTTCTATTGAGCCTATATCCCAAAGAGAGCTATGCATTTGGAACACAAAGCTATGCAAAGGTCAATGTTGAAAAATTATCTGTACATATGTTGTGAAAATAAAAAGCTTTATTAAAGAGAGAGGAGAGAGAGAGAGAGAGAGAGGAAAGAGAGAGAGAGAGAGAGAGAGAGAAACAGAGAGAAACAGAGAGAGAGAGAGAGAGAGACAGAGAGACAGAGAGAAAGAAAGAGAGACAGAGAGACAGAGTGGAGCTGGGAGAGAGAGAGAGACATGCTGATAGGCTCTATAGGTTGTTTTTCCAAACATTATCAAAATTTGGGCAATAGATGTCCTTAATCCTGTAGTCTTCTTTGTGGTACATTGAACCAGTCCTAGGAATTATTTGTTTCCAGGAGGCCCTGAAGTGATCCAGAGTTTAATGCCAAGACCGCGATATTAGGCATGAAGCCAAGCACTTAGAGGACCTCATCTGATTTTGTCACCAATTTTCCATAATACTTTTCTTTTTCAGAATAGACTGATAACCCTAATTCTAATGCCTCCACTCCTACAGCTAGGTGGGTAAAACAATAAGCCTGGAGAGAGGAAAACCTGAATTCAGATCCAACCTCAGCAACTTAGTAATTATGTGATTCTAGACAAGTCCCTTAATCAATCTGCCTCAGTTTTTTTCAAACATAAAATGGGAATGATAGTAGTGCACCTACCTCCTAGCATTGTCAAGAGGATCAAATGAAATAATATTTGTAAAGCCTAGGCATTTAATACATACCTTTACTTCCCTTTTCTTTCTTTTTTTTTCCTCTTTGAATTGATTAATCCCTTGATGAAACCATCATTTCAGGAAATATCCACATCAGCCATGCTCATTTCTAATCTGGTTGTGCACCATGCAGATATCTTCTCCATCCCACCCTTTCTAGCTTTGTTTATATGCCATCTTCCCCCATTAAATATAAGCTTCTTGAGGACAGAGTCTTTCTTTTTGTTTATGTGCTATTCATATTCTTGTTGCTTGTTGTTAGACATAAGAATGAACCACAAAATCTCAAATAATTTTAGAAATTTATTTGGAAAAAAGAGAAAACTGGAAGAAAGTGTAGTTCTCTGTGAGGTTACATTATATAGGGCTCAGACAAGGACCTAAGGACATTTGCCTGATGGGCTTCAAGGTAAAGTAGCCTGCAGAGAGAGTCAATTTGAGGTGTATATCAGCAGATGCTGTTCAGTCATTTCAGTTCTGAATGGCTTGCCATTTCTTTCTCTGCTTCATTTTACATATGAGGAAACTGAGGCAAACAGGGTGAAGTACCTTGCTCAGGGTCACCTAGCTGGTAAGTGTCTGAGGCCATGTTTGGACTCAGAAAGATGAGTCTTCCTGACTCCAGGGCCAGCACTCTATCCACTGTGCTACCTGGCTACCCCTATATCAGCAGGTAAGTCAATCTTATTTAGGGAACCCAAAACACAAGCATTGAGTGTTCCTGAAACAAGTCCTGAGTGTAATCTTGAACATTCCCTGAAGTCATTTGGCTTTCCTGGCTTCTCTGAGGTCAACCTAACCTTTACAATGAAGTTTTTGAGTTAGACAATTTCTAGTCATATGAAGCTAGTTTCAAACAATATTAATAAACGATCAATTTAAAATATTTTCCACATTAGCCCAATGATTGCCATGTACTAAGCCTTAATAAATGACTTGTCTAAACTAATCACCATTCACAGAGACTACCTTTCCAACTTGGACTCTACACTGGATCTTCTCTATAATATAAGCCAATTTCTCTATGTCAATAGATCAATAGCACAGTTGAGTTTCTTTCTATGGTGAAATCTCACACACAGTTTTTACCATTAGCTTTTAAACACTTTTATTAATTCTTCCCAATTTCTTCTTAACATATGTGAGGTTTCTTCCAATCAACAAGGCTCTAGAATAAACACTCACTTCCTATTCTTTAAAATGTCATTTTTTGAAGGGAGACAACAGTTCCTTCACCTTAGCATTGGCAGGCCTTCTGAAGATAGGAGCTTGCATTCCAGGCAGGAAGCCAGGGATAGGGACAATTGCCTTATTTTCTCAGGTTTTTGGCATACGGATTTTAGTTGCATTTCAGTCCTACTGATGTCTTTGAGGGTGCAGAAAATGCACACAAGGAAGTTTAAAGACACAGTCAATAGAGAATTTAATCTCATCAAGCGAGAGCCAATTTTACACTCCAGATAAATCTTCCATGTGCAACTGGCCAGTGGTGCTACTTGCTAGAGTTTTTTTTAACATGTAAAGTAAGAAGGGCTCAGTATTGAACTTTAAATTTCCATTTGGCTGTAGAGATATAGTTGCAAAGTAAAATACAAGCTCCTTGTGGGTAAAAGCTGTTTTTCCTTTTGTCTTGCATATGTGGCTTTACACTTATTTTTTTCCTGGGCCTCTAATTTCATCACTGTGGGAAACTATAAATATGGCATGTCTTCTGCAAACCATCATCTCACAAAGCTGTCTGGGGATACTGAGAGATTAAATGATTTTCTTGCCTGTGGTCATACCCCCAATATGTCATAAATTGTAATTAAATCAGTATTTTCCTGATTCCACACCTATCTATTGCTTTGCACATAGAAAGTGCTTAATACATGTTTGTTGGATTGTTTTGGATCCCAAGAATTACAAAGAAATGAGATCTACTTTGAGCCTGACATACTAAATTTATTTTCCTCATTTGTAAAATAGATATAATTACAGCACCTTTCTCTAAAAAGGGTCCTAAACCAGATCAAATAGGCTCTCAGAGTCAATTGTTAAATTTTCAGTGTAAGCATTTATGCCTCAGAAATTGGCAAATGCTATAAATTAGGGTTTGATTTATTGTTTTGTTGATTGTCTAGACTTAAAGTGATGGAGACAATTTTAACAATACTAATTAAACTTTTAAAATGTGTCCTACTTTTCAAATAACAGTTAAACATTTACCAACATTCTCCTAACTATCTCAAAGGGTTGTTATGGGGATCAAATGAGATAATATATGTAAATTACCTTGTAAACCTCAAAGTTCTATATAAATGCCATGATTATTAGTTATCATTATACCTCATATAAAGTTGCTGTTCCCAAGAAACCATCTTAGAAGTTACCCACCCTAAAACACAATTTGGGAGACAAGGAGTTAGAGGGATTTATAAGCAGCCTCCTCCTGAGATAGTGAATTTGGGAATTGGAAAGTGTGGTGAAGTGAAGAAGGGTGAGATTGTACTGACCAGTAAAAGCCTGAAGGGTGATGGTTACCATAGAGACTGGAAAGAAGAGAACTGGAAAGTAAGATTTTGTAGATGTTTTTCTAGCACTGCCCAAGGACAGCGCCTGGCTGGCCAACACAAATATATAGTATGTTTGGCAGGTATAGCCCTATAGTGGAGTAAGATGCTTCACCAGGCACTTGATGAAAATATACCCTAAAGGAAATCCAATTTCCTTTCCCCAGGTTCTGTTTTCACCACATAACCTGATCTTAATTAGATTTTTTCAGGTAGGCTTCCTTATTGGAAAGAGAATGATCTAACCAGCCAACACAAATATCCAGTCTGTCTCACAGTGATATTTCCTCTTTCTCAGTGACTGCCTATATCCCTAATCTTCTTTACCATACATTTTGTCCCTTGGTTGTTTTGTATTGTGTTAAGAGGTTCCTAATATCATCATTATCAGTTGACTGTTTTGCCTTCTGGCTAATTGGGAAAAGGCCATAATAAGGCACAGCCCTCTTCTGTTTAGACCTCTGGACCACAGTTTAAAATAGAGTCAAGAATGCTGTATGCCTAACAAGGTCAGATTTGTCTGGAGCCTTGCAAATTTAATCAAAAGGGTTCTACACTGAAAGAAGAAAAAGAAAACTACCAATGGACAACTACCAGTGGACAATTTGATGGAAAACTGTCCATCAAACTAGGTAACATATTGAATAATTACACTGCAGGAAGAAGAGAAGACCAGAAATTTACAGGAGATAAAATTCAAGAAAGGATTCAGCAAGAAAGTGGTGGGGAAGGGAGAAGAGGAGAGAAAAAGCAATATGTGTGGTAAGTCAGTATGGCATTATGAAAAGAGTGCTGTTTTTTTGTTTGTTTGTTTGTTTGTTTTATTAAAGACTTTTATTTTTCAAAACATATGCCTGGGGGCAGCTAGGTGACACAGTGGATAGAGAACCAGCCCTGAAGTCAGGAGGACCTAAGTTCAAATCTGGCCTCAGACACTTAACACTTCCTAGTTGTGTGACTCTGGACAAGTCACTTAAGCCCAAATGCTTCAGAAAAAAAAAGAAAAGAAAAGAAAAAAGAAAGAAGGAAGAAAAAGAAAAACATATGCTTGCATAATTCTGCAACATAAGCCCTTGCAAAAGCCTTGTGTTCCAGTTTTTCCCTCCCTTCTCCCACCCTCCTCCCCCAGATGGCAAGTAGTTCAATATATGTTAAACATGGTAGAAATATATGCTAAATCTAATATGTACATACATATTTATACAATTATTTTGCTGTACAAGAAAAATCAAATCAAACCAGAAAACAAAATACTGAAGAAAATAAAATGCAAGCAAACAACAACAAAAAGAGTGAGAATGCTATGGTGTGAACCACACTCAGTTCCCACAGTCCTCTCTCAGGTATAGATGGCTCTTTTGATCACAAGATCATTGGAACTGGTCTGAATCATCTCACTTTTGAAGAGAGCCATGTCCATCTGATCTTCATATATAATCTTGTTGCCATGTACAATGATCTCCTGGTTCTGCTTATTTTACATTTCATCAGTTCATGTAGGTCTTTCCAGGCCTTTCTGAAATCATTCTGCTGGTCATTTCTTATAGAACAATAATATCCCATAACATTCATATACCATAATTTATTCAGCTATTCTCCAACTGATGGGCATCCATTCAGTTTCCATTTTCTTTCCACTACAAAGAGGGCTGCCACAAACATTTTTGCTCATGTGGGTCCCTTTTCCTCCTTTAAGATCTCTTTGGGATATAAGCCCAGTAGAAACACTGCTGGATCAAAGGGTGTGCACAGTGTGATAACTTTTTGAGCACAGTTCCAAATTGCTCTCCAGAATGGTTGGATCTATTCACAGTTTCAACAATAATGTATCAATGTCCCGGTTTTCCCACATCCCCTCCAACATTCAGCATTACCTTTTCCTGTCATCTTAGTCAATCTGAGAGGTGTGTAGTGGTATCTCAGAGTTGCCTTAATTTGCATTTCTCTAATCAATAATGATTTAGAGCACCTTTTCACACAACTAGAGATGGTTTCAATTTCTTTATCTGAAAATTATCTGTTCATATACTTTGACCATTTATCAACTGGAGAATAAGAGTGCTGTTTTAAGATCAGAAAGGCTTAGGTTCAGTATTAAGATTGAATGGGGATCAAAGCATATTTTTCACCCTTTTTTGTTTGTTTTTTCTCATAGTTTTTTTTTTCCCTTTTGCTCTGATTTTTTTTCACAACATGACAAATATGAAAATATGTTAAAAGGATTGAACATATTTAATCTATATCAGATTGCTTGTTGTCTTGGGGAAGGGGGAGGTAAGGGAAGGAGGGAGAAAAATTTGAAACACAAAGTCTTACAAAAATGAATGTAGAAAACTATCTTTACATAGATATATAGAAAAATAAAATAACATTAAGAAGAAAAAAAGACATTGCTTCAAATCTTTTCAGAAGTTTTCTAGTCATTATAATTAGCCTCTGTAAATCTCAGATTACTTATCTAAAAGATAAATAATAATTGCAATGCTTTACTTACAGGGTTGTTAGTGGAGCACAAGTGAGATCATATGTATTAATGTACTTTTCAAATATTAAAGCACTATGTAAAGTCAGATGTTGTTATATTCAGAAGATATTCTCATAAGGAAATCTAGGAACCAAAGAAGGAAAGTGTCATATAGTAGGACATTGGACAAACACCAACAAAGAAAGCAACAAGAGCAATATTGTCACAAAAGGATACTACAGATAACCAGGGCAGAAAGAGAAATAGAGGAATCTCAAAATGTGAATACAAGCCCATAATGGAAACATGTCACATTCCTGGACTTAAGCTGGAATTCTCTCTCTGGCTAAAGTT
This sequence comes from Sarcophilus harrisii, assembly GCF_902635505.1. Lineage (NCBI taxonomy): Eukaryota > Metazoa > Chordata > Mammalia > Dasyuromorphia > Dasyuridae > Sarcophilus > Sarcophilus harrisii. The sequence continues at coordinate 546,811,740 of NC_045426.1, read as the reverse complement.
GAACAACTAATAATTTGTCAGCATGCCTTGACAATAATTTCATTTTTTTAAAAGAAATTATATTTTAGACTCAATTGGCACCCAAATGAAACTGAGTTAAAAAGGAAATGCACAGTTATTCTGAACAGAAGTGATCATTTTACTTTAGAATTTTGGTAGAAAAGAAAAGTGTTACAGGAGCAAATTGTTAGTGGCTGCTGGGTGTTATGGGAGCCCCCTGCTAATGGCTGCTAGAGATCTAATTCTGAGCAGCAGAATAGATCCCTTCAAGTGAGAGGACGATGATGACACAAGGAGACTGAGAGGCAGTTGCATTCTCTGACCTCTCCCCTCTTCCCTCTTGCTTCCAATTTATTTCATTCCTTAATTCACAAGCAACATCTGTATCAATAAAGGTTGATTTGCAATTCCTTCAAGTGTATTATATTCACAACTGTGGGGACCCTCAGAGAATCAACCTGTTTCTTCACACTTAGGCATGGTCCTTAACAATTACATATTTTTTGTTTTATGGGAACATGATTATTCCCACCCCCGCCCCCCAACAGCATGATCAGTAAGTTTGTCCAAGTGAAGTGGCTGTTATCTGAGTTCTTTGAAAGTTCTTTGAAAGACCGGACACTGGAAGAGGCATTCAGTTTGTTTCACTTGGTCCAAGAAGATAGAACTAAGAGCAATGGGAATAAATGAAAGGGAAGTAGAGTTAGGCTTAGTTGTAAAGAACATTTCTTAATTACTAGATCAATCTGAAAGCGGAGTGATAAGAGATAGTGGATTCCCCATCTCTAAAGCAAAGTTCAAGTCGCTATATGTATGTTGCAGAGGGTACAAAATGGCCTTGCAACTCTGAGATTCTTTGATCAAACAGCAATCTCATGACCCTCCCATCACAGCAGATCCAGCCAGAGTATGTAAATCCTGGAAAAGGAGCCAACTAAAAAGCCTTTCTCTCTGTCTCTCTGTCTCTCTCTATTTCTATCTTTCTTCTCAGTCTCCTCTCTCTTTTCATCCTTTCCTTTGTTCCTCTCTTCCTCCTCCTTTTCAACCATATAACCATGTGACATATGTCAGATTACCCCAAAAGGGGTTACCTTGGGATTATGATATAATGCTATCCTAGGATCTATATGTTTATAATTATGGGGTAACTTTTAAGGATCATAATTTCAATTTATGTGTCATTTTTGACAAATATATTGGTACTGATCTAGAAATTACTAAATGTCATATACTTGTTCTTCCTCATTAAATGTTCCTTCTTATTTCTCTAGGAAAACTCCTTCCATTTGAATGAGATGAGGTGAGATCTCTCAAGACAGTTGTGGAAATCGAGTAACTTCAGAGTTGGAGTAGGCCTGAAGGTCCTTGAGCATTGACTCAAGGGCATACCTAAATTCCCTTCCAGCTATCCTCCCATGACATCAGCGTCTCCCTACTTCAATCAAATATGGGCAACTATGTACTTATTGGCTAAGTTCAATTTCTTGGGTAGTTCCCTCCTTTAGAATGTAAGACTTTCAGCCAATGAGGATGATGGTCAGTGGTGGGAGGGGTATTTGCATTGGGACTATTTAAAGTGTAAAACCTGTCCTAAAAGGTACTTCCTCCCTTCGATTGCTTATTCCATGGGAGGGATGCCCATTTCTAGAGAAAACATATAATAAACTTTTGCTTTGCTCCTAGAGATCTCTCCTGTGTTTTATTGCATGATGACCACCCACCATTCTGAACCCCACACATTTTACTGAGTGAGATTTTCAGTTCATCATGCTCTGCTCTTGCTCAGTACAGGAAAAGAAAATCATTTTAGCTCAGAAATCCCTTCTCAAATGCAGTATTGCTAACAATGTTCTCTAATTGTTTCATTTGTATATATTTTATTTCCCCAACAAGAAACTAATTTCCTTTGATGCTAAGACTGCTTTATTCTTTTTATTTCCCACTTTTCTCAACATAATTCTAGTCAAATCATAAATGTTCAATAAAAACTTCCTGAATAGGATTGAAAGCAATTCACCACAGACACATTTATGTTTATGTTCATGTAGCACCCCGTTCTGAGCTACTTTCCCACCTCCTACTCACAGCAGGCCAGCCACCCACCCAAATTAGCTGATTACTATTTCCTTGATTTCTAGAGGTAACCTTGAGAGGCTAGGGTTTCTAGTACTGTCAGTCAGAAGCCCCCATCAATGTGCTGCAATCAGCCAGAAGACATCAATTAGGAATTTGAGCTAAAAACTTTCACTATTATGATAATGGCAAGAATAATTGTTATAAAACAAAACCCTCAAACTAGGGTTCATTTGCATAAAGCTGGAAACAAGAATTTCAAAGTTCTACATGTTGGATTGGAAGCAGGCAGGGATCTGTCAATAAAAAGTTATTATAATAAAAAAGAATAAATAAATAAAATGAAAAAAAAAAAAAAGGAAGCAGGCAGGAATTATTGGGTATGTTATATATGCCCTACCTAGTACCAGGAAAGGTACTCCTGAGCACACTCAAAGGAAGATGTTGTTAACCTGAAATCCATGAACTTATTTTAAAAGTTTTTTGGATAATTGATTGCTAATTATTGGTAATTATTTTGATAATTGGTTTCTTTTATAAGCCTATGCTTTTTATTTTTATACAATTAAAAATATTGTTCTAAGAAGAGGTCCTATAGCTTCATCGGATCGCCAAAAGAGTCAATAACATAAAAAAAAGTTTAAAACTTCTACTCTGGGTGGGGAGAACGGCCCTTTAATGAAATAGAGGACTTCCAAACATTTCTGATGAAAAAAAAAAAAAAAAAAACCAGAGCTGCCAGAAACTTTGAAGTTCAAACACAGAAGTTAAGAGAAATATAAAAAGGTAGATATGAAAGCACATTGAAGGGGATTGATTGGATGAAGTATTTCTCAGTCACATGATCGCTGTTCCCAGAGCTGGGACCCTGGGGAGGTCATATGATCTCTGGAGAGATGGATTTTGAACCCTGGGATACAGGAAGCTGGCTAGTTCCAGGAGCACATGGCAGAGATGGGATGGATTCCAGGTGTGTCTGTGCTTTTCCCTGCAGGGATAAAGTTAATGCTTCCTCTGAAGTGTCTCTGATTAGTTAATTGGGAACGAGGGTTTTGCACCCCACTCATCCCAAATATTATTATTACGGGACCTAATGAACAAATAATCCAACTAAAACAGTCTGACTACCCCCTCACAAACAAACAACGCTGAACTTCATTTCTAAGGTGAAAAGCCTGACCAATAATTTGAGAATAGTTCCTTCTCAGAAAAAAAGGGCATGAGATTTCTCTTCAGGAATTGGCAAAATAAAAGAACAGGCAGGTCAGCAAATAAAGTCATTTTCCTGACTCATGCTGGCAATGCTGAATTCATAACAAAGATAGGTGTCAACGCCCTGTCTCAGGGCAAACTTCTGAGAACATGTCCCACCAGAGGCACCTGTCTGCAATCACACCCCAGGGTGTGAAAAAAAATAAATTCTGTATTTCTGCCCATCAATGTTTTTCACAAGCAGAAAAAGAAGCTATGATTTGGTAGCTCCCTCACAGTTTAGTATTTTTGTTCAGTGCCTAAATGGGACAATGTAAGTCTAATCCTTCTATCTGAGTAGCCTTCATCTCCACAATTATAACAATATAATATTTTTTATTTATATAGGTTTCATATACTACCTACTATGTGCCAGGCCCTGTCCTAAGTGCTTTACAAATATTATCTTATTTAATCCTCACAACAACCCTGAAAAGCAGGTGCCATTAGGATCTTCATTTTACAGCTGAGGAAACAGACAAACAAGTTAAGTGACTTGCCCAACATTACTCTGCCCAAGGTTGGATTTGAACTTAGGTTTTCCTAATTCCAGGCCCAGAATTCTATCCTTTGTGCCACCCAGTTATCTCCTCTGGGTTGGAACTCAGTTAAATTAGTTACTATATTGAAAAGAAAGGCCCTGATGACGATTCTGTTATGTATGTCTGGATGGGGCTTTCATTGGGGGACCAATATTATTAAGTGCTTGCTCCCCTTTGATGATATCTTTGAATAAACAATATTTGTGTAATACATTTAACAGATAAGAATTAACCTATTTAATTGGACAGATATAAGATAGGAGATAGATTTATTATCAGAAACTCTTAAGAGATTGAAAATATTAAGAAACTGCTTACATTTTGGTCAGAAAAGGATGGCTCTTTTTAATTACTTAAAATTTATTTAAAGATAAACATTTTACCTTTCTAATTTCAACATTTCCAATGGAAAAGATAGTCTTTTCCCTCTTTGATTTTGATTCAGCATTAAAGACAAAGCCAAATAACTCTATGTACTTTCAATTGAAAAACAAATGGATTATTTCAAATGTCCAGGGAAACTAAAACCTGAAATCAATGATGATTTCATGGTCTGAGATCAACAAAAAATATCTTTTCTAAAATGATGGGTTTATTTGAAGCAATTTCACGACTTTCATTAAAAAAAAAAAAAAGGAAAATGTCTTACTTTTGATTTCCCCAAACCAAGACAGATCATATATTCACGAGACCAGCAGGTAGAAATTGGAGGAATGGAAAGTCCCTCTGTTTGAATGCCAAATTCATCTGTGTAGATTTATCTCCATTTACATTAGTGAATAGTAAATCCTTTCTCCCATGAATACCATTTAAACTTGTCACTGTGTCTTGATAGATGATCCCTCAATAACCTTCCCTAGCTACTGAGTTCAAAACTGAATCCAAATATTTACAATGATCAGAAGCAAGAAGATTTTGAAGCTTCATTATGATACCTGGATTTTTAATCTGTCAGTACTTCAAGGATCTGTGATTTTGTCTACATGGCAATATTTAAATTCCCTCTACGGGGATTTAAGCCTTTCTATAATTTAGAATTGTCCATTTAATTAAAGAAGGGATCTAAGAAATCATTCTAAGCTAAAGTTTCCAATTGAGGAAATTCAGTCTTAGTCACCTGAGTTTTGGGGAGATTGTCTTATCTAGGGTCATAATGCTAGTGTCAGAAGCAACATACCCCATTGCTTCTCATGAGTTTTTATATTATTGTTATAAATATCACTTAATTATTGCTATAAATATTATTAACTAAGGGGTTTGGGGAGGGGATAGATTTGGGGCTGCCAATAGTCAATAGATTTTCTAGTTGTCCAGGCACAATGCTAAGTGCTGGGAAAATAAATACAAAATAAGAAACACAGTCTCTGCCCTCAAGAATTTTACAATCTAATCCAGTAAAGATAACTCACAAAAGGAATTTGAAGAGGGCGAGGGGAAGATGATAAAGAAGTCAGAGTTGCCCCAGAGTAAAACAGCCAGGTGAGAAATGAGAGCAAGTTCTAAGCAGAGCTGCCTCCTTAAATGGAAGTTTCAGAGTTCATGGCTTTATCCTTTCATCAGAGTCCAGGGTTGGTGATAAAGGAAAATACCAAGACTAATGGAAGGTTGGGAGATTTTCCCAGTAGTGAGCTTCCTTGGGACAGGGTGGAGAAGTCAGAGTGATGCTGTCAGGTGAGAAATAAGGACGTATACAGAACTAAGCCCCCTCCCCCTTAATTAGGATCTGCAGACCTGTTACTTCACTGGTCATAAAAAATTCCAAACATTAATGGCAGAGTATCAAGTCACCTATAAGTTACAACTTTGAAAATTGGCTCATATACTGAAAAGATAAAGGGCAGAATTTGAACTGAGCCTTCCTGACCACCGAGCTGATCTTCTAACCATTACATAAAACTTTCTCTTAACTAAGATGGCTACATTTAATTTGTAACATTTATAGCAATGTTATTTTGATATCATGTCAAAACTGCACAGTTAATGACATGACTAGAATAAAAATGCATTATCCAACATTAATGTTAGAATGAAAGGATAAAAGCTTCCCTAGCTATTTCAGACTAAGCCTCTTGGTATGAAAGCACTAGGCATGAAATGGGGGGAGGAGTGGAAGGGGATGGCAAGGAAGTTGGGATCTTAATCTGTGGTTTTTCAGATCCTTTAAGTTATGGCTAACTTGGAGGAAGAGGGAAGGTCTGTAAATTTGGATAGGAACCAGATTATATCTTTATTTTCACTAACTTGTAACTAAAGTTTAGCATTTCCTTCAATAATTCATTTGTTTTTCAACACATGACTGAGCAGGATCCATAGGCTAGAAACTAGAAACTAGAAGCGTCAGTGATATAAATAAGTTTAAGAACGCTGGCTCAGGGTATATGAGGGTAAAACATTAGTTTTAATGCTTTAAAAACAATTACGTCTGTATACTCTGGGGTATTAATTTGCACTAACCAACCACACAAGAAACTGATTGAAAAACCAAAATTCAAATGTACTGATTCACACTAATAAATATAACTGTGAGAGGGGACTAGAATGCTCGGGGTGTTTGGTCAGTTTATTCTCTTCCCAGTAGGAAAACTGCATTATGATGAGAAGACTGCTCAGTGACTCCACAGTCAGATTAAAAGAGAATTGAATGGTTTTAAGGGAGTATCATCAAGCTATAATAGCCTGCTTCACCTTCTTTTTACTCCAGGTACCAGAATATTCCTATCAGCTAATCAGGGTGCCCCTTCCCTAGGTCTATACTCAGGAAAGTGACAAATTCTTATTCTCCAAATCTCCTTTTTCAGTATTGCTTATCAGTCACCCAAAGCTGCTGTCATTTTGGCATTACATCATGACAGACATATTACAGTTTCTAAGATTATGACTTATCTTAACTTTACTTACATTTTTGGGTAGTTGCTTCTTGGTACCTTAATCCTAGGTGTTCCAATGATATCCAAGGTGTTCAAATGATAGTATGATGTATGAGCACAATTTCCATCCCTTGTAGCCTAATTCTTGTTGACTTCAATTTCCTACCTTGTGCCCAGATTTGGGGATACATTTTACTTTTGCACCAGCAGTTTTTTATTCCCTGATGACTATAGTACCTAATGAAAAGTCTCTTTCCATAGACTTCCTCCCCCATCTTTGCCCAGAGCCCCAAGCCATTTCTAGCCTTTATGGAAGGATCTAATTTCACATGACTCTCTTTTGCAAAAAAGCTAAAAATCACTATTCTTAAAGCATGATTTTTTTAAAACTATTTTGCTTTTTTAAAAAAAAATCAGCTTATGAGGATTAGTTATTCAATTCACTTTAGCAAATATTGATTATGCATTTACTAAATACATGGCACCATGCTAGACCCCAAGGGACTTACAAAGATAAATGATATTCAGCTCAGCCAGGTGGTAAAAAGGATAGAACTCTAAACTAAAGTCTGTAAAAGGAAAGGACTTAAACATATATTAAGCACCTACTGTGTGCCAAGCATTATGCTAAGTACTTTACAAATATTACCTAGTTTGATTACCACCCAGCCCTGTGGATTTAAAAAGACCTCAGTTCAAACCTTGCCTTACATTCTTAAGTCTGTGTGACCCTAGGCAAATCCCTTTTTCTTTTATATGCCTCATTTGTTTCATTTATTAAAAAAGAATATCACTTCCCTCCCAAGGTTGTAGTGGAGATCAAATGAGATGATATCTGCAAAGTACTTTGCAAATCTTAAAAGCACTATACAAATGCTAGATGTATTATATCCAGTAGATATTCTTATCTCAGAAAGTAAGTTCAAAGGTAGGGTCCTCTCCAGTCATCTCAACTTATGTCTTGCCAAAGGTCACTCTGATGACTCTGGAACTTACCTAACAAGCTCCTTTCTTTCCTGCTCTGCTCCTCCCCCAAAGTAGCCTCCAGGGTTTACCCAGAGAGCTTAGTGGTTGCTCACTCTGTCTATAAAAATTCCTAGGTAGGGCTCTTGCTCTATAATAATAATAATAGGTAACATTTATATAGCACTTACTACATGTCAGACACTATACTAAGCACTTTATAATTATTATCTCATTTGATCTTCACAACAACCTTGGGAAGTAGATGCTGTTATTATCCCCATTTTACAGATGAGGAAACTAAGACATATAGAGGTAAAGTAATTTGCCCTAGCTAGTAGTCTTCCTGACTCCAGACTGTCTACTATGCTACCTAGCCAGTTAACATCCCTTTTGCCTAAAAGGCCTTGCCCTCCCTTTCACCTCACCTGTTGAATTCTTACTTGTTCTTTAAAGAGCATCTCAAATATGACTGATACCCATCCTATTCTCTCAGCCCTTACCTGGTACTTTGTAACTAAAAATGCATTTATTCTGTCTTAAAGTCATTTGCAGATAGGTCATTTGTATTCTTTTACTAGATTATAAGTTCCATAAGTTCCATGAAGTTAAGATTTATCTTTAAATTGTACTAAACTAAATTGCCAAAAATCAAACTCTACTGCAGAGACACAATTTCATTGGTTTAGCCTCATTGTTTGAATGCCAAATTTATGCTTGCCAAAAAAGACTTTTATGGAGAGTTCACACAGGACAAGCACTCACAAGGTGGTCAGAAAAAGCAATACAAGGACTGCCCAGCATGGTATGCCCTCATCAGAGGGGCTCTATGAAGTAGAACTGAATTAATTCAGAAGAAACATGAGATGCACAAAGTTAGAGAAGCCACAGCAAATGTTCATAGGGACTGTGGGGGTCCAACCTGCGGCAGAGCACTCCAAGCTCATATTGGTCTGAGCAGCCACAGTTGGACACGTGAGATAACACAGAGAAGTCCTCTTGGTCCTCTTGGAGAACCATTCACAATGTAGATAGCCCAGTACCCTGAAGACTTCTTCAGTGTCATCAATATTTCCAAAGACCCATGCTTTGTCCCTGAGAGTATTCCCTCCATCTAGATAGTAATCTTTCGTCAGATGTTCACCATATTGATACAATGGGATCGTAGGTTGGCTTTCAGACAGCAAACACAATCCCTGGGGTGTGTGTGTGTGTGTGTGTGTGTGTGTGTGTGTGTATGTGGTTGAAGAACTTCCAGCATCCGTATGTAGTAAAGATAAGGTGAAGAACTTCCAGCAGCTGAACTTCCAAAGACATTTAACTTCCTCTTCTGTATTTTTAGTTTCTCTAGGTCTCTGTGACCTGCGTGAGTATGTTGAGTGGTAGCCAATATATACTTAGATTTTTAGACATATGTATTTAACCTCAAATGATGACATTTATGGCTGTTCAAGTTACCAACATCTGGACAATTAGTTGCCTGATGTATGGTTCCTCCCAGAACTAGGGAATCTGCTGTTTTGGGCACAAATAACATCCAATTAAGGGATGGGAAGGGGAGGGAGAGGGGGGCACCTATCTCTTAATGTTCTCCAACTCATGATGTCATCCTTTGTATCTAAAACCTATAAAAACTGTATACCTTATCCCCTTTAGCCCTTCTGTCATGAGCTCTCTCTCTTTCCCTCCTCAGTGGAATTGCTCATTCTCATGAGAATTAATTAAACAACTTTTCTGCTTTTTACTTCGAGAGGTCTCTGAGTAGTCATTTTTGGATAGGATTTTCTATCCCTCACACTGGTATGTGTCCATATCTGAAGCCTTTCTAACTTTGCAGGTGGAACTTCTCAGGTTTGTGTAAATGAATAGATAAATTAAAAAATATATTTATTACATAATTTCTATGGGCCCAGCATTGCGGTGTGTGTTTTACTGACATAATTTTAGAGATCCCAAGCTCACCTCCACACTGCAATGAGGCATTAGGGAGGGCCTTAATAAGACTTGAGATTTGAATTGAATGTCAATGTAGTATAGTCAATCAGTCAGTCAATAATCATTTGTTAACTACCTTCACTAAGCACTGAGGATTCAAAGAACAGCAAAACACATTCCCTGCCCCAGTCTAGTCAAGGAGGCATGCAAATAAATATGTTGTTAGGTTGTTTCAATCATGTCTGACTCTTCATGACTCCATTTTGGGGTTTTCTTGACAAAGGTACTAGATTAGTTTGTCGTTCCCTTCTTCAGCTCATTTTCCAAATAAAGAAACTGAAATAAACAGGATTAAGGAACCATGCTCAGGGTCCCATGGCTAGTAAGTATTTGAGACCAAATATTTGTGAAGATACGTTTTCCTGATTCCAAGCCCAATGTTCTATACACTGGGCCATCTAGCTGCCCAATAAAAATATAAATATAAATAAAATAAATAAATAAAAACAATCAATATATAGGACAAATAGGAAATAATCAACAAAGGGAGGGCACTACAATTAAAAGGTGTTGAGAAAGACTTCTTGTAAAACAGAGATATCAAATGCCTTATGTAACCCATGACACTGCCAAGTGCTGCCTAAACCAAATTAAAATGCAATTGGAAATATTTAATAAAATAAACAAAAATACAGTAACAGATAATATTAATACATCATTTTCTGAATCAATATGTAATCCACAGGGATCCACTAAGTACAATTAGTGGTCTTATTTCCATTTGAGCTTAATGCCATTACAATAGAAGATAGGATTTTAGCTGGGACTTGAAGGAAGCCAAGGAAACCCAGAGGCATAAATGAGGAGGGAGAACATTCCAGGCATGGGGTAAGAGCCAGAGAGAATGTCTAGAGCCACAGTTTGGAGTATCTTGTTGGTAGAACAGCAAGTAGGTCAGTGTCATTGGATGTCCAGATTATATATCAGGGATCTAACAGGAAAGAAGAAGCAGGTTATGTAAGACTGAAAACAAAACAGAGGCTTTGATATTTGATCTTGGAGGAGATAGAGTTTTATTGAGGAATGGGGGAACATAGTTAGACCTACACTTTAGGAAAATCTCTTCAGCTGCTGAATGGAAGATGGACTGGGGATGATGGAGTGGGGAGACTCTTTGTGGCAGACAAACCTACCAGAAGGCTATTGCAATAGTCCCGGATGAGGGAAAATGAAGTTCTGGACTACACTAGAATGGTGCCAGTATCAGAGGAGAGAAGGAGGCTTATTAGAGAAACATTGCGAAGGTGAAATCAAGAGGTCTTGGCAACAAATGGGATCCTGAGAAATGAAATGATTATTTTTCCCTTGCATTTAATAACTAATTATTGAATTAGGGCCAACCCTTTCTGCTTCCTCATCCAGAAATTAACTAGTGTGGGAAAACTTGGGTGAAGATTTCTCCAGGATAAGATCCAATCAAAGGCAGTCAAAGAAATTCTAAATTTAGAAAAATGGGTAGATTTCTATTCATTATGTTGACTCAGATAGGTCTGGGAAAAAGTGGGTTTTCCCTTTTGTCAGACAGTTGATATGGAAATTGTCAAGTCTCTTTGACCGAGACGTGGATGATTCAAATTACATACCCCAAGACCCTCATTAGGATGAGCCCACATCTCATTATAATATTAATTTTCTTGTTAATTATTAGTCAAGGGGAGTTGATTGCCACTTTCAGCAACACCTACTCTTTCAAGAGCAAATAAACTGTGAGTCTACTACCTCACAGTCCTTGGCATTTGAGAATGGCATTGACCTCTTTTATTAATAATTGGAGAGAAAAGAAAATGAATTTGGTTTTGATCATGTTGAATTTAAGATGTATCTTGGATATTCAATTTGAGATGTCTGAAATGCAGTTGGAGATAAAAGATGAAAGGTCAACAGAGAGCTTAGGAATGGAGAATAGATTTAAGAATCAATGGATATAGAAATGGTCATTAAATCCACAGAAGCTGATGAGATCACCAAGTGAAATAGTATTAGAGGAAACAGGGAAAAGGACCCAAGACAGAGACTTATGGGACATCCAGAGTTAATGGGTATGACTTGGACGAAGGTCAGAAAAAGGGATTGAAAAGGCACAGGTAAGTAGGAGTAGAGTAGGAGGTCAGAGGTGAACCAGAAGAGAGAGTCCTATAAATCTAGAAAGAAGAAAATAATAAAAAATTCATAATCAAGACATCAAGAAAGATGAGAACAGAAAAAAAAAAAAGGCCATTGGATTTGGCAATTAAGAGATCTTTGCTAACTTCAGAGAAGTCAGTTTGGGTTGAACAGTGAGGTTGGAAAGCAGACAGTAGAGTTAAGAAGATGAGTTGTTAAGTGAGTTAAGATGAGTTAAGAAGTGAGAGTTGATGTGGAGGGACTTATATAGACAATCTTTTTGAGGAATTCAGCCACAAAAGATATAAAAGATATGGGATGATAGCTAGTAGGAACAAAAAGATTAAATGAGGGTTTTTTGAAGAGGAGGAAGAGTATGTTTTTAGGTTGTAAGAAGAGAAGAGGGATGACAAGATGGGGGATTTGCTGTAAAAAAAAAAAAAAAAAAAAAAGGGGGGGAAAGAGCATCTACTTGGGAGACTAGAAAATCTGGGTTTGAATTCCACCGAAGCTTATCTGGGAGATTTTGGGCAAGTCACTCTAAATCTTCATGAGTTCGAGTATCATCATTTGTGAAATAAAAGCAGATTAGATGACTTCTAGAGCCCATTCCACCTTTAAAATTATGATTTGATGTATTTTTTTAAAAGTCAGTTGCATTGCTTCACAAGTACACCTTAAACTTTTGTATAAATTGCTTAGCACAATGGCTGACACATAGTAGGTGCTAAATAAAAACTCATTTCTTCTCCCTTCTCTTAACTTAAACCTACAGAATATGGAAATCCTCAGAAACTTCTTTGGTTAGTGCTTATAGAGTTGCTGAATCCCAAATGAATGAGCCATTCCCCTTCTCTCACCATGGGGCAAGTTTTGAAAATACTAGCCTTTGAAGATGAAGCTAAAAAGCATCCCAGAATAAAAAGAAATTAGCCATATAGATGATGCTGAAAACCACACCTAAAAATCATTCATAACAGGCTTGCTAAAGAATCTAGGGTGTATCCAAGTCTCAATCAGGGAGACTAAAATCTAAGACAAACTGTGCTCTTCTTAAGTATAGCATATATGAGGTAATGTAGCAGAAAGGAGCAAAGGGAGAGAGTTGCTGCAATTTAAAAAAAAAAAAAAAAAAGTCTAGACAAAGGCCTGTCAAAGAACAGGACTTTGCTAGTGAGTTGTACTCCATTCTAGACTCTGATTTAATGAGTGATCCCAATTATTTATCTAGAAATAACCTGAAGGGATAGAAGGATAATTCATCAGTTTAAGAACACTGAACCCCTTTATGTTCTGATTCTATGGTCACCAAGCAACTCCCAATTTTTTGCAGTTTGGTGCCCTGAGTGGACCTATGCACCAAGAGGGAGTGCCCCATGCAAATTGTTTGTGCCAGATGACTCTCCCTCTCATGGCAAATTCATAAACTGTCACTCTGGGTAATAAATCTGTCTGCTGTAATCTATTTAATATAAATCATACCCCCATAGCCTGATTTCCACTGGGTGAATTGTGATAAAAAATTGTTTTCTGGAGCTTAATTAGAATTAAGGCTTCTTAGCATTTTTTGTACCATGGACACCTTCTGGTGAAACCCATAGACTCCTCCTCAGAATCATGTTTTTAAATAATTGAAGGAAATGCTAAATTTCAACTAGAGGGTATTATAAAGAAAGATATCCCTCCATATTCATGGAACTCCTGAAATCTCACTATGGACTTCCTGGACAATGATGAAGTCCAGGCTAAGACCTCCTCCATTAAATTTATCATGATCTTCCCAAGGAATAGGCATTGGGAAAGCACATTTTTGACATATCATTTCTTTAATTCCAGCCACTCACTATACAGTGAAAAGAGTCACTGGCTCTGACTTGCCCCCAAATCAGAGATAGTGTATTTTAATCCAACCTCTGATCCTTACTATAACTGTGACTTCCAGTAACCTCCCCAAATCTTAATTTCCTCATTTGTAGGATGAAAGAGATTTAATCGAATGTCTCTCTTCCAATTCCAAAGCTATGAGCTTATGAACTCCACTATTCCTATTCATCTTGCCCTTCTAGGACTGCCTCTGCTTCAGTAATGTTCATATCTATCACTTTTCAGTCATATCTGGAAAATGATTTTAAAAAAAGAAAGAAAGAAGGAAATGGTCAGTAATAAGATCTCTGGCTCTGAGCTTCTACCTCTCCTGTTCTTCTACTTGAAGTGACTGTTGAAATTACTTGATAGCTCACTTGATAGCCTCTATCATTCTCCCAACTTAGCATCTCCCATCTGACTTCATTGGCACCCAGGGTACCAATGGTAAATATCTACCTCTGTAAAATATCTAACAACCAACTTTGGGAGGGAGAATGTGAGCAAGTAAACTGGGAACAGGTATAAGTTTAATTTTCATCATTAACATTTTCTCTATATTTTCTCACCTTCTTCAGGACTGCTGAGCTTTGATGAGCAAGTCTGCCTCATTCATGCATGAGTCAAGACATTATATCATGATACATCATGATTCAAAAATGAAGGATGAACACATTTCCAATTGTCTTTCAAATTAATTCTAAACTCATTAATCTAGAATTTAAAACCTCCAGGAATACAGTTCCAACTTATCTTTCCATCATTACTTTCTACCATTCTTCAGCTTATATTCCATGATTCAGCCAAAGGAAAAACCATTATCTCTCCAAAAATACCTTATGATTTCCCATCTCCCCATCATTGTTTATACATTCCCCGGACTTGGAATGCTTTCCCTTCCTCATTCTTTTCATATTATATTATAGAAGATAAGATCACAGCTATAGAACTGGAAGACACCATTTCATCCAAGGCTATCTAGTGCATACCTCTAATTTTACAAATGCCCAATTGAGGTCCTGGAAAATTAAGTGACTTGAAAACAGATAATGCGGAAGAATCATTTGAACCTACATCCCCAGATATTGGAAACAAATCTCCCATGCAATGCAATGTGCTGCTTCCCTACCATGATGAAAATCTTATTCATCCTTCAAGGCACAGTTAGATTCCAGCTCCTCCACAAAGTCTTTTTTGATGCTTTCTCCACCTTCCTATGTAATGTCATTTTGTTTTTAACTTCTATAGTACTTTACTCAGATTTCCCTTATGGCATTTAGCATTAATTTTCTTGCATTCTTTTTCTACATTTGGATGTCATCCCTATTGGATATAAATGAGTGCTTTGAAATTAGGGATTGTATGTATCTTTATATCCTCTCAGCAGAAAAGTGAAATATACATTAAATGAACGAATGAAGTTAGCAAGTTTTTGGACTTACAAAGAAATAAACATTCCTTTTATCAACTTTGCAAGTCCCTAATTTCAGATACTTGGGCATAAATCTAAAATCCCAGTCCCACACAGTTTAAGACTACTAAAACAGCAGATTATCCTTAATTTTGAATTTTAAAAACTGTGCTTCACTCTTCCTGTTCATGTCATTTTAGTGGCCTAGTCTTTTCCCATCATATTGAACTGAAGCTAAGCTCCTTATTTCATTTAGGATATGAGTTCAGTATCAGTGGCTTTACTCAGTACTTTAAAAGAAGAGCTTTAAAGGGACAATGCCAGGGTTGATAGGTTGAAATATTTGGCCTATTTTCCTCTTATATCTATTCTAAAATCCATGTCATTTTCTTCCTATGAATCAGGCTCTTTAATCCAAGTACACAGTTCTTATATAGAGAGAGCACAATTTGGTCTCCTGTGTTTACTCTTTGTTTTGATTTCAAATCAAATGCTTCAGTGCTCTGGATGACTTAAAACGAAGGCAGGAAAAAAATGACTTTTTCTTCAGACTTTAAAAAATTCTGTTTTGAACACTCAAGAGATTATCATATAAAACATGATGTTTAAAAAAATAGCAATATGGGGAAGGGAAAGCAGTGAAATCTATCTCACTTTCTATGAATCTAGAAACAATTATCTTAATAATAGCAAGCAAAATTCTTTGGGCTCAATATTGGAAAACTTTTGCCTATAGAGTAACTTTCAAATCATATAATAAATGTCCAAATATGGTTACAAACAAGTTAACTCCTCTTCCCCTATTTCCTTTAGGTCACATTTCATGCAAAATATTAATTAAATAATTCTATAAATAAATGAATACAATATTAGGACTCTACTAGAAATACATGTTGGTATGTTATTTGTCCTTTGTTTTTGAACAGGACCAGTGACGTCACAATATTGGGATATAGATGATGTCTTGATTTGCCCATGAATTGGTTTTAGGCAAAGCAGAATTGTGCAAGGGCAACTACGTGAGATAGTGAATGGAGTGTCCACACCTGGAATGAGAAAAACTCATCTTGAAATCCAATTGAAGTTACAAAAAGTTGAATACAACTGAAAAAAAATTCAATAAGAGTTGCACAATCTTAAACCTCACCCTCTCTCCCAAATGCAATGACTACTTCAGCTGTCTTCATGACCATTGGAACAAATTGTTCTCATCCATCAAGTGAAGTCTTCCCACACTTGGGTAAAAACGTCTTCCTGTCTTACCAACAGGTTTGAAGAGTATCCCTCACCCTCAGTGGTGTAGCCTCTGGGCCTGCAACAGGTTTATGGAGATGCAGATAAGATATGCATGTTGGGATAGTAGACAGAGGAAGAAAGTTTAAATGTTGTCTCTGATCTCTACATTCATCAGGAATCATTATCTTTGAATCTCAAATGACTCTTCTAATATGCTAGTATTTAATAATACTTAATACATTTATTATAAAGAGTTGTTGATTACTTTGTAAACTTTAAGGTACTATATTAGTGTCTCATTCCACCTTATTCCCATAAAATTCTCTCTTCCTTCAAGAGCAGATAAAGCAGTATCTAAATAAAGCTTTACCCAAACCCTTTAAATAGCTAGTGCCTGTCCTCTCAAGCTCCCTTGGATTTATTTTGAATTTATTCTCTTTATATTTATTCTGCATACTCACACACACACACACATACACACATATATATGTCTCCTTCATTAGAAGATAGGCTCTTCAGGGAGCAGGAATTATTTTACTTATTATATTTATATTCCCAGCACTTAGCATACTGTCTAGCAAATAGAAGATATTTAACAAAGGGTTTTTGATTTATTTATTCATATAAATTATTATTTTCTTGAAAAAATTGTGAAAGGGAAAAAAAAAGAAAAAAATGTGAAGCTTGAATTTGGCTTTCCTCCCTTCTTAGAACTTCTCTTGTCCTTTCAGACATCAAAAATCAAATCAACAAGTATATATTAAGCATTTATCATGTATCAGGCAGAGGTGCTCTGTAGTAAGTGACTCAGTAGACAGAACACTAGGACTGGAGTCAGGAAGTTGTTATTCAGTCCTTTTTAATCCTGTCTCACACTTCATAACACTATTTGGGTTGGGTTTTTGGTTTTTTGTTTTTGTTTATGTTTTGGAAAAGATACTGGAGTGTTTGCCATTTCCTTCTCCAGCTCATTTTACCAATGAGAAAACTAAGGCAGAGTGAAATGACTTGCCCAGAATCATATAGTCTGAGGCTAGATTTGAATTCAGGAAGATATTATATGTATACACTCATTGGCTGTGTTTCCCTGGCAAGTCACTTAACCTGTTTGTCTTAATCTATTGGAGAAGGAAATGCTATCTTTGCCAAGAAAAGCATCCTCATACAGGATCATGAAGATTTGGATATGACTAAAAATGACTGAATAACAAAAAATACGAGGCACTGTATTTTTTGCTAAAGCACTAAGTCACAAAGTGCTAAGCACTGAAGTCACAAAGAAAGGCAAGAACATAGTCTTTGCCCTTAAGGAGCTAATTGTCAAATAGTATAGACAACATACAAACAACAAGATATATACAGGATAAATGGAGGTAATTTCAGAGGGAAAAAACTATCACTAAGGAGAATAGGGGAAAATCTTCTTAAAGAAGGTAGAATTTTAAATGAGATTTATGGGAAGTGAAAAAAAAAAAAAAACAAGAGGCAGAATCAAGGAAGGAGACTATTTCAGGTATAAGGGATAGGCTAAAAAAAAGAAAGAAAGAAAGAAAAAGAAAACAAAATGCAGAGATGGGAAATGGAGTGTCTTGTTTGAAGAACAGCAAGACCAATGTCACTAAAGAGTACACAGAGGAGAGTTAGCTCATGTCAACAAGTAATTATTAAGTGCCTACTATATTCCAGGCACAGTCCTAAATGCTAGGGATACAAAGAAAAATTTTTTTAAAAAAAATATTCCTGCTTTCAAATGAACAAGGTTATAAAAGGCTATAAAAGCTAAACAGAAGATATTAAATATGATTCTAGAGGGAAAAGGGAGACACTAGAGTTTATGGAATGGGAGGGTGGGGTGGAGCAGAAGTGAGTGAAGTCATTAGAATAGCTGAGTGGACTTTAAATATGTATACATGCAGTTTAAAATGTCTATAAGACCCCAATTAATAAATTGTCAAAGGATATGAACAGACAATTTTCAGATGAAGAAGTTAAAGTCACCTATCATCATATGAAAAAATTAATTAGAGAAATGCAAAGTAAAAAGAACTCTGAGGTACCACCTTATATCTATCAGATTAGCCAATAAGATTGGAAAAGATAATGATAAATGTTGGAGGGGATATGGGTAAACTAGAACACTAATGCTTTGTTGACAGAGTTGTGAACAGATCCAGTCATTCTGGAGAAAAATTTGGAACCATGTCCAAAGGGCTGAAAACTGTACATACCTTTTGATCCAACAATCTGGGTCTATATCCCAAAGAGATCATAAAAGAGAAGAAAGGACTCACATGTATATAAATATTTGTAGCGAATCTTTTTGTGATGTCAAGGAATTGGAAATTGAGTGGATGTCCATCTATTGGGAAATAGCTGAGAAAGTTATGGAATGGGATATTATTGTTCTATAAGAAATGATGAGCAAGCTTGAAGAAGTAATTTTGGGAGAGTAGTTCAATCAGTGAAAAGCTCACATAAGAGACATTTATCACAGCCACAAAAGGAAATTATTTATTATGTGAAATAGCTCAGAGGCTAAACCAAATATGACAAAGCATATGATTAAGTAACATATTCTAAGTGAAGCTAACCTTTAAAGTCAGAGAGAGGAGGGGGAAGGAAGAAAGGACAGGGTCCAGGGAGTAAAGGAGGAATTGGGGAGGAGATAAGGTAAAGCATGGTAGAAAACAAACCTGCATGAGTGCCAATAATACTGAAATGACCAAGACCAGGCACCAGTCTGTCTTAAAATATGCTAATCAAGGCAATCTCAGGAGTTGGTCTAGCTCTAGGTAACAATGCAAACAGGATGATTTAGAGTTTTTAAAGTTCTTGTTCCACATCAGGCTGATTTCAGAAAAGCCTAGAGAGACTTTCCTTAACTGATGCTGAGTGAAGTGAGCAGAACCAGGAGATCATTGTACACCATAACAGCAATATTATGCGATAATCAACTATGACAGACTTAGCTCTTCTCAGCCATGTGGTGATCCAAGATAATTCCAATAGACTTGGGATGCAAAATGCCATTTGCATCCAGAGGGAGAATTATAGAGACTGAATATGGATCACTATCTTCACCTTTTTTGGGAGGGGAAGGGGGTTGCTTTTTCTTCCTAATGTTTTTCCCTTTTGTTCTGATTTTTCTTTCATAAATGACTAATATGGAAATATGTTTAAAATTATCATATAAGGATAGCTAGATGGTACAGTGGATAGAGCCCTGGCCCTGGAATCAGGAGGACATGAATTCAAATCTGGCCTCCTTTGCTTAACAGTTACTAGCTGTGTAACTCTGGGCAAGTCACTTAACCCCAATTGCCTTGTCAAAAAATGACTGTACATGTATAACCAGTATAGAAGTTTGCTTACTTTCTTGGGGAGGAGGGAGTTAAGGAAAGCCCATCTCTTCCTTAAAACATACACCAATCAGGGTTGTCAGAGGAGGTCCAAATAATGTACTATCAGGTCAATCAGAAGTAAAACATCTAAGTATAAAAGAATCTGTCCTCTGACCTCTGGATCTTTTCAGTAAATGGAGGCTAGCAATAAGAATTTTTTGTCACCAGGCCACGTAATCCTGCTAATAATTTGAAAAACAGTGGTTGTTGTTCAAAGAGTTCAGTTTATTTGCTCTTTTTGACCCCCATTTTGGAGTTTTCTGTCTCATCTAGCAGATGAGGAAACTGAGGCAAATAGGGTTAGGTGAATTGTTAGGGTCACATTTCTAGTAAATATCTGAGGCTATTTTTGAACTGCTGAAGATAAGTCTTCCTGATTCTGAATGCTGAAAATTATGTTGATTCAGCATCCCATTGTTCCCCAGTCCTGCTTTTATCAGTTTTGGGGGAGACTCTGGGAAGGAGACATAGACAAGAATGAAGTCTGCAGCTTTCTGTACTACCTGCCCTTTATCAGGTGCAAATTATCACATTCTCCATACCTTGGAAAGAAATTGAGATGCAAGGGCCCAACCTCTTCTCCTGAGTAGATCTACCTGCATTGTCTTAATGTTACTTAGAAAAGTTGTCCCCTCCTCGAAACTTTGATGATCAGCGACAATGTGTTAATACCTTGACATACCTATAGTAAATAATTTTCATTCCCTTTGTCCTGAGTTTTTTCTTGTTAATCAGGGTAAAAGTCCAAATGAAGAATTTTCCTTTCAATACAAGCCCAGTGCTTAATTCACTGCTGCTCCAGTGTGCCCTTCATTAAATTCTAGCTACACTGGGCACACAACAAATTTATACTCAATGAGGAACAATAGGTACATACTAGATATAAACAATTTAGATACAAGGTGATTGGTGAGGGGACAATAGTTTATAGGGAAAATCAGGAAAGACTTCATGTAAAAGGAGGTAACTGAGCTGAGTCTTGAAGGAAATGAAAGATTGTAAAAGGTAAGGAGAGACTACATTCCAGGAATATGGGAGCCAGTACAAAGCCATGAAGATGGGAGATGGAGAATTATCTATAAGGAACATTAAGAAAGCCAGTTTAGCTAGATTGTCAAGTGCACAAAGGGGAGTGAAGTATATTAAAGCTTAAAAGATAGTAGAGAGCCAAGTTCTAAAGGGATTTAAACGACAATTGCATCAAAAGTTGAAATTTGCTCCTAGAATTACAGAGAAGCCATCCGAGTTTGAGCAAGGGCATGACAAGCCCTCTACTTTTAGTAAATCCCTTTGGAAGCTGTTGAATGATGAATAGGAATGGGGCAAGACTTGAGGTAATGAGATGTTAGGAAGCTATGGCAATATTCCAGGCCAGAGGTAATAAGGCCCTAAACTAGGCTAGAGTTGTAGATGTGGAAAGAAGGGACAGGTGCAAGAGATGTAAGAGTTGGAAACATCAGGACTTGGCAATTGTTTTGATTTGTGGCTCAAGGGAAAATGAAGAGCTGAGGTCAACTCCATTATTTCAGTCCTGGATCATTAAAAGGACAGTACCTGTGATGGTGGTAGGGAAATTTGGAAATCAAGATAGGAAAACTGCATTTTGGACTTGTTGAATTTGAGATGTCTATGGGGCATCTCATTCAATATGTCTAAAGTGCACTTTCAGGTAAATAAATACATCCAAAAAATGCTATATATTTCCCAATTCACTTGCCCAGACTGCTCAAAGAAAAACATCAATATGGAGAGAATGGATGACCCAATGGAATTAAATTATCGTCATAAAACAATGGGCAGTTTATTTTAAAGGCTCTACTACCTCATATTTTTTTTTGTTATTGTTGTTTTTCTAATGACTTTAACAACAACAGAATGAAAGAAGGGGCTTAGCTGAATTTCAAAAGACCTTAATTTGAGGGTCTCCAAATATCAAGATAGCTATTTTTAAAAAGGAATACAAATGATCTCTATGACATGAATACCCAAACTTAGAGATCATAAAAAATGTAGGGCTATTCTTCACTTAGTGTGACAGGATTCCTCAGTCTATTAATGACTAAATCCAAAAAGGATCAGGACATGAAGCACTTGGCCTGCATCAAAACCACCCCTTCCATCAGTAAAGTGTCAAATCTTCCTGATGCTTGCCAGGAACCAAAGGACATTTCAGGAGCAAAGACAGAGGATTTTTTAATTTAGTTGGATTCCTCATTTTCTACACCTCTTCTTTCAGTGGATGTTTGTGTAGAGAAGCTCTCCTTGCTTATCAGAAATTGAGTCATGTTTCAAATATTTTGCTTAGGTTCAAAAATTTTTTCCATGGGAACACAGCTCTGAAAATTATAACGTGAATCAATGATAATCAATAAAAATTGTGATATAAATTGATCTTCAGAAACACTTGTATCTTTAAGATATAGATGCAACTATAGGCAAAGTAGAATGGGCTCATATAGCTGAGGGAGTGTATACTCTTAGAGATAGAATCTATGTGGATGGATAAAAGTATAATGTAAAAAAATAATAATAATAACAGAGAGGATTCATAATGAAGCAGGCTGCCCACTTCCAAATAGAGAAGTGACAGTCCCAGAGTGTTGACTGAAGCATATTTGGGAGGTGGGAAGCAGAGAACATGACCAATGTTTTGCTTGACTTGTTTGTAACCAGCTTTGTGTTTTTTCTTGCTCTCTCAATGTGTGCATGGGAGAGGGGAAAATAGGAGGAAGAACATGAAATTCTGAAAATAATATAAAAGTAAATTTCTGTTTTTTCCTAGAAAATACTCTTTAATTCAGTAATAAAAGTACAAATAAAAATTTTTAAAAGATACAAGTCATTTTCTAGGTCACTAACATTTGGTTCCTAAATCCTTAAATTCATCTGCTATATTATGGCCTAATTTTTCTAAAAGTGAATTTCTAAAAATAAGATAAAAAACAAGGAGCATCAATAAGACATTTTTTTTAAAAGGAAGAGAAAAATATATTGTCAGCAAAATTTATGGAGAAGAACCTAGGAATAGAAATGAGGAGGCTCAGATTATATCATCTTAACTCTTTGTCACTTACTATGTGGCTATGCTAAGTACAATTTCATTTAACAGTTAAAGAAACTGAGACCCAGAGAGGTAAAATCACTTATTGGAAACATTAGAAGCAAGTCTAGTATGGCCATCCTCCTACTCTCCAAAAAGATGGACCAAAATCTCTTATAATATCTACTTATTTCATCAATAAGCCATGTCTTTATATTAAATAGTTATACATATACCTATCTAAAACCAATGACAATGTAAGCAAAAAGTTTAAAAACAAAACAAAACACCACAATTAAATGCTGTGTAATTAAAATGACCAAGCTTAGCCTCAGAGGATTTTTAAGGAAATTGTGTCTCCCTCCTTTTATTAAAGAGGTAAGGAAAATGACTTTGTCAGGTGGTCGGTCTAGTTGTCTGACAGACAATTTTTTTTTGCCTTGACTTTTTAAAGATTTGTTGTTAATCATGCTAGAAGTCATGCTTTTATCAATCTTTCCTATCTCAATTTATTTCTAGTCTAGAGTTGAAGCTTGGTTACAGATTGTTTTCAAGGATTAGGGCAGCCCTTAGCTTACACTGACCGGGTCAATCCTTTCTCAACAAACTTCAGTACACAAAAGACCATCATAAATAGTAAACCTGTTAACCAAAGAAAATAGCAAGTAGGAATTGAAGAGGTTATACAGATTAGAATCCACAATAGTAAATGAACTCTGAATCTGGAAACAAGTGTGATCTGGGTCAAAGCAGGAGAGAGAGTAACCTCATTGAGAGAGAGTTCTCTATGATCTCCAGGGTTGCAGATGCTAAAAATCAAGAGATACATCTGAGCTGTATTCTCTTAGATGTCTACAGCTCTGAGTTCCAATATTTGTCATTTATAAGTCCCCAAATCTCAATTCTCTTCAAGTCTGAGTTGAAGAAACTGCAGAACCTTCTTCACTCATAATATTGAGGCTCAGCTTTCATTCAGCCAAGCAGGAGTCATGTTTTCTTATTCACAGCACTGGATAATCGGACTGTTCCTTAGGAAAACTGTCCTAGATTTGGGCAGAAGAAGGGTTATAGAATACATATTTTTCATTGATTCTGTTTACTTCCCTCTCACGTGAGTTCACATAAGTTTCACATGTTTCTCTGAATTCTCGATTTTAATTAACTGATGGCATTAATCATATTAATTATGATTAATTAATGGCATATTAAGATTCCATTACATTCATGTGCTACAATTTCCTAACCAATGGGAACTTATTTGCTTCTAGTTCTTTACTACTACGAGAATGTAAGCTCCTTGAAGACAAGTATTATATCATTTTTTTCTTTGTATACCTCACACAATACCTAGTATGTATTAAATGCTTAATAAATATTTGTTGATTGATATGGATGGCTCCTTTCTTTCTGTCTTCAATCTCTTTGAGCTACACTTTCATTATTTTTTAATATTACTTGCCACCATCTTTTATTAAATCAGATTTTCCTATCTACCTAATTGGAGCATTAAATGTAATTCCCACTAAGGTAAGATAAATGAATTACCTCCTTTCTCCACTAAAAACCCTACCCTTGCTGTTAGATATAAGGCACATGAAAAGATTAAGACTGAGAGGTTACATATTGCTGTTTCCTTCAGACCCTGATAGTCAACAAGTCATAGCAATAGTACAGCTACAGACAATATTTCTGGAGTTCATGGAAGAGCGCCTGATAATCTGTGAAGTTTCACCAGCATCTCAGCAGCAATACAACAGCTTTGATCGTAGGTTGTGTTAACATCCAGAAGGCACACTGTACTTGAAGTGTGAGGTTCAATTTTCCATTTTCATTTCAATTTAATTTTCATTTAAAATCTGTCCAAAGTCTGATTTCCTTTAGCTCCTGAGCCTGTATTTATTTGCATGTGTTTAATCAGTTCACAGAATCATAGAACTTTAGAGCTGGAAGAGACAAAATCCATACTAAATTTAACTTCATTTTACAGACAGAAAAAATGAGGCTCAGAGAGGTTAAATGACTTGTTGGAAGCATGCTGGAAAGAAGTCTAGTATAGCCTTCCTCCCACTCTCCACAAAGATGGGCCAGATCTCTTATAATATCTTTTATGCCAGATATGAATCATATCTTTATATTAGATATATACCTATCTTACACCTACAACAATGAAACAGAAAGTACAGAAACACACAATTAAATATTATGAAATTAAGCTTACCACCTTGGCCCCAGAGAAATGTTAAAGAAAATGTCTCCCTCTCTTCGTTACAGAGTTGGGAGTGATTGATAATATCACGAATTACCCCATCAGACACAGTCAGTCTGGTTATTTGACAGAACTGCTTTTTTTTTGTTCTCTTTCTTTTTTAATCTTTACAATTAGCTTTGCAATTTCCCCAAAGCAATCCAAATTCACTCACCCAAGAATTCCTTTACTGACCCCTCAAGTTTCTTTTGAAAGCAAAGGTCCAATTTTTCAATACTACCAGTCCACCAGTGTTGCTAAGAGGCAATGAAACATGTCATATAACTGCCTCCAAAGACCTAAAAATGAACATTGCATAGGAGGGAAGAAGAAGCTTATGACATAAGCCAAAAGCAATGTATGTATGACCATCAAGGAGCTCCAAGCAAGAACAAGTGCAAAAAATGTCATCAGGAAATTATAGGATAGAAAAAGAAGACAGATGGTCTGATTTTGTGGCAGAGATGAGAGAATGGCCAGAACACTCCACAGGCTCAGTTACAACCTCAAGAGAAAGTGAGAAATGTTGTTAGCACATTGGATGGAACCTGTAATGAACTTCTGGGAGGGTATGACAATAGTAGTAAAAGATGAATAGAAATGGATGAGTCGCAACCTGCATCACAGAAGGAAATAATATGAATCAATGAGTATTTAAGTAGTATTTAAGCTTTGTTCAACTTTTAAAGTAATGTAATGTCTTAAAGTCATGGAAGACAAAGAAGAGAGATGAGAAAATACTTCTCTTCCACTTCCCCCTCCCCAAATACACACATACACACA
Organism: Sarcophilus harrisii; assembly: GCF_902635505.1. Taxonomy (NCBI): domain Eukaryota; kingdom Metazoa; phylum Chordata; class Mammalia; order Dasyuromorphia; family Dasyuridae; genus Sarcophilus; species Sarcophilus harrisii. The sequence goes on along the minus strand of NC_045426.1, from coordinate 546,785,967 downwards.
CTTCTTTACTGAGGTGGGGTCCACAAGTTGGGAGCATTATATAAAACATTTGAATTTTTATTTATTTATTTTTTTATTATTATAGCTTTTTATTTACAAGTTATATGCATGGGTAATTTTACAGCATTGACAATTGTCAAACCTTTTGTTCCAATTTTTCCCCTCCTTTCTCCCATTCCCTCCCCCCAATGGCAGGTTGACCAATACAGGAATATATGTTAAAATATGTTAAATATTATATAAATATGTTAAAATATAAATTAAATACAATATAAGCATACATGTCCTAACAGTTATTTTGCTGTACAAAAAAAAAAAAAAAAATTGGACTTTGAAATACTGTACTATTAGCCTGTGAAGGAAATCAAAAAAATGCAGGTGGACAAAAATATAGGAACTGGGAATTCTTTATAATGGTTCATAGTCATCTCCCAGAGTTCTTTCCCTGGGTGTAGCTGGTTCAATTCATTACTGCTCTATTGGAACTGATTTGGTTCATCTCATTGTTGGAGATGGCCACGTCCATCAAAATTGATCATCATATCGTATTGTTGTTGAAGTGTATAAGGATCTCCTGGTCCTACTCATTTCACTCAGCATCAGTTCATGTAAGTTTCTCCATGCCTTTCTGAAATCATCCTGCTGGTCATTTCTTACCAAACAATAATTTTCCATAATGGAATTTTTTTATATATAAATAAGTTTAGCAGGATTTTTTCTTCTTACTGATTTTCTTTTTATTAAAAAAAAAAGTCTCTGTTATATGTGAGGGGAAAGGATATAGGATAATACAAATGCAAAAGATATCAACAAAAGGTATTTTAAAAAGCAATAATAATAATTTCTAAAGTAATGGGAGAAATAAAAGAAGCAATATGATATAATGGAGAGATTCAGAAGAAAAAGATATCAAGTCCCACCTCTGGCACATATAAGACCCTTGACAAGCCCTTTTTAGGCTCAAAGCAATTCTTTTAGACTATAATTTCTGTAACAGATGTCAATTTACATTAAGAGAGGTATTTTTCTCACTGGAAGTCTTTATACTAATAAAATCATATATCACACACACACACACAAAAAAAAAAACCTAGAATGGGGAAAATATAAATAACTCCCACTTGGGTAGGTTTTGAAGTTTTCAAAGTATTTTCTTAACAACAACCCCAGCAGGAAAACAGTGCAAATATATTTATCCCCATTTTGAATATAATAGAACACTGGAAATCAATGCTCACTGGTAGATAGGAGGTAGAGAATCCCAATGTCCTGTTACATGAAAATGAGAAAACTGAAATCCTTTGACTCCCAAACCACTACAATTTGCCATTTCTTATTTGATTAAGCAATGGATAAATCCATTCTTCTCTCAGCCTTAAAGAATTAAGATATTGGTGGGGAGTGAGAAGTATGGTTAGGGAGATATTAATTAATATAACTAGCTTTTAAATGCTAGTTAAGTCCAGTAAGATCTTAGAAGTGTTGCTAGTTTTGAGGTATGCAATAAGAGGGGAACATTCTGTCAAGTCTATGTTTCATTTCTGTTGTTAAGACAGAGCCACAGGTGTTAATGACTGTTTTTATCTCCTTCTCTCTTCACCATGACAGCTGTATTTGTTCTGGGTCTGTATTTATTTGACCAGCAAGTGCTGTAGAATTTCCCCAAAATCATTATGGACAAGCATTTGTTTGAAGGCAGGTACAAGAACCAGCCACATACTGTTGGAACATAAGGAATCCACTGGAGATGACAGACTAGCAGAACTCAGAGAGAGAGCAAGAGAGGGGTGTTAACCCTCCTCTGTGCTGCTTTTAGCTTTATCAACATTGTCCATCACAGGCCTTATATCAGTAGGTACAAGGCCATGAAAGAAAAAAAAAAGATTGAATTACATTAAATATAAGATAAATACTTGAAGCTCCTACCTCATACTCTTTAAATATCTGTCTTCAGAAACACTAAATTGTTGACATAATAGATGAACTAAAGCTGCTAAAGTAGACTCTGAGAATCAGATGTAGAAAGGACCTCAAAAAAAAAATCATCATTCTCTCCCTCTTTCCAATAGGACTCATTTTCTGGGAAGGCATTAGATTGATGAAGAGCATTGTGTGAGATGTTTGGTCCTATACTATAAAGTCTGCATTTTCTACCAAGCTACAGATCATTTAAGGGAAGTATTCTTAATCTTCTGTGTAAGTGATGGACCCTTCTGGCAGGTTGATGAAGTCTTCTCAGAATAACATTTTAAATATGTAAAATAAAACACAAAGAATTTCAAAGGAAACTAATTCTGAATGAATTAATTTCCTTTGAAATTCTTTGTGTTTTATTTCTGAGTGAAATGCAACCAAAATATCCAGGTTTTTTTAAGTTCATGGACCCCTGTAGGATTTAAAGAGAATGCCTATGTCTGGTTTCCCAAAGGATTCAGAGCATGATGCTAATGTGATCAAGATACTAGGACTGATCCATGTGTGGGCCATTTAACTTTGCTCTACCCTGCTTCATGGCCACAGGCTATGCTCTGAAAACTAAACAGTTGTGTTGAAATGTTTGCCATTAGTAAAAAGAAGCTTTGGTGAAAGAGCTGGGATAGGAGAGTACAAATCCTTTACTAGCAGTGGAAAGTAGTTCAAAGTTCTAGTCTACATCGATAGTGGGTATATTTATTAAAAGGCTGCTTTAGATGGTTGCTTCCTTAATTTATGTGTTTATTTACTTATAAATACTTAGAAGAGAGACTGAGATTGGAGGCTAAACTGAAAACCCTGCTTATCAAGAATTAGAAATAATTAAGTTCTTTGAAATTATAATCTTAATCAATGAGAAAACATGATTTGGTCTATTAAGATTCAATTTCCATTCAATTTTTCAAGAATATGGCTAAACAGGGATAAAGAATCTTGCACAAAAAATGATCTCTTTGATCAGTTTGTTGAAGTGAATCCACTATGAAGGATTAGAATCAAAAGACCTGAGTTCAAATCTTAAATTCTTTCACTTGTGTGAGCTTAGACAAATCACTTTATCCTATTAATTTTATTAGACCAGATGACCTCTAAGATCTTTTCTAATTTGAAATATAGGATCTTACTAATTGAGTTGGAATGCAAAAGATTTTTCTATGGACCACAAAGGCTAGGACCAAGACTTATACTTTTCAGTATATAATTTTTTTTTCATGGGGATGAGTAGGAAAAGGTGGAGTTCCAAGTGAGGAATTCCCTCTATCCAGACTGGTGCTAAATGGAGTTCCAACTAAAGTTACTTGGGGCATTGAGAGGTTAAGTAATGTGCTCAGGGACACATAACCAGTATAAGTTAGAGGCCAAACTTCAAACCAACTTCCTAACACTGAGGCCAGATCTCTATCTATTACTCCATCTTCTTTCTGTCTTTCTCTTTTTCTTTCCTTCTTTCTTTCCTCTTTTCTTTCTTTCTTTCTTTCTTTCCTTCTTTCTTTTTCCTTTTCCTTTTTTCTTCCTTCTTTCCTTCCTTCCTTCCTTTCTTTCTTCCTTTCTTTTTTAGAATTAAATGCTGTTTTTATTCATCAAACTCCAGAATATGAAAAGAAAGCTAGGAAAAACAGAAAGAAAATGGTACAGTTTGTAGGTTCATATCTTCTAAGTTTTGAGCAGTCACATTACAGTCAAAAGATTGTCTAGAAATTCCAGGAAATGAATATTACCAACTTCACAACAAATACGAAATTGCTTCTTCTTTTTAAAAATTTGTCATTGTTGCACTTGAAACCTGAGTTCCCCAGCTTGTGGCTTCAATATGAACTCACACTCTCTGCCCCTTCCCCATACACAAACGCCTTCTTTCTGTATCTTTGGTCAATCTAAGAAAAGCAGGTTTTCTCTTATATCCCTAATCTCAGACCTATTCACAGAGGCTTTTGGAAACTACAGCTACTGAGAAGGGCTTTCCTCCCTTCTCAGAAAGATTTACTGGCAAAAGGTGAGTTGAGGGGATTTCTAAATGGCAAGGCTGTTCTCTGTTTACCAAAGAAACTTCTTTTAGACAGAACTCAACCTCTACATTTCATTTTTAACACTCAAGTTCTTTGAGTACAAAACCTATTACTAGAGTGTGTGGCAGTATGAATTACAGCCACTAAGAAGAGGCTGAGAAAGATTAATTAATGCACTTGCATTTGGGAGGACAAATGAATCTGACATAGCAACATGACAAATGTGTGTGGCTCTAATACTAATTAGCAATAAAAAAATACTTATCTTTCCAAGTATATGAATCACATATTTTTTCCCCTGACAACTCATTCTACTCTTAATCCCCACACAAACATGTCTAATAATGTTCAGGTCAAACTGATGCGTCTTAGTTTCTACCTTCAAATATGTTTCACAATTTATCCCACAAAGAGGAAAAAAGATACATGGTACAATCCATTTATAAAGAGGCTGGTCCACTAGGCAGGAGGAAGGATCAGGTGTGTTTCTAGCTTAACAGGTACAAATAGCTTTTGTTACTTACAAAGTCATGCTAACTGTCCCCACTCCAAACTCATTCTGCCACGGAAAAACAGAAACTATCCACCCAGCTGCACTGATAGTGATAAATGCTCTAGATATAGGGTGACTGGCAAGGAATTGGAAATTGAGTGAATGCCCATCCATTGGGGAATGACTGGATAAGTTATAAATGTAATGGAATATTATTGTTCTATAAGAAACAATCAGCAGGATAATTTCAGAGAGGCTTGGAGAGACTGACATGAACTGATTCTGAGTGAAGTGAACAGAACCAGGAGAACATTGTACACAACAGCAAGATTATGTCATGATCAGTTATGATAGACTTAGTCCAAGACAATTCCAATAAACTTCAGATGGAAAATGCCATCTTCATCCAGAGAGAGAACTCTGGAGACTGAATCTGGATCAAAACATAGTATTATTACTTTTTTGGGGTTTTTTTCCCTTTCTTGTGGGTTTTTTTTTTTTCCAGCCTGATTTTTCTTGTACAATATGACTAATATGGAAATGTGGTTAAAAAGACTGTACATGTATAACATATATCAGATTCCTTGCTATCTTGGGGAGGTGGGGAGGTAATGGAAAAAGGGACCAAAAATTTGGAACACAAAATCTTACAAAAATGAATGTTGAAAACTGTCTTTACATGAATTGAATAAAAATAAAATATTATTGAGAAAAATAAATAAAATTTTAAAAATAAAAAAGACATAGGTTATATGAACTAGCACATAAGTCCTAGATGTTGCTGGTTCTCTTTTTCTCATTTTTCTCAATGCTTTAATTAATTTGTTTATTTAAGCACAGAGCTCAGACCACTTTTACAGTGGCAGTGTCATAGGATTCACTATCACTGCAGTTGTGAAAGAAATGTCCCTTTCCTCCAGCATATGTTTTATGTTCTAGCTTCAGTCACTTGCTTGGGATATGGGTATCTGGTCATTTGTGCTCCCCATGGATGGAATCTGCTACAATGGCACATGTGTTTTACATGTGTTGTCAGGGTTAGTGGTCCTTAAGCAGCTAGCTTTGAGTTAGTAGGGTAACTTAGATGTCTATGATAAGGCTTGATTCACAGGTAAAGATGAAGTGATCTGACATCCCCACTTCTACTTGAAAATAGACAAGAATACAAGGGGGGAACCAGCTAATTCATCTATGCGCAAAAAGGGAAAAGAGATCCAAAGACAACTTAGTTTTACCTTGTCAAAACTTCTACCATGTAAGTTTTAAGGTATAATCTCTAAGATCAATGTAAACTCTTCTTCTCGTCTTTTAAAGCTCTTTACAACCTAGTCCCATTTTACCTTTCTACCTTTATTCCACATTATTCCCCTCTATAATCCAGCCCTCTCACTAATCCTCAAAGAGGACTTTATATCTCTCCTTGCCTTTGTACTACTATCCCCCAGGCCTAGCATGCTTTCTTCCTTCATGTCTGCCTCTTAGAATTTCTTGTTTCCTTTCACTTAACCACCATTTTTCACTGAATTCCTTTTCTGATTTCTCTCACTGCTAGTGCCCTCTCCCACCAAAATCACTTTGTATCTATTTTGTACCTATGTTGTACATTTTTTGTTTTGTTTTTGTATTTTGTACTGTTGTCTACCCTGATAGAACCTAAGCCCTCTAAAGGCAGAAATAATTTCATTTTGTTTTTGTTTCCTATTGAGATAACCCTGATATTATGTAACAGTGGATGGCATATATTTGGAATTTAATAAATTCTTCATGATTGATTGATTGCAGGAATGCATGCTCTTTGATCCTACGATCTCAATATATACCTAAAGAACTTATTGAAAGGAAAGAAAGAGAGAGAGAAAGAAGGAGGGAAGGAAGGAAGGAGAGGAGGGAAGGAAGGAAGGAGGGAAGAGAAGGAAGGAGGGAAGGAAAGAAAGAAGGAAGGAAGGAAGGAAACAGAGGGAGGGAAAAAGACACTAAAAATATATACAGCAGTAATATTTGTAATAGAGAAAAATAAGAAATATTCTATGTGCCCCAACAATAAATAATAGTTGAAAAATTGTGATATAAAAATATAATTTAATATTATGCCATATAAGGAATAGCAGATATGAAGAATTCAGAAAAATACATGAGGAATTGTATGAAGTGATTCAAAATGAAGGAAACAAAGCCAACAATAAATGTAAAGTCACATGTAAATTAACACTTGTTAAATGAACAAAAATTCAGATCAAATTGAAAGGACAAAGTGGTACCAAATCTTTAACTTTAAGACACATTCTTTCTTTAAACACATGATAAACTGCAAAAATAGAAGAGTGCAAGTATACTCTTTCATACTCATTCTTACTTCATTTTGCTTAACAATTTGCCCAGTATCATGGCTAAGAGTGTTTATTTGAAGTGTCTCCTATATCAAATACAACAATGAAAAGTTTACAAAGATATTTACTGAGTGTGATTTTTTTTAAAATTTGTTTTGTTTTTGGCAACTTAGAAGCAGTATCATATCATGATGCATTTATAATCAGGGAAATCAAGAGGAACAGGGCTGGAGGAAACAGTACTAAGTAGTACTTAGTTCAGCAAATATTAATTAGCATCTACCACAAGTAAGAAGCTATTCAGGGCAAGGCAATACACCAGGAATACAAAGAGTGAGCATAAAGAGCAAAGGAATGTGGAAATAGATATCTCAGCATTTCTCATTTCTAGGTGCTTCAATAAGTCTTCAAAAGGCCACTGATCAGTTATCAATGGTTATAGATACTTCAATGTCTTTTCTGGGAGGTTTACAGTAAAGTGACTATCCCAATGAGATGCAAATTAAAATCGCTTTGAGATACCACCTTACAGCCATCAAATTGTAAAATAAAAATAAAAGTAATAAGGCTCAAATTGCTAGAAGGTTATAGAGAACAGATACATTTATTCTCTGCTGGTAGAGTTGCAAACTTGTAGAATCTTTTTGGAAAGCAATCTGGCAGTTCACAGAAAAAGTTACAAAAATAATCACAGCCTTTGACGCAACAATTCCATTGTTGGAAATAGACCCTGAAAATGTTATCAAAAAAAAAAAAGATCTAAAGAAATGATTCAAAAATTTTCATTGAAGAACAATTTATATATATATATATATATATATATATATTTATTTTTAAAAAAACAACTGTGGAAGGAATTTAAGTGTACAACAATAATTCAATAGATGGGATATGTTTGATAGTGCATTCAAGGTTAACAACTTTGACAGAGAAAAATAAATCTAGAAAGAATTGTATGAAAGAATTCAAAATTAAAAAGCAGAAGCAGAAGAGGCAGTTAATGAGAAGAAATGGATAGCCTTGATTAACACTTGAAGGGACCAAAAAGTTATAGTTTATGTGTTGAAAGTATTTTATTTAAATGTAAATCATTATTAAGTGAATTGAATTAATTGTATTGATGTTTGATATTAAGTTTATCATTTGATAAAGAAAATAGAAAAAAAAAAAGTGACTTAAAAGACATTGTTGGTTCCCTGCTAAATGGCCTCTTAAGGATACAGCTAGTGTCTACTCCCCATTCCATGGACTTTGCCCCTGTTGGGAAATCTTTGGGCAACAGGAAATAAGCAAGCAATGAAACTGGTGCTTGCTCTTATAAACTGGTTGGGATTTTTTTCCCTCTTGCCTGCCTTAGGTACTTCAGTAGAGTCAGGGGCCATCTATCCTTGTACTGTGAATTTTTGACTAAAGGGTGGATCAATGTTTTATTCATGATCTTAATTCTTACTATGGGCCAAACTACATAATCATGGTATCACTCACTTGAATTTTTGCACATATGGCTGCCTGGTTGTCAGAAAAAAGACTTTGAACTTTATGGTTGAATTTCCCCATTTATAAACTGACAATCAGATGTCTCTTCAAATTTCTCTGAAGTTAATTAGTCTTTGTAAAGCATTTTTAAATTCTTTGAAAGATGACTACATAGGCAAACCAAAGAGGACTCATATGTCCATATCTGTGAAGATGATATTTCTGTCAAATGTTTCTTTGTATTTTTCTAGATGTTTCCGTTGTATTTGGGAAACTACAAGAGACTCCAGCCTTCAGTTCCCCAAAATTGCACAACACAGGAGATTAAGTGCCAACTTCCCATTTCATATCGTTCAAAATCAATGAAACTGAAAATATTTATTAAGCCTGCAGGAGCATCTTGTTCTCCACCCCACCCCCACACTCCATTCAGCCTCATACCCTGAGATCCCTGTCATGAAATGACAAATGGAAAAAAGTTTCCAGGTTCATCTCCAAATCTTAGAAAGCACCCCGAAACTTTCTCTTTTTTTTGCTCTACCCTTCATGTTCCTCCCTTGACCCTCCCTTACAACTCTCAACCTCCTACTTCCCTGCCAACCTGCCGATCTCCTTCTCTCCTTTTTCATGAGTCTTTATCACTCTGAGCCAGGTGTGTACAAAGTCATCTAAACACTGTGTTCTGGGTTGCCTGGGCACAGGCATGAGCAGAGGTGGGTGTTCCAGGTGCACCTGCTGAAGTTTCTGCATAAACATATCTCCTTCTTGGCACTAGATCCCTTTCCTTTAGCCAGCATGCTCTCTTTCTATCTTTCCCTCTCTCTGTGTCTTTCTCTCTATGTCTCTATCTCTGTCTCTGTCTCCTTTTTCTGTCTGTCTCTGTATGTGTGTCTGTCAGTCTTTGTCTCTGTCTCTATCTTTTTTCTCTCTCCCTCTCCCTGTCTCTATCTCTGTCTCTCTCTTTCGCTGTCTCTTTTTTGTCTCTATGTGTGTCTGTCTCCTTCCCAACTTCTTCTCTCTCTCTCTCTCTCTTTTTCCCCAGATATCTTACACAAAGAACCAGTCCTATTCAGCACTATGAAGTAAGCTATGCAAAAGGATCTTTTCTTTCTTGTCCCTGAAACAAGGTGCTCCAAATCACTATTGTTCAGAGAAATGCAAATTAAAACAACTCTGAGATACCACTACACACCTGTCAGATTGGCTAGAATGACAGGGAAAGATAATGTGGAATGTCGGAGGGGATGTGGGAAAACAGGGACACTGATACATTGTTGATGGAATTGTGAATACATCCAGCCATTCTGGAGAGCAATTTGGAGCTATGCTCAAAACGTTATCAAACTGTGCATACCCTTTGATCCAGCAGTGTCTCTACTGGGCTTATCTTAAGCCCCGTAGATCTTAAAGGATTTTAAAGGAAATCTTAAAGGAGGAAAAGGGGCCTGTATGTGCAAGAATGTTTGTGGCAGCCCTCTTTGTAGAAGCAAGAAACTGGAAACTGAATGGATGTTCATCAATTAGAAATGGCTTAATAAATTATGGTATATGAATATTATGGAATATTATTGTTCTACAAGAAATAACCAGCAGGATGATTTCAGAAAGGCCTGGAGAGACCTACATGAACTGATGCTAAATGAAATGAGCAAGGCCAGGAGATCATTATACATGGCAAAACAAGACTATATGATTATCAATTCTGATGGACGTGGCTCTCTTCAACAATGAGAGGATTCAAACCAGTTTCACTTGTTCAGTGATGAAGAGAGCCATCTACACCCAGAGAGAAAACCATGGGAACAGAGTATGGAACACAATACAGCATTCTCACTCTCTCCGTTGTTATTTGCTTACATTTTGTTTTCTTTCTCAGTTTTTTCTTTTCTTTCCTTCTTGATCTGATTTTTCTTGTACAGCAGGATAACTATATAAATATGTATACATATATTGGATCTAACATGTATTTCAACATATTTAACATGGATTGGACTACCTGTCAACTAGGGAAGGGGGTGGAGGGAAGGAGGGGAATATTTGGAACAAAAGGTTTTGCAAGGGTCAATGTTGGAAAAATTACCCATGCATATGTTTTATAAATAAATAATTTTTTAAAAGAAAGAAAGAAATAATAGGAAAACTACTATTTTTTTTTTAAATCCCATTCCTCTCCCTTAGACAGAGAAGTGGTCATTGGCCAGATCGTAACAGATTGCAACTTAATTTTATAGACTTGTTCTTTCTGACTTGAGTGGGTCAAAAATAGTAGCTGCATTAAGGTGATTTGGCAAGTAGAAGAAACATTCGAAGTACAAATTCACAAACGAAAGAGAATTTAACAATTCTACTCTATAGAGTAGGAAAAATAAAAATAAAAGGGAGGACTTTTTTTCCTATAAAAGGAAAGAGTCAGCCTGTTTGATATGGGTCATTTGGGACCAATATGTCAAGGCATGGCTCCAGGGATCTTAGAATCTCATCCTAGAAGATATTTGACCTGAGGAAGTTTACTTAGAAAAAGCTAGATCAATAAATTTCGGTGTTGGTTGATAAACTTGAGTTGATTTTCTGGTATGTACTTCTTATTACCTATTCTTATTATCTCTACTAATTATACATTATTTCTAAATTTGTACATGTTTTCTCTTGGGAATAAACCCTCAAGGGAAAAATGAGAAAAAGGGAAAGAAAGCAAGTGTGTCAATCCTTCCTTCACTGCAGAGGTGGGGACTATGGGTGTGGAATATTGCACATATTATCTGATAGGGCTTAGGTGTTGGTTGGTCTTGCTAAACTGCTCCCCTACCCTTTTTTAAAAAAAGAAATAATGTATAATTAGTAGATGATGTCTTGTTGAATAAAGGAGGAGCAAAGAGATATATTCAGAAATGAAAATATTAAAAACAAAAGACATTAATTTAAAAAATAGAAAAAGAGAAGACTAGAACAGAGCCACAACAAGGTTGAGGCAGCCAGGGCTAAGATCCATGCACCAGTGTTGGGGAGAAGGGAATGCTTTTATCCCAGTGGTAGGGGAAACAATGCCATCCCATATCTCACAGTCTTCTGCCAACCTGTTCACCAATAAGAATTAGAGAAGGAGATGGTGAGGAAACAGGTCAGAAAATAGGGAACAGTCAGAAACAGTTGGTGAGACTATCAGCTAACACCTCACTTGAAGGAGTTAAATGTGGGAAAAGTCAATCCAGGATAGAAAAACAAGGCAGCAGAGTCACAGAGCAGAAACAGAGAAAGGATGAGCCAAAAGGATGAGTTTTGCTCTAGATGAAAATACACCTGATTATACCTATGTGCCCAACCAGGATTTTTGTTCAAGGACAGCAGCAGAAAGGGAGAGGGAAAGGGAACAAGCATTTATTAAGTACCTACACAGAGTCTCAAGCACTCTGCTAAATTTAATATTACAAATATTATCTCATTTCATCCTCACAACAATCCCAGGAGGGAGATGCTTATAATCTTCATATAGGAAACTGAGGCAGACAGATTAAATCACTTGCCCAAGGTCACACAGGTGGGAAGTGTCTGAGCCATGTTTGAACACGGGTTTTTTTTGCCTCTAATTTAGCACTTTATCCACTGTGCTACTTAACTACCTAAGAAGAAATTTAGTGCCAGAAAGTGACTTCAAAAACCATTTATTCCAAATGCCTCATTCTACAGGGGAAGGAAATGAAAACCCAGGGATGTCAAGTGTCTTATTTGAGATCATACAAGTATTTAATAGTAGAGTTAGAATTTAAACCAGGGAAGGAGGGAGGTACCCTAAACCAGGTACTTTTACCTATATCCCACAGTTCCTAGGGATAGGTAATTAGAAAATAAGTAGGCTGTATCTAGTCTCTAAATACAAGAGTAAGGGGTTTGCCTTTGTAGTTTGCTCAGATTGCCTAACATGGAGGGAAACTGGGGGCTGGAGATCGCCTAGAGAAGTCCAGATATCTCAAAATGGAGGCATTCCCTAATCTCTTATCACCTTAATAGGGGCAGCCTCCTTTGACTGACTGAATCACCAAAAGGGCTGTATCTTTAAAACGGGGAGATGGAAACAGAGTCTATCTAGTATTAAGTTTAGTCTTCCCTCTTCTGCTGTGCTCAGAGTAAAGAGTAGGACTTCTTTTTTCTACTCTCTCTTTCTTTTATCCTGGTTTAGAGAAATGGAGTCTCTGTTCTGTGCTCTTTGTCCTTCTCAGTTTTAGATGTTTGTGGTGATCCCTTCCTGGACCCAATGTAGTTTGTTTTTGTTTTTGTTTTGTTTTTTTTGCTAAGGCACTTGGGGTTAAGTGACTTGCCTAGAGTCACACATCTAGGAAGTGTTAAGTGTCTGAGGCCAAATTTGAACTCAGGTCCTCCTGACTTCAGGGCTTATTCTCTATCCACTGCACCATCTAGCTGCCCCTATCAATGGGGTTCAAGCCAGGATTCCAGGGAGAACATTGCCTAGGACTTGAGTCCAGTGGCAGTTTTGGACTTGGAACTAGGACTATGGTCTCTGGGAACCACACTAAACTATGAACCTAATCCCCTTCTACTCCCAGAGACTGAGGGGAGGTAGGAGAAGGACATTATGCTTCCCCCATTGAGGGAAGGGGAAAGTATGTTTCTATATTTGGAACTGGGTATTTTTTAAGCAAATATTACTTTGTAAAACAGTACTTTTAAATGATGAGCAGGCTGATTTTAGAAAATGCTGGAAAGACTTACATGAACTGGTGCTAAGTGAAGTGAGTAGAATCAAGAGAACATTGTGCACAGCAATAAGATTATGTGATGATTAACTGTGATAGACTTGGCTCTTTTCAACAATGAGGTGATTCCAGGCAAATCCAATAGACTTGTGATGGAGAGAGCCAATCACATCCAGAGAGAGAACTATAGGGACTGAATGTGAGTCAAAGCATAGTATTTTCATCTTTGTTGTTGTTGTTCTTATTTGTTTACTTGTGGTTTTTTCTCATTTTTTCCCCTTTTTATCTGATTTTTCTTGTACACCATGATAATTTAGAAATATGTATAGAAAAATTGCATATGTTTAACACTGAATTACTTGCCATCTAGAAATGGGGGTAGGGGAAAAAGGAAGAAAAAAAATTTGGAACATAAGGTTTTGCAAGGGTGAATGTTGAAAATTATCTATGCATGTTTTTTAAAATAAACAGCTTTAATAAAAAATAAATAATAAAATATATGTTCTGATAAAAAATAAAAAGCTATTTTTAAAAATAAATAAAAAATTTAAAGATGGTACTCTTAATGGTTAAATGGAACGGGGATGTAGAAGGTTATACCTGAATGCCATCAGTGGTGTTTGAAGCCATTGAAACAGAGCCTAGATAGGCCTCATCCCTCCTCCAAGTTTATGGGAGAACTCTATGGAGGGGGTAAAATATAACCTATTTGGCCTTGCAAGAAGTGAAGACCAAAGTAGTAGGTGTTATAGAGGAATCCCAAACAGTCATGTGATGGAAAGACCAAAAGATTGGGATTCAAATTCAGGCTTTGGTTGATTTTGAACATTGTCAATAGTCTATCTGAAGAATGAGGGAACTGAATTAATTAATCTTGGATTTTGAATCCCTCCCAGCTCTGATTCTATGGGGAAAAAAATTTAATTGGGCTAGTCTGTAGCAAAACTTCTTAAACTGTGGCTCAACATGTGAAATTGCATAGCTGAATGTGGGGGTCACAAAATTATGATTTATTATCAGCAAATGTTTCATTTAGATATCTAAATGGATGGTATCAACATTTCTTGAGAGAAAAGGGTTTGTGAGTGGAAAAAGTTTAGGAAAACTTTTAGAAGTGGGCTGCCTAGCTGGCTTGGATTTCAAATAACTAAATCAATAGTTGGTCAATAGCCAAGAGTTGGAGATCAGCAGTTTACATTAAAGAATAGAAGGATCTCATGTGCCACAAGAACAATATTCTCCTTCAATATCTCACACGCACACACACACAAACACACACACACACACACACACACACACACACACACCTGTTTTGCCGTTTTCTTTCCTCCCAGAAATACCCCTTCCTTACCCTGCTGGTATAGAGGAAAGAACATCGGACTTAACCCAGATGTGTTTGGGTTCTGTATTTGCTCCTTACTAGTTTAGGTGATATTAAAAAGATCCCTTCATTTCTCTGGACCTCAATTTGCTCAGCTATAAAACTTGTAAGATTTCTTCAAGCTCTGGCATTGTATGACTCTGTCGCAGCTACTCAAACTCGGCTACTTTTCCCCCATTAAACTCTGTGGTCAGGAAAGAAGCTTATAAACTCACACTGAGATATAAATGGCTGATAGAGCTTTAATGCAAGAATTCTTCCAATGCCCCATCCTGCTACAAAAGTGACGCTGGATCCCTTGAAGAGAGTGACAGTGGAACATAAAATCTGGCAAATCCTACCATGGGAAAGTTTTTAAGAATCTTCCCAGTGACAAACAAATGTCTACCATCGGAAACCCAAGCTACCTAAATTCAGAAAGAGTCATTAAAAATTTAGCAACAAAAACTCTCCAATATTATCAACAAAATCATCCGTAGGGGACTATTCTGTGGGAGATGGGGAAGGACCTATGTTGCTTATATATTTTCATACAGGTATATGCATTTTAACTGGACACAAAGATCTAAGTCAAGGGAATAAAACTCTTAAGTATTATGTCTGAGGTACTAGTTTGCAGGTACAGGAGCAATATCGAGGTGCAATGGAGGTTTCTCAGAGCCTCTAAAATCAACTCTGCTTACTTGTATTGTCATCCTTTACCCTTTTCTACACAATACTCAGATTCTAGGAATAACAACAATAATAATAATAGCTAGCATGCATATAGCACTTTAAGGTTTGTAAAGCACTTTACAAATATAATCTTATTTGATTCCCACAACAGTTCTGGAAGGTAGGTGCTATTTTACTGATGAGGGAACTGAGGTACAGAGAGATCAAATGTCTTGCCCAGAATCGCACAAGTTTAATAGTATATGAGGCTCAGTATCTGAGGATCTCGTGACTCCAGGCCCAGATCTATCTACTTTACCACCTCACTATCTTCTGGTAGGTATCCTGGCAGTTCTTCCTTTTTTGCAGCAGCGAAGATAATATCAAGGAACTACTCCATATCTAAGAAACATCAACATAGAAAATGGAACCACAAATTCTCTCTGATGAGGGCTTTAAAACAGATAAATAAGAGAGCTTCCTTTGTACCTTTCTTTGCTGGACATTAACAAAAACATGGTGGACAGTAATATCCAGGCATTTCAATCAGTGATGGTCTGAGCTGAAAGGACTGAGAGAGCCTCCAACTTGGGGCTTCTTAAATGACCCCTTTTCTCCTGAGAAATTTTTACATCACCCCAGGTATATAGTTACATAAAATAGGTATACAAAACAAACATTTACTAATAATGAATCATAATTTCATAACCCTTACACTCAGTTATAAGACCCCATAGGAGATCTTAAACCACAATTTAAAAAGCTGGGATCTAGCTTTTACAAATGGGAAAACTGAGGCCCAGCAAGGGAAAGTTATTAAGGCAATCAGATTAGTTAATATAACCAAGAAAGGCGTTTTATTTTCTTTATAAAGTACTCAGATCTGAGACAATGGGCAGTTTGTAGGCAGGGATCTAAAGAATTCCCCTAAAATTCACAGATGTGTAACTCCTCTGAAAGCTAAAACCTAAGAGAGCCCTATGCCCTTCTCAACTTCACAAACAGGACTTACTCATTATTGGATGTTCCCCAGCACAAAGTAATGCTGGGGGGAGGAAGAGAAAGAGGAGGAGGAGGAGGAGGGTTACAATTGACAGAGCAAAGCTAACTCCAAAGCTTTTAATTGCTGGCCTAAATAATGTGGTACAACTGGCTTTAGTAATGTGATATATTTTATTATACCTGCATATGCTTGTGACAAATAGAAGGTAAACTCCATGGATTTGAAAGTCACCTATTTAAGGTATTAGGCACTGGAATTATTTAAAAGAACAAAATTGAAGGGAAGGGGAAGATTCTAGTAGCTATTTAAACCCCCATTTAAATTACTCTATGAGGCCACTGGGGTTAAATTAACTTCAAACATGTCAAATACAGTAAAGATATTTAATACACAATGAGCTTGCCAAGTCATCTAATGTGTTGGAACATTTCTGCCCCATATTAAACCTGCCAGTTTTCCTGTATGCAATTTATGGGACTGACCTATGATGAGTTTGGTTGTCCTTTCCATAAATATTTCACCCAATGATTCATGAGAAGAAGCCAATAAAGGCTAATGATTCCAATATTCAGAATGCTTGTTCTCCTTTTCTCTAACATAGAGAAGTTTTCCTCTCCCTATTTATCTACTTTGAAGTGGTCTTTGCTGATCTAAAGGCTTCCACAGCAACTCTGAGCTTGTACTCATGTGGCCTAGGAAATAATAGTGTGGGGAGAGATCCAAGGATGGAAAAGAAAAGTCATTCTTTGGGTCCTTCCATTCCAAACCCAGAAGGAGATCTTGAGAAAAGGGGGAAAAAAGAAATAAATGTAAATAGAGACAGTCCCATTTGGGCATTTGTTTTGGTTTATGTGGAAGGTGGGAAGAGTTTCAGTACCAGCTTTTCTATCCCTTATTAAAAGACAAGGGAAATCAAACCTGTATCCTTTCCCATACCTGTCCCCATGAGCACTGTATCAAAAAGAACTGGGCACAAATCAAGATGAGTTGCCCATTTTTCTTGTGCAACACAATAATTGTATAAATATGTATGTATACATTAGATTTAACATATTTCTACCATGTTTAACATATATTGAAATACTTGCCATCTAGGGAGGGCATAGAGGAAAGGGAAGGAAAATTTGTAGAGGCTAATGTTGAAGAATTGTCTACGAACATGTTTTGAAAAATAAAAAGCTTTAATAAAAAATTTAAAAGAAAAATAAAAACAGATGAGTTGCCGCCTCAGTGTACCTTAAAAGAAATGACTCTACCCCTGACCCTCTCAATTCATGTAGCTTGAGAATCAGATTGTTCTCTCCTGGACTTCCTGGGAGGGAGATAAGAGGGTCTCCCCTCCACTCAGAAGTTCTGGCTGCTCCTCCCACATGTGCGTTTTAGGTTAAGCTGGAGCCTGGAACTTCCACTGCTGGCTGTCTTCTACTTTATGTTTCTTTCTCTGAGCATAAATGATCAAAGAGCACTTACAAAATGCCCTGAAGGCATCCTTGTGAGTTAGTGTCCACAAGCTCCTGATCCCCTCAGCTGAAAATGACTGACAGCAGAAAGAGGTAGTTTTTGTTTTTACAACTATTCACTTCTTAAGAAGATAACCACAGGTTGGAGGTTGATCTCAAGCTAAGTACTGACTTGCCAGAAAATTTTTACGTGGAGAAAGTTATTCAGAAAGTAAAAAGCCAATTGAAAGTAAAGGGACTTTCAGCAGTCCCACAAAGTGACTCTTGATTTGTTGTTTTAAGTATCAATCTCCAGGCAAAAGATATAGGAGTTATAGGTCATTATATCATGGTTTTAAGTCTTTGTCAACATGTATATGAGAAGGTTTCTGTATTTTAAGTAATTCTTTTAGGAGGTGGAAATAAATAGCCGTCCTATGCCTGATCTCCATTTTACATTAACTACCTTTCTCTTCCCTTTTGGGGAATCTGAACACAAGACAAAATTAAATCTCATTTGTCAAAGGGCTCAATGGTAAAGGTATAAAGAGTAAAAATAGCAATAAGACGAGACATTCCCAAAACTGAAATCAGTCTAAGTGAGTCTAGTGCTGAGGTTGCTTTAAAAACCCTATTATGAAGAAAAGTAAGATGAGGAAAAAAGAAAGTCATGGGTGCTAAAAGTATGGGGTTTTTCCAGGGAAAGGGCAGAGGAGACTCAACCAGAAGACTTTCTCTGCTATCACATTCACCCTGATTGCAGTGACAGACTGTGAAGTTGACTTGAAGCAATAGGCATGAAGTTTGAGAGCTCAACCTTTGTAAAGGAGAAACAAAGTTGCTAACACTAATGCCAGAGAAACTGAGCAAAATAGAGATCTGAGAGTATCTAATAATTTATTAAATGGGAAAGATTTACTGAGACCAAATGGTTTGGTCCCAGGGCTGAATGAGACTATCATCTCAAGGAATCCAGCAGCGAATGTCAGATACAAGATTCTTTTATAGGGTAACAAGAACAATGGCATAATGGGGGAGGTACCTGGATGGGGAAGACTAATGGGGGGAGGTACTGGAGAGGCTCCTGATATTCTAATGATGTCCAAAATGGATAAAGACCTTTATCCCATCAAACATTATGAGGGAATGATTATAGCCTAAGGTCTAAGATATAAGACCTTTATCCTAACATTAAGAGGGAATGGTTATAACCTGAGGCAGTGTAACTGAGTAGGACAACTATGGAAACTGGGTCAGAATATTAAAAGGCAACTGAGGCACAACATTAACACATACATTACTAACAAACTTCAAATTATTCTCCTACAAACCAAACATTTGATCAGAGACCTCAAAGGTAGTACACTGTTCCACTTGGGATCAGTAAGATTTAGTTTGAAATCCTTCCTCTAAGGCTTTCTAGCAGTTTGACCACTGCCAAATCACACAAGCTAAGTCTCAGTTTCCCCAACTATAAAATGAAGAAGGATAAAGTCAGGATTGTCTACCTCACAGAATTCTTTTGAGGATCAAATAGATATGATGCATAAAACATTTAGTAAGGGTTTACTGAGTCAGTCTTTGGGCTTGTTGTGCCACAGTTCTCTTTTAATGTCCTGATCCAGTTTCCCTAATTGTCCTATTTAGTTACTCTGCCTCAGGTTATAACCATTCTCTCTTAATGTTTGACAGGATAAAGGTCTATCCATTTTAGACATCATTAGAATATCAGTAACCTCTCCAGTACCTCCCCACATTGTGTCATCCTAGGTGCCTCCCTCCATTAGGTTATCCCCATCCAGGTACCTTCCCCATTATGTCATTGTTCTTGTTACCCAATAAAAGAATCTTGTATCTGACATTCAGGGCTGGATTCTTGGAGACGAAAGTCTCATTCAGCCCTGGGACCAAACATGGATCCATTTGGTCCCAGTAAATCTCTCCCTTTAAATAAATTATTAAATTGTTCTCTAATTGCTATCTTGCTCAGTTTCTCCAGCATTATGGGCTAAGGCTAAGGGTACAAAGAAAGGAAAAAATAATCCTTGCCCTTAAGGAGTTTACATTCTAATGGTAGAAGATAACACATTTAAAAAAAAAAAAAAAAAAAAAAGCCCTTGAAAAGAGGAAAGTCACCAGCCTAGAGCAAGGCAGATAACAGATGGGTGATACAGACCAGAATTTAGGCTAGGAGGCAATGGCACTTGTTGTGGGTGGGATTTCTGGTAATGTGGAACTTCTGATGCAAGACTAATCAAATAAGATTATATATGCAAAGTACTTCGTAGACCTTAAAGCACTAAATAAATCTCAACTAATACTGATACAGAGATTGTACTCCTAAACAAATCAAAAATACCAAGCAGAAGTTATTCTAACAAGATCACTTCTTTCTCATCCCTAAAATATAGTGGTTTAAGTTTGTTGGAGGATTTCTCTCAGAAAATGCTCCATGATTTATCCAATATCTCAAGAAATGGTTACCACCAGTTTCTTCCACCATTATAAACCTTGAAGGCAGAAGAAGCTGGGATATTTAGACACATACTAACTCATTGAATCCCTCTACCATACTGTGTGGGACAAGATGTTAGACCTCCTCTCCCCCTTATCCAAATTGACTATTCAGAGCATCTTCAGATACAAACAGAAAGCATTTGTTTGGATCCTTCTAAGGAGAGGTCCAAGAACTCCAGCTGAGCAGTCTAGCATGTGTGTGGCCCCAGGCTGGAAACAGGGAATGGATTAAACAGCAAAAAATCTTGGGTTCAACCCCTCTTCCTGGTGATTTTTAAATTCATTGGATGGATTGAAAAGGAAGTAATCATTGACCAATGGTCAGCAATGCTGTCTACTTCCCATGGTTCACATATCTTCCTGAAGTTTAATCCTAGGGTTTGACCTTTTCTGCCCTATAGCCCTTTGAGAATAAGGATCATATGACTTATTAAATTTAGGCCTAAGGTCTTACAGACAGAAATCTTGACCCGGTCCCATTCTATACTATCGTGAACATGGATTACGTGTTTCAAAGTCAGCAAGGAATTGCACACAGTTGCCATATACCGCATCTTCTTCCCCTATCTCCCATAATAAGACACCTGACTCTTCACAGGATGGGTTCATTTTTGATCGATCCCTCCCTCTTTCTTCCCTTTTCTCCCTGTGGTATTTAAGTATGAACTAGTCATTTGTTTGGAAACACTGTGCTCCACCGCTACTCATAACAACTATTATTAATAATATATCTATAGCGCCCATCTCTAAGGGACTCAAAGTACTTTACAGACATTATCTAATTAGTCTTCACCACATCCCTGGGAGGAACAGAAAAACCCTGCTTGAGAGTGATCATCAGGGAAAACAGCACTGAACTAGACCTGTTCAGGGACAGAGGCATCCTCAGAGCTCTTAGTGAGAGCAAAGAAAAATATCAACTCCCAGTTCTCAGCAGCAAATGGGAAGGAAGAAACTGCTGATATTCTTCCAAAAGAAACAGAATCTTGATTTCCCAAATTCCTCACTAAAATAATCCCAGAACCTTCTTTTCCTCTTCCCCTTGTGAAAGAGTATTTTTTTTCTTTTCTTTTTCTCTTGCTTCTTTTCCGTATCATCTTCCAATCAATAAGTATTATTTCCATTCCGTTATATGGATGCTAGAAGATGCCATTCCGTTATATAAGACAGTCTTCACAACAATTCACATTCCATGTCACCATTGTGATCCCTGGGATTGTTTCTAAGACGTAGCTAGCAAACTTTCCCACCACTCTGGAAACTACAGCACTACAAACTGGATTTCCTACCGGTCTTCTCCTTATTTTTCCAACAATCTCAGCATACTTTGGAATAGTAAAAAACATATACCTGCTAAATGTGCCTCTCTTTCTTGATGTTGCTAATAGAGAAGACATTTAGTAACAGAGAATAAAAGGTAGGGTACACTAGATGGCAATTCTCTGCTGAGGAATGTCCAGAAGCCCTTTCAACTTACTATGAATAATTAAAAAGCATTCTCTCTTCTTGGGACACATAAGAAAGATAAGATTGGGAGTGTACCAAGAAATGTCAAATTTCATGAGAACCATTTCCAGTGACTGATATAGGGACAAATAAGATGGTCACAAAGAATTTAGAATATATCTGAAGTCCTAAGGAAGAAACTAAAGATCATGGGGGGCTAAGTGGTATTTTCACTGATGTTGCTAATTAGGATTAAAGAAATAGGAAATTACTGAAATTGAATAGCTGGTTGAGAAGAAGGAGTATGGGAATAAGATTTTAATTTCTGAACCAGATCTTAAGATAAAGGAATAATGGATCCTTTGACTGAGATGGAGTACATCCAATAAGAGACAGAGAAGGTGACATGAGGACCTGATTAAAAAGGCTTTAAGTTGAAAATATAAGGGAAGGGATGAAGTCCTGGGTAACTAGGTGGGTTTGGCAAAGAAAGCCTGAAGTGCTGATAAGATAATAATACTCTCTAAGTCAGGAACTATATGAACACAACTACAAATACTTTCCACACAAAGTCAGATCTAATCAGTTGGAAAAATATCAAAAGCTCATGGGTAGGCCGAGTGAATATAATGAAAATGACAATACTACCTAAATTAATCTACTTATTTAGTGCCATACCAATCAAACTCTCAAGAAATTATTTTACAGACCTAGAAAAAATAATAACAAAGTTCTTCTGGAAGAACAAAAGGTCAAGAATTTCAAGTAAATTAATGAAAATAGATTATAATACTTTCTGAAGCAAGCAGAGAAATTCTCTGATGAGGATCAGCTCAGTCTTATAGTCCCAATTCTGTGGAGGCCTTGGGAAACCGCATCTTATTGCATCAATCAGAAAGCCAAGGTATGATGTCAAATCTTTGAGGTTAAATTTCCCTATAAATCTGCCCAAGGTCTATGCCATTTTTGCTGAACCTTTTTTGGATTAGCCCACCACAGCACTATGCTTAATGGCATCTTTTTCCTTATTATAGCTAACTCTTTTAGGATGCTAAACCTTTCTATGGATTTAGTCTTCCAGTTAATGGCGTACTCTCACTTCATGGTGTATTCCCTTTCTCCTGGTTAATTGTGAGTTCTGCTGAGGAACTTATCTTTTCCACTATTAATTGTTAAAACTCCTCTCCTTGATAACTATATGCTCTCCTGATACTATTTCATACTTACAACTCCTGGTGTCTATTTTACCTCTTCATTTTGTCCATAACCTCTTCTTGCCATAAAGATAACTTTTGGCAATGAGAAAGCCATTGTGAATTGTTACCAAACCCCATAATTTGGTCCCAAACCTCATCATTTGTTGCTGTATCTCAACTTCATCAGAAAGAAGAAAATTTCCCATATATACCCATTATAGATGCATGACAGAAGAAAAAGAATGGACTCGGTAATACAGAAGACAACACTTGAGGGTAATAATAAAGCTTCAAATATTGACAATGAGAGCATTCAGATGACTTCTTTAGAGTGATTTAGAGATCTTACTGCAAGATCATTATAAAGAGGTAAATTTGAATTCAGAGATATTATTAAGTCTTGTTACATGACTCATAATTGGACCATAGCAGTGAAAGGGTCAATCTTACGTCAAAAAAGAGATCCATTAAAAAGAATTATGGAATGAATTGAATTCTTAATAAATACATATATTTAAGAAATGTAAATTACTGAGTTATGTCAACTTACTACCTTAAAATTGTTTAAACCTTCCAATAATCAAAGGAATATAAAATAAAATTATTCTGAGATGTCACCATATCTCTGTTAAATCAAAAAAAGATTCTTTAAGCCAATGAAATTTAATATTGGTAGAACTGTAGAGAACCAGGTGCACTATTGGACTTCTGGTAGAAATATAAATTCATGCCATCTTTTTTTAGAACAATGTGGTACCTGACAAAAAGAGGTACCAAGTGGCATGTTACCTTTGATCCCATGATCCCACTCTTGGAGTTTTAACATACTCAACAATCTGGGAAGCCAGAATCCCTTCTCATCATTTCATGGGATCATAAGTCTTAGAGGAGGAAGAGTGGTCAGGTAGTCCAATCCTCTCATTTTAGAGATGAAGTTGTGATTTATCCAAGGTCACATATGTATCAATGGTAGAGTTGGGATTTGAAATCAGGTCATAATACCTTCAAACCCATATACCAGGATGGCTGACCTCATTACTGAAATTTTAAGATTGAATATTTATTCCTTTGTCTGCTTCTGACATAAAAGCTATGGAACAAGTCATTTAATTACTCAGTGCTTTTGGTAGCTCTCTAGAGAAGGTGCTGACCTACATCATCAGTAGAGGAAGTTTCCTCGCCAGGAAGTACCCAGTAAAATAACTGGTCTAGTGTCCATCTCTACCCTTTGGCTTAAAGCCCAGACCCTTGTTAAAATGCAAATGTTCAGAGAAAGGGGAACACTTTGAGCTTTACCATTAAGTTAAACTTGCATGTGAATGGTCTGATTTTTTTTCAAGAACAAAATTACTATGGAGAATAAGAATATGAGAACACTGAGTATCTGAGGCTCCCAGAAGACCATAGAAAGGGAAAAGATTTAGAGGAGAAGCTAGGGACACAAAAGGCAAACTTTACTTGACAATTTTGCTCCAGAACAGCTTTGGTTAATGCTTTTGTGTTATGTCTCAGGAGACTTGGCTTTGAATAGTATATAGATCAGATTTGAAAATGGATTTGATAAAATGAATACTGACTCTTGCATTTTCATTCCAATTCACCAGAGATACTTGTGATAGAAATTGGTAGAGAGCCTTAAGAACTCAGTCTCAGTCAATATAGTCCCTGACTGTTTGTCCTTACTTTTTTTTAATTAAAAAAATAGATAAATTGATATGGAATCGGCATATAACTACTTAAGACTAATAAATCATTTTTCCAATCTATATTCAATAGCAGTTGGAGCAGCTATAAAATGAATTAGTTATCTTACCTGAATTCTCTTGCCTGGGGTACTGGAAGAAAATGAAACCAACTAGAAAGGGAAAGGGCTCCCAATCTCATCTCACATAACTCAAAAACAAAAAAAAAGGAATAGTCTTTCAATTGTTACTAGAGCCAAATGGAGCAAAGAGAGGATGTTTAGCAGTAAAGAGAAGATACAAACCATTTCTGGGCCAGCCAGGCCAAGTCAACTAGTGATTGAAAAAACCATGGGATTATAGTCCACAGTAGATGATCATAATTAGACAAGACTGGCCCTAAATAGAACAAAAAAGACCTTATGGATCATCGAAGTCATCTTTCTCTTTTACAAGGAAGGAAATTGAAACTCAATGATTTTTTCCTTATAAGGTCACAGTTAGTAAATGGAAAAGTCAGGATTTGAATCAATGAATGTCCTACAGATTCAACTTTCTTCCAAATATATATATATTTGTATATTTATATAAATTTATAGTAAGTCCAATCTTCCCAGCCACCAACTTCCCAAATGGGTACTGAACTCTCTGGTGCACGGTGTGTACCTCTTGGGGCTTCTTATCTACCTTTAGTGTCCACCCCTCCATTCAGCTCTCATCTGTGGCTCCAAGAAGCTCTACCAGGCATAATGGCCACTCAGTAGTAAACATCTTCAGCAGATGGATTTAACCAGGTTGAGTGTAACAAAGGGATCTCAAACTCCAACTCAGAAATGAGTTAGGTGTGGGGCATCCATCCCTAGCACATAAAGTCCCCCCCACCCTCTGCCAAATGAATGGATCAGAACAATTTATTCCAATGGCCACAAAATTGACTGAAGTAAGCATTGTGCAGCACTCGGAGCTTTTTAGAGATTTCAAATACCAAGGTCATCTGCTGTATACGAAGCCATTACCAGTCATCTTGACTTTATCTTTCTGCTGAACTTCAAGCATTCTGGAAGAAAGAGTGAGATCAACAACTTTGTGCAATTCTGCCTTACTTAAATCCAATTTATGCTTGAAGCAAAAGACATTACTCATATTATTTCATTATTTTTGCCTATTTGCAACCAATTGTGTGACAGGGAAGACCCTAGTAAAGGATTGCCCAGCATGGAGTGCCCACATAAAAGAGTGTTTTATGCTCTAAAAGCAAAATAGAATTGCAATAGATCAAAAGAAACATGCAATGCACAAATGTAGAAACATCTCTACTCCAAATGTTCAAAAAGACTATTTGTGCCTGATCTGTGGTAACATTTGGGGACTCATATTTCAAACAGGCTATATCTTGACTCCAACATTTTGGTACTCTACAAGAACAGGAAAGGGTTATCATCTTAGTCATTTGTAACAGAATATGAATTTAAATGCTATATTGCCTTTATTTGCATCAAAAGCCTTATGTTTCTAGTGGAATGAAAGTATACTGCAGTTCTAGGAATTTCAAATTTGATTGAGAAGATTAGTGAAGCTTTTTCTTTTTTCCTAAATAAGACCAATTTACCCCAAACCCTTGAAATCATACAGTACCTAGATTGTCTTTAATTTCACTTACTCAGAAGTTCTTAACAGGAGGGAGTGTGTAGTAGAGGGGATCCATGAACTTGAGTCTACATAAAATTATTTATCTATACACCCACCCACACATATCTATGTATGTATATTTTTATGTAAGATTGTTTTTAATATAATTTATTTTCTTTGTAACTCATGTATTTTATTTATATATCTAAAAATATAATTGCTAGAATGAATCCATAGCAGTCACCAAATTGCCAAAGAGGTCCATGACCAAAAAAAAAAAAAAAAAAAAAAAAAAAAAGGTTCGTGTGAAAATTAGATAAGGGTTTAGTTTCCACAAGTTGTGAAACTTAAATTAGCAAAATCCAAAAAAATGAAACTTAAATGAGAAATGAAGCTGAAACTTAAAGGTGACAAAATGTATAAACGAAAGCCATAAATTAAATATATAATCATGGGTGGGAATTCACACTCACATGGGGGAATTAGGTGCTCTTGATAGACTATAACCTCTATAGTACCCGGTCAATGAGGAATCAGGGGAGGGACTTGTGTTTTGGGGACAAGGTATAAAACAGTATGTGTTGTTGACTTTAAGCAAACCTACTAGCTTAGCTGCTCACTTTTGCAAGAATCTTTGAAAGTATGTTTAGACAAATTATGCAAAATAAACCTGGACTTAGTACCTAAGGAATTTGTTCTTTAGGCTTTAGTGGTTCACATCCCAGAATCACAAAACTGAATTAAAGTAGATGATTTGTGAAGTGTTTTCCAATTCAGAAATTCTGCAATCTTTTTTTTCCTTTTCTTTCTTTTTTTTTTTCTTCCCTGAGGCAATTGGGGTTAAGTGACTTGTGCAGTGTCACACAGCTTGGAAGGGTTAAATGCCTGAGGTCACATTTGAACTCAGATCCTTCTGACTTCAGAGCTGGTGCTCTATCTACTCCACCAACTAGCTACCCTGAAATCTTGCAATCTTGAGAATCCCTTAGATCTAGAATTCTCCTTAAAGATCATCTATTCCAACAATTTTACAGAGAAGGAAAGAAAAGTCCAAACAAGTGATTTGTCTAAGGTAGCTAAAACCCATCTCCTGACTTCTTCCCAGTACAAAGATTTATTCCTATTTATCTGTTTATGTGTTAGTTTTGGATGGAGAGATCATATCTTAGCACCTAAACAAACAGCTAAATTGAAGTCATTGATACCAAACTTTGTGTATTGAGTATAATCCATAAAACAGGGACAATAAGATAAGAATTCCATTCATCAAAAGAATTTTGGCTGCCAAGGAGAACAACCAAATCATTTCCAATGGAGCAGTAATGAACTGAACCAGCTACGCCCAGAGAAAGAACTCTGGGAGATGACTATGAACCGTTACATTGAATTCCCAATCCCTATATTCATGCCCACCTGCATTTTTTATTTCCTTCACAAGCTAATTGTACAATATTTCAGAGTCTGATTCTTTTTGTACAGCAAAATAACGGTGTGGTCATGTATACTTATTGTGTATCTAATTTATATTTTAATATATTTAACATCTACTGGTCATCCTGCCATCTAGGGGAGGGGGTGCAGTAAGAGGTGAAAAATTGGAACAAGAGGTTTGCCAATTGTTAATGCTGTAAAGTTACCCATACATATAACCTGTAAATAAAAAGCTATTAAATTAAAAAAAAAAAAAAAGAATTCTGGCTGCTTTTCTACCCTACTCCTCCTAAGGGAGGGAATTCAAGTCCCCAAGCAATTATACAATACATGACATCAGAAAGATGATGTCATGATTTGTAAGTGAATTGAATTTAAGTGAGACTGGGTGGTACAAAGTCACCAGCCTCACTTTCTCCTCCTGAGCCACCTGGATCCAGTGAGAAGGTAGAGATCAAGATGACTGGAGATGTCCTGGATGTGGTGGGAGACCTTGGTCTTTTTAAAATAAGGTCCTTAACAGGTCTCAGTTTGGCTGAGGCAACACTTATTCAGAGATTAAGGATAGAGGAGGGAGTGGGAGAGGGAAAGAAATATATTTTAAATCTCAAAGTTCTTCCTTTTCCCAACTATTTTGTATATAGTATGGAAAACTTCGATAGATAGCAAAGAACAGTGAAGAGAATAATGGAATACTTAGAATCTAAAGATTTGACCTTGGGTTCCAGCTTTAACACAATGAGAGAGTATTTGCTCTATGGACTTTTCAGGGTTGCTGTCCAAAATCAATTTTATAAAGCAGAAGCAGCTATGTGGTGGATGTGTGTTCAAATCCATCCCTGTGTACTACTTGTATAAGCTCAGGTAAGTCACTTGTGCTTCAGTTTCCTCCATTGTAAAATAGGAATAATAGCAGAACTTAGCTCATTGTGAGGATCAAATAAAATAATATTTGTAAAGCATTTGGCATATAAATGCTTACTCCCTTCCCCTCTGATGTATAATAAAAACATGAGTAATTTTTTAAAAAGTCCTTTTTAACTCTTGTTAAACTTTTAACTCTTGTTCTTAATCTGGGATGTGAGAACTTTAAAAAAATTTTTGATAACATATTTATAGAATTGATTTCCTTTCTAATCATACATATTTTATTTTATTCATTTAACAACATGATTCTGAGAAGGGGTCTAGAGATATCATCAGACTGCCAAAAGGGTCTATCACCCAAAAAAGTTCTTTTTTATCTACCTTATTTATTTTTCTTGTTTAAATTAAGGCAAAAAATGACCCTTCTAGGAGAAAACCAGGCAAGGCAATGCTAAAATGTACAAAAAGTTGAAATTGGGCACCAGAAAACTGGGCAACTTTTGGAACCTGGGAAGAATCTAGCAGGTTCATTTTGCATGTAGAGTGAAATTCTGACTTTATTGTCATTCCATCTCTGCCCTTCTCAGGGCTTTATCTGTGCTCTCCAGGCAGACTGCCACCAGAGGCTGAAGTTGGTTTCATTCACTTATTTCCTAACCCATTGCTCTTGCCGTCTCAGTGGGATGGATGTTCTTTCAGTTGGAACACCTTTATGCTGCTGCTGCCTCCACACAACTCAAAAATAAATAAATAAATAAACCTGCTTCTTATGCCTTCTTTCTCCTTCTCCATACACACACTCACGGCTCCTTAGAGAAAAAAAAGAACCACCCTCTCAAGAAATCATAATTTCCTTCCTCTGTTGACAGAGATGATTTTGCAAGATGCTGGCTGATTACTTTGGACAGGGCAAAGGCTACCTAAAAACTTATGCTTTCTTGGAAACTTTTCTCCAGCCTATGCTCGCTCCCAGTTCCACCTCTATCCCAAATGTAAGGGGGCAGGACCTGACTTCTAACATTACAAATCTTAAGATCCAAACATATTAACAGCAACAACCAGAAATATTGATATATGTGTGTGCACCCTAGTTTGCCTGAGAGAGATGCAGAAAGGAAGGACTAGAAATATTTGATAAAGGTAGAGAAGTTGAATGACTTTTGAGGAGGAAGATCAGTGGGAGAGGCCCAGATCCATAATTATACAAGGCTTTTGCAAAATTTAATTAAAACTTGAGAGGAAACAAAAACAAGGGCCATTAATCATATTAAAACTCTGACAAAGGTAAACATTGAAACAAACTCAAAAAAAGGGGGGAGGAGGGAAGGAAGAAAGAAAAATGGAAAGAGTAGTGATCACTCTGGATATCAAGCAAATCAAATTACCCTGAAGCCCCCACCAGACACATACATTAATCATCAGTTATCCCAGCTGCACACCTGTAAAGAAAGGAGAACCTGGAGCGCTCAACATGACTACTGCTGACGGCCTGTGAAAGCAGCTTCCAACAAGCTGGATTGCAAACCCAGAAAACCACAGGAAAGCTAAGTCTCCTGCTAAAATGATGGGCAGCAAGTAGATTTGGGATGCTAAATATCTTATCCCATTTTCCTCAGGAGAAGTGGAGGACAGAGAATTATTTGATTCTGATCAGCAAGTGAATATCCCCAGGTTTGCAATGATTTACTTTTTTTTAGCAGGGACTGGGCTAGTTTAAAAATTGGCATTCTCCTCAGAACTAGAGATATCTGCTTGACTACAATTGTTAAGAAACTTTGCCTTTGATATGCATAGATTAACCCAGAGCAGCTCCAAATAACTGTAATGAACCAAGTAGTTGACAAAAGGGAGTTCTCAGGTCTAGTCTGAAGAGTTCTTAGGGATCGTGCAATAATAATAATGGCTCACACCTCTACCATCACTTTATGAAAGAGTACATAAGCACTTTTTTCACAAAGACCCACTAAGGTAGGCAATGAAAATATTTTACAGATGAGGTGGCTGAGGCTCAGAAAGGAAATGTGATTTACCAAAAGTTATACACTAATCAAGGCCAGAACCAGAATTCCAGAGCAAACTTCAAAGATTCTGAAATTCAGCATTCTTCCTACAACAGACACCATGTTGCCTCTAGTACAAGGATCTCTTCTTATAAAGGAGGAAACTGAGGGCCAGAAGGACTGAGATAACAAAAATAGACGTTCAGATGGCATCTTATCTACAAGATTTCACCAAACCCTCACACTATGAAATGGGTGCTAGTATCATATCTTTACAGATTAGGAACTTGAAGTTCAGAGTGCCTAAATGACTTGTGTATGGTAACACAGCTTGCAAATGTTTGGATTGGGATTCCCCAATATGTCTCTCTGACAACAGATCCAGCATTCCACCACATCATCTCACTAAGAAGTAGCCCCAGAAGCCAAACCAGGGTCTCTGGCTTCTCATCCAATGCTATTTCCATCATGCAAAGCTGCTGCTTTTTTCTTTTTCTTTTTTTTCTTTCTTCCTCCACCAAATTCATAGTGGAAAAAGAATTAAGGTCATGAAGGGCATGG
The DNA here is from genome assembly GCF_902635505.1 of Sarcophilus harrisii. Taxonomy (NCBI): domain Eukaryota; kingdom Metazoa; phylum Chordata; class Mammalia; order Dasyuromorphia; family Dasyuridae; genus Sarcophilus; species Sarcophilus harrisii. The sequence continues at coordinate 546,755,176 of NC_045426.1, read as the reverse complement.
AATAGAAGGTAAGCTTAATTTGGGCATGCACCAGGACTATTTCCTGATGAGTCTGGTAGGCAAGGCTTGCTGACCCACCAAGTGTGCTGCCAACAGGCAGCCTGCTGCATTCTCCCGGCTCCACAAAAGGGAAGGGGGAGCAGTGTGCACTCACAGTTCAGCAGTCAAGGCTGGGAGCTATTTACACTTGATGAGAAATTCCAAGTGGGAACCATCTGAGTATATGCCTGTGAGAAGGCTAAAGTGCATGGGAAGGGAACAAATGATTTACTATTGGGCTTCTACAAACTCTCATTCCAACGGGGAGGAAGCTTCATTTTTTCTTATCATTAAAGGCATAAAGGGACAAAATCTACTTGTTCTCTTAATCCTGACCTGAAAAGGAATAGGATACTAAACAGGCAATGGTCTCAGACCTTTCAGTCTGTGAGTATAACAATATGTACAAACTGGCAAGATTTGAGGGAAATCACTTTGATGTGAAGCAAAAGAATGTTCCAATCCAAATGATATTAGTCTTTAATGCCTGCTTTGCCTGGTTCAGAAAAGGACTCATTCCGCTCAGTTAGAAAGGGCTCCAAAGAGAATAAATGTGGCCAGCCTTTTCGGAATGAAATGGGGAAGGGAGTGTAGCCTCGATTGGGGACTTGTAAAAATATGTTGCAAATAAATCTAGGGAAAGGGAAACTTTTCAGTAATAATAATAATAGCTTGTTTTCATATTCTAAGCTCTTTACAAATATAATCATATTTGATCCTCACAAAACCCAATGAGATAGGTACTATTATTATCTTCATTTTGTAACTGAGGACACATTAAATGAAGAAGATATTACATGACTCGCCAAAAGTCACACAGCTATTAAGCACGTGAGGGTGGAATTGAATTCAGATCTATCCTGATGCCATTTCCACAGTGCCTCCTAGCTGTTTTCCTAATTCCTTGGCAAATAAAGCCCAAATTCTTTAGTCTTCTTGACTTTCAAGACCTTTCATAAATTGGTATTTCTCTATCTAAATATACGTAGCACAGTGTCTGACATATTGTAGGTTCTTAATAAATGCATATTTTCCCCCCTCCTTTCCAGTCTTAAAACATACTACTTTCTAACATAAGGACAGCTCTCTGTCCAAATTGTAACATTTGTGGTCCAGAATATATACATCCTATACTTCTCTGGCTACACGTCTTTGCTTTACATAGTAATTCCAATTCTGTCCCCATAAATTCAATGCATCCTCTACACCCAGATTTCTGCCTTTTTGAAAACTTATTCACTTCCCAAATCCAGGTCAACTGTCTCATTCTCAAGGAAGCCCTCACTGAGACCTGTATTTGAAATTCATCCTTCCTTTCTTAGTCCTTGTATGAGACTTTATACACCTTCTTTGCCTCATATAATCTTCTGGCATTGTAATTATTCAATTGCATATAAATCAATAAGGATTTATTTTCTCCTTTTTGCCAAACATTGTGCTAGGACCACAACGACGAAAATGAAATATTTCCATGTCCTCCAGGAGCTGATGTCCTATTGGAGAGGTAGAAAATAAGGATCATACATCTACAGTTGGGTTCTCAGAAATCAGCTAATCCAGCTAATCTAACCACTTAATTTTATGAATAGGAAACTGAGGCCCAGAGAAATTGCATAAGTCATTTAGACCATAAACATTAGAGTCAGTTTTTGAAGCCAGAAATCTGATTCCCACTGCCTTCCTGCATAGATGAGTAATGAAAACTATATAGAGAGTTTAAAAAAAAAAATGGTTTCAGAGCTGGGAGCACTAACTGGAAGGATCAGGAAAAGTCTTAGGAGATGCATTTGAGTTGAGCCTCAAAGGAATTATTCCATCAACAAATATTGATCACTTTGTGTCAGATATTCTAAGAGATAGAGATGAAGATAGAGTACATTCTAAGCATGGGGATAATCATGTGCAAAAGTTTGTAGGTGAGAGATGGATTGTCATGCACACTGAGTAAAATAAACCAGTTTGGCTGGAATGTCAAGTACATCATGGCAGTTAATATGAAGTGATTCTAGAAAAGTTAGGCTGGAGTCAGATCAAAAAGGGTTTTTAATGACAAATAAAATGGAAGTTTGTTCTTTCTAGAGTAAATAGACTGCACTGAAGATTTTTTATCTCTTAAGAAATATTATTTATTTGTCTTAATGATGGCATTTCGTGCTTTTCTCTCCCCCACAGAATACATACATATTGTATGAGGCTAGAAAAAATATTTCAATTATCTATCTCCCCTAGTTACCTAGTACAGTGCTTTGTACATAGTGCATTGTGGGGAGCCGGCACTAATCTATGGCCACATAAGGAGACATTCCAAAAGACTGTCCTAACCTTGAATAGGAATCTCCTAATCACATCATGGAGGAATCTCCTAATCACATCCTAACCTAGACCAAGGACCACCTTAACCTTGAATAGGCAAGATATCTAGGCATCCCCTAATCACATCATGAAGCTTCCTACGACCAAAGACACCTGATCAGCTCATCCTTGGGCGGGAAACCAATCCTTTGTCTAGGACCCCCACCCTGCACTAAGTTCCCACAACCCTGCTGCTATATATATCTGTACTATTACACCCATTAAAATGAGGCTTGATCAGATTGTTTTGTCTTGCCTCCATTCTTCTGCTCCTCCCCTCTCCCTTACCCTTATCTCTCTTTTCTTCCAGGGTCCACACACTCTGCCTTGCGGGCCTAGGCAGTGCATACTTAATAAACGGTTGCTGAAGGTGTAACAAGAGATTGGAAAATGAGGTCACAGTTCTTTGAATATGTATTCTCTGCCTGTTGTAAATCCCAGTAGAGGCTTGGTGAATCTACTCTCACAAAATTGTAACAGTCAAAAATAGAGGAACTCTGTCCCTATTCAAAAAATTGAAAGATATCTTTTGTGGATGCCCATCAGTTGGGGAATGACTAAGCTATGATGTGTGAATAGTATTGTTCTATAAGAAACAATCAGCAGGATGATTTCAGAAGGCTCTGGAGAGACTTACATGAACTGATGCTGAGTGAAGTGAACCAAGAGAACAATGAACACAGCAACAACAAGATTACATGATGATCAACTCTTATGGACTTGGCTCTTTTTAACAATGAGATGATGCAAAGCAATTCCAATAGATTTATCATGGAAAGTGTATCCAGACAAAAATGTGTTTCTAACACATTGGACCTAGGTGACTCAGAAAGAGAAGGTGAGGGTCATGACTTTAGGCAATTTTGCCATCCTTAAATCCAAATCACTGGGGAGCTAAGATATCACCCTGTGATGTCATTGATTGTCTTTGGAAATGAAGGGCAACTATGACATTTATCTTATATATAGCTTGTTTGTATATGTTTGCTTATATGTTGTCACTCTCAATAAAGTATATGCTTCTTGAGGGCAAAAAAGAAAGTGTATCCAGAAAGAGAATTGTGGAGATTGAATGTGAATCAAGCGTAGTATTTTTACTTTTGTTATTGTTGTTGTTTGCTTGATTTTTCTTTCTTGCATTTTTCCCTTTTGATATGCATTTTCTTATGCAGCATGATGAATATGAAAATGTTTAGAAGAATTGCATATTTAACCTATATCAAATTGCTTGCAATTTTGGGTGGGAAGTGGATAGAGGGGGAGAAAAATTTGGAACACAAGGTTTTACAAAGGTAAATGTTACTATCTTTGCCTGCATTTGGAAAAATAAAATATCAAAGGATATTTTTCTATTTATTTATTTGATTTATCTGATTGCTTCCTAGTGACAAAAAACATTTAAAAAGCCTGCTAAGTTAGAACAGAATATGTGTACAAAAGGCACAATTTGCTCCTCCAGTGAGGAGAATGAAAAACAATAAAGATAGAAGATACAAGAGATATCATGCCCTTATAGGCATATGGCAGCCTGAGGTTGAGAGATAAGACAACCTGTGCAGTAGCAACTACCTTTCTCTCCAACTTGTTACTTTCACAATTTCTTCCTTCTTCCTTGAAAGCTGACAGAAAAAGAGCAAACTTTCTTTTATGCTCTTTGAATTCATATTTAGTTCTGGTTGAAAAATCTCCACAGGGCAGCTAGGTGGCACGGTGGATAAAGCACTGGCCCTGAAGTCAGAAGCACCCGAGTTCGAATCTGCCCTCAGACATTTAACACTTCCTAGCTGTGTGACCTGGGCAAGTCACTTAACTCCAATTGCCTTAGGGAAAAAAAAGAAAATCTCCACAAAGTAGTTTGACAGGAAGCAAATGATACTTATAAATGGTCTGAATGGGAACAGGGTCTATACATTGTCTAACACTATTTATTCATTTCAGTTGCATCCAACTCTTCATAATTCCCTTTGGCATTTTCTTGGCAATAATATTAAAGTGGTTTGCATCTCCTTCTCTACCTCATTTTACAGATGAAGATACTGAGGCAAACAGCACTGAATGATTTGCCCAGGCTCTCACAGCAAGTAAGTGTCTGAGGTCGGATTTAAAGTCATGGAGAGAAGTCTTTCTGATTCCAAGTTCAGTGCTTTATTCATTATGTGGTCTTGCAGCCCATTATCACTGATTTTCAGAAGTAAAATCACTAAGTCTCCACTGGGTTACCTACAAACAAAGCATACTGCACATACTCCAATGATTAGGATCCTTTTGGGTGGTCAGTTCCCATTACACATTCATATGATGAAGCACCAGGTTCTGGGAGAACAATTTGGAATGTGAAAAACTCATAAAGGCATTATAGTAGTCACAAGAAGTCCTTTTATCTCATCAAAGGAGGAAATGGGCAGATCAAGATGAGCTATCTACCAGCTGTGAGTGAAAAGGGGTTATTTAAAAGTCAGTGACAAACAGGGAGAAGGGAAATAAGGACAGGGTTTCAAGAGATAAGGAGGGTCCCAGTCCAGAACAAACTCACATGTATATTATGTCTATATCAGCAACTGCATGATGGGAACACAGGAAGAAAGATATGGTAATACAGAATATTGAGGGTGTTTTGGTCACAAAGGTAACTTTTAGGGCAAGAGTTATCTCTAGGGTTTCTGCTCAGGAAAATAAAGGGTCCCTTATCTCCAAGATCCTTACTGATTGGTGAGTTGGGTAGGCCTTGGTTATGCTGATAATCCAAGGAATGTATTCTCCCTTTGTGTGGGATAAGGTTGACAATGGGAACAGGGTGGGCTTGGTTTGAGTTTACCTCATTCTTGACAATGGGAACAGGTAGGGCTTGTTTAGAGTTAACATCATTCCCAAGAGCTATACCACATCACAAGAAGGCAAGACAATTTGTTAAGCACTTATATATGCTAGGCATAGTGCTAACATTTGAGAATGCAATCATAAACAGCAAAAAAAAAAAAATTCAGTCCCTGCACTCAAGGAGCTATTCTAAGGGAGGGAAGAGGGGAAACCCACAGAAGGAAGCTTGAAAATGGGAAGGAGGGTTTTGGAGAAAATTAGGGGCATAGTGGAGAAATTATATACAGAAATAGAACCCAAAATGGAATGAAGGTATGACTGATTTGGGTATTTCCCCTAAAATGAGGTCCTAATATTGAGGTCGTAATGCCGAAGAAACTGAGCAAGACAAGAGATTAGAGACCAATTCAATAGTTTATTAAATGGAGAGAAATACTGGGACCAATAGTTCCATGTTTGGTCCCAGGGCTGAACAAGACTATCATTTCAAAGAGTTCAGCCCCGAGTAATGGGATAGCAAGCTTTTTTATAAGATAACAAGAAAAATGACATAATGGGGGAGGTACCTAGGTGGGGATAACCTAATGGTGGGGGAGACCCCTAGGATGACACAATGGAGGGAGGTTACTGATATTATAATAACATCTAAAATGGATAAATCTTTATCTTGTCAAACATTAAGAAGGAATGTCTATAAACTAAAGATATAAAACCTTTATCTCAAACATAAGAGGGAAAGGTTATAACCTGGGGCAGAATAACTAAATAGGACAATTGGAGAAACTGGGTCACGATATTAAAAGGGAACTTTGGCACAACATTGTTACAGGGTACAGTCAGACTCTTCTTGTACCAGGTCACCAGAATGATGGCTTTGGTCACCAAAATGATGGGTTATATAATAAAATCCTAAAAATATGTTGGGGTTATGGGCTAGTGTCACAAATCATACTAAAAGAACTTGCAGGCATAGACCTCCAAATCAAGGGGCAAAGATTTTACTATACTGCTAAGAGCAAGGTAAATACATAATAACCTTTACCAAGGAAAAGGGGTTTTAGCAATCAACAAAGGAGAAAACAAGTTCCCTAGCAGTAGCCAGAAGAAAGATGCCATTAAGGAGACTAACAGGCTAAACCTTAAAGGGATTTAGCACTCCAAAAAAGTTAGCAAAGATCTACAGTATGAACATATCTTTTATAGGGGAAATAAATCCTAGAAGTTTTACATCATAACTTGGCTTTCTGATTGGATACAATAAGATGGAATTTCAAGATACCTCCATCTGGGGTGGAACTATAATAAAAAATCCACTTGAATAAAAAGCTCTATTTGAGAACAAAAGATCCACTTAAGGCTGAAATGATCCCATCAATGTCCTTTCTTGCTTGCCTCAGGAATATTATAATTCTATCAATGTTTTTGGCTTTCTCTGCAAAGGCCCACCTAGCTACCCAGGACATCATCCCCAGGAGGAACTAACCAGTCAGAGGAACAGACCAGAGGGGCAGACTGAACTTTGAAGGTGAAAGAATCACAGGTAGAATGAAATTCCTGGGTAAGAAGGCTGTTATGAGCATGATGGAAAATTTCAATGGAGTCGAGTGGAGCCCAGAGAGGAATGTTTATATGAATGACTGAATGAATAAGTAGACTTTCCAGATACCTGAAGTTAATTGAAACCAAATCAAAACTTTATTTAGTCATTTTTGATAGAAGTAATACTTTTCACACGTGTTCTTTCAGTATCCTGCTGTCTAACGTACAGGGTCAATTATCTCAACACATGGAATAGAAAGAAATACAAATAGCAGCTCAAATTCCCTTTATCTAAATGAGAAAATTTAAGAAAATCTTGGAAGAGAAATTATCAAGACAGACATTGCTTGAAATGCAAAAATGGTGAAACTTGATAATCAAAATAAAATTAGAATGGACAAACTTTGATAAATTATGAAGTGTGATATAAATGTAAAGTATTTTTGATCATTTATCATCATGCTGTTGTTTGAAGGGGTAGATGGTAAGTACAGAGAATCCTATACCGTTTATGTTTCCCTTTCACCTCAACTCATAACAGCCAATATTTCTCCTCTGCACTGGTGAGGCCCTTTTAATTAAAACCAAACCATTTTACTAGATACTAACATTTCTGCTTTGCCTTCAGGTCAGGCTTTGAAAACATTGCAAATCTCAGCCTTGAATGTTCCAAATGCACATACAAAAAGACTGAAGGAATTCATTTGACACCTGAACACTAGTACAGGTCAGATTCCATTATAGGGAGCTCTGAAGGGCTGTCCTCATTTTCCTGTTGTGCCAGTATTTTAAGGTATAAAATTTGTCTTGAAATAAGTGGGCCTTGGGAGGTTGGGGTAAGGGTGAAAGGAAGGTTGGAAAATGTTGCATGAAACAAAGACCTTCATTGTAACATACTTGCTATGATATTTTACTTGTATAAATTAGATAGGAAATTTGCTGTGCCAGACAACTGAGGGTATATATATATATTATACACATAGTAATACCTGCTCTCTTATCTCCCCAAATCTTGTAATTTTATAAATTTAGAATGGAATTTAATGTCAGATAAGCCTATTTTGGACTGTATGGGGGGACTTTAGTTAATTACTTGAGAACTATGTTATAAAAGTGGCTAGTCCCATAGGATAGACTGTAAGGAATAGTATTATAATAAAACTCCACTACATCTATTTTTCATAACCTATTTTAAACACACATACATTCAATACAAATAAGACTAGACAATGCCATAGATGATTTCCTTTCCGTTATGGCTTATGACAATATTTACCTCTTTATACTGTCTGACCCAGGATGTCTGACATAAATAAAGATAGTAATGATGATAATAATGATAGCTAGATTTTACATATAATTTTAGGTTTGCAGAGCACTGAAATGCCAGAGATACTGAGCAAGACAGAGATTAGAAACCAATTTAATAGTTTATTAAATAGAGATACTGGGACAAATGGATCTATGTTTGGTCCCAGGGCTGGACAAGGCTATCATCTCAAAGAGTCCAGCCCTCAAGTATCATAGGGCAAGCTTTTTATAGGATAACAAGAACGATGACATAATAGGGGAGATACCTGGGTGGGGATAACCTAATGGGGGGAGGCCCCTAGGATGACACAATGGAGGGAGGTTACTGATATTCTAATAACGTCTAAAATGGATAAACCTTTATCCTGTCAAACATTAAGAAGGAAAGATTATAACCTAAAGATATAAAACATTCATCTCATCAACCATTTAAGAGGGAATGATTATAGCCTGGGGCTTTGGGACAGAGCAACTGAGGTAGACCTTTATCTCATCAAACATTAAGAGGTAAAGGTTATAACCCAGGCAGAATAACTAAATAGGACAAATGGAGAAACTGGGTCACGACATTAAAAGGAAACTTTGGCACAACAGCACTTTACAAATATCATATAATTTGATCCTCACAACAATCCTAAGAGGTAGATGTTATTTTTACCTCCATTTTTTTGAAAATAATAGTAGCCATAGTTATCATTTATATAGTACCAGGCACTGTGCTAAGCACTTTGAACCTTATAACACCCCTGGGAGGTAAGTGCTATTTATATATTTATAAACCCATTTTATAGGTGAGGAAACTGAGGCAAAGAGGTTAAATGATTTGCCAAGGATTACACTCATAAATCCTTATTAGCTGTCTGAAGCTGGATTTTAAATCAGGGTTTCCTGATTCCAAGGTCTAGCCTTCTACCCACTGTGCCACTTGAGTAACAAACATTTTTGTAGTGCTTTAGAATATGCAAAGTGTTTTAAGTACTATATTTCTCATTAAAGCCTCCTGAAAACCCTCCAAAGTAGACACTACAAATATTGTTCTACTCATTTTACAAATAAAAGAATGAAGTTTCAGAAAGGGTCATAAGATAATAAAGGTCAAAGTAAGAGTTTGGACCCTTATCTTCCTTAATTCCAAGTCCAATATACTCTATCCACTATATCCCATCACCCTAAAGTAACTCATTGCTGAACAGGGTGAAGACAAAACTTTTTAACCCAAATGGTTCAAAAAACTTTAGAAAACATTTCCTTTTTTCATTTTTCTAGATTTCAAAGATGCCTCTAGTTGTCCTAGGATTAAGTTACAAAACCTTACAGACTAGAGTTAATCCAGTGCCTATCATATTTGTAAATGTCTAGCCTCCCACGATGACCAGCTGTGCAACTCTTGGTAAGTCCCTCATCTGTAAAACTGGGATAATAATCACATCCATTCCACAGGGTTATTGTGAAGATCAAATGGCACAACATATGTAACCCTATTTGCAAACTTTAAGTACTTTATAATATTAGATATTAATATTATACTGATGTTATGTAATCTGAATCCAAAGGAGAAGAAAATGATTCTGAAAAATTGTTCTCACGGTTTCTCCTGTCAAAACTAAAATGTAATCAGTCTGTCATTCTCAGATACTCTCATTAAAAAGGGAGGTCACCAAAAAAGGCAAAAAAACTAGCATTTGGTGGCTTTTTGTTTTTGTTGCTGTTTAGATCATGTCCAACTCTATGATTCCATTTGAGGTTTTCTTGATAAAATCATTGGAGTGGTTTGCCATTTATTTCTCCAGCTCATTTTACAGATGAGAGAACTGAGGCAAACAGGATTGAGTGATTTGCCCAGGCTCATACAGATAGGAAGTGTCTAAGGCTGGAATTGGATTCTTCGTGCTTTATTCACTGTGTCCCCTATCCACCCTGATTGGTCCCACTGGGTCATTTTTGTGACTCATATCCTTGTAAAAGGAAGCAAAGCAATGTGTATTACTAAGTAGACAAAACATGATGACAAACTTGACCCACTATTATTCCATTCTCCTGCAGCCATCTCTGTTCAGTTCTGCTCCTTAAAATGTCATCCTTCATCTCCCTCTTCTGCACCAGCCTTTCAGGGCCTGCCTGGTCCTCACAGAGGTGGAAGAAGACAGAATAGCATTAATTGTTTGGGGAACTACAAAGCCATGTGCTAAGAAGATTATCACCAAAAATGCCAGTCTACAGGGTTAATTGAGAAGAGTGGAAGCTATTGTGCATAAGAACTTTTAGTGAGGAAAGCATTTAGATGAATTTTCTTGGTAGAAGGTATCCTCAGGCTACTGAAGCTACAGTAACTCCTCTTTTGTGGGAGTGCAGTATACTAGGGAGATAATAGCCAGGCACTGATAAGAGCCCTTTGGAAACAATCTGAGTAACAATTCACAGCATTGTATCCTTTGGTAATCTTGGACTTTTCTCACAAAGTAAATGAATAATTCATTTTGTTGTTGTGGATATGATCTCATAGAACATAAATAAGTGACTTGAATGCCCATAAATTAATGAATATAATTAGTTAATTAATAATTAAATGATAAATAATTAAATTGGATAGTATATGGCCCATTTTGAAGTAACTGAAGTTTCTGGGTCATATAGTTTGTGGAGCTATAATGTGCCCCTTCATCACTTTACCCCCAGCCAAAACCTGTCCTTAATTCATTGAAATTAAAGTTTCTTATTTGAAATTACAAAAACAATAGTTAGAAAGCAAGCTCTTTGAGGACAATGATTATCTCAATTTTTGGTACATAGTAAGCATTTCATAAATATTTGTAGTTTGATTGGCAAGATGCACTTTTAGTTTGGTTCCCCCCAAAAAAACAGTTAGGTAAATGGACCTCCATCCTCTCATTGCAGGAATGAGAAAAATCATGAATTCCAACATTGCTTTTGTCAGATATGCTTAAGCCCCTAGCTGGTTTCACAGAATTGTTTTGTTTTTCCTTTTTCTTTGTTAATCTTTTTTACAAGGGAAGTTTTGTCAAGAGAGAAAAATATTTGGAAATAAATGTGATATTAAAAACAAGAATTTTCAAAACAGACAACTCTTTAGCTATTTTTGCTATAGATGTATTTTTTTAAATAACAAAAACATACCTCCTTAAGTCAATCATTCAATAAGAATTCATTAAATGCCTACTACATACCAGGCACTGTGCAGTCTGAGGCATCAGAAATACAAAAAAAATCAGCAAAACTGGTCAGAAGGAGCTTATATTTGAAATACAAATAAATATAACTACAAACTATGTTTCCATTGCACTTTAAGATTTACAAAGGAATTTTTTTCCCATATGGAACTATTTTGACATAGTGGATGGAGAGCTGGGGCTTTACAGACAGAAAGATTCTAGTCCTACATTTGACCCAGGATGGCTTAGTGACCTTGAGCAAGTAACATAACTGCTAAAACCTCTAGGGAAGTCCTTAAGATTATAAATTACAGAGAAGGCCCTGCCCAGCATAGGTAGAGGAAATTTCCTAATCTGGGAGTTTATCCTGCCATTGAAATCACAGTTCCAAACTCCACCTCTTTTCTCTTAACAATCCTGTGAAGTATATGGTACAAACATTACCCATTTTAGAGATAAGAAAACTAAGACTCAAAGTCATTGAGAGCAAGGACTGAAATTAAAATCTCCTCTAAATCCAGCACTCTTTTACTATACCAGGACTTTTTAAACTTTTTTCATTTATGACTCCCTTTCACCTGAAAAATTTTTACATAGGTATATAGATATATAAGATATACAAATCAAACATTTAATGATAATAAATCACAAATTTATTTAAAACAATTCTGTAGCACATATAATTTTACCATTTATTTAAAGATAAAAGCAAATCTGCATACCATTGAGATGGATATGCTTGTTTATCTTGGCAGAATATTTTATATCTTTTACTATTGCCAGATTTTTCATGACCCTCACATTCAATTACTTCATTCCATATGGGGTCATAACCCGCAGTTTAAGAAGTTTTGCACTATACTACAATAAGAAAGGATTCAGCAAGCAAGGAAGTATGGCCACTGTGGCCTTCACAAGGGTCCCTGATCGGTGACTCCAAACATCTCTGTTCACTTTCTAGTGTTACGTGGGTTGATGTCGCACTGGGTGCCTCTTCCTCCCCTACCCCAGTAGAATTACACCACAATTACATACATAATCCTTACAAAAGCACAGGCAGTCAGGAAGCACAAGGCTGACCCATCCCAAACTCACAGAACCATGGTAGCAAAGCTGAGACAGCCAGTCTGTGTGATGGTCTTTTGTGGCTGACTATGTGAATATATCTCCCAACAAGCTTGTTTAGGGAAACCAGGAAAGTGGAAGAGAGGGTGCTAAAGAAGGGAAAGGCCATTACATATTGTGAAGGAAAAAAATGGAGGCATTTACTTCCAAATGACACCTCTTCATCTTCACCCACTGGTCCCATTTGTTGACAAGCTGTTCTGTCAAACTTTGTTGGTCAGGGAAAGAGAGACCCTCACACTCATAGTCAGCTGGAGCCTTGATCTTGTTTGAGTGGGAATTCAGAAGGCTCCCAATAAGCACTCAGATTCCTAATGGGCAGAAATACCTCTGGGAATCTGAATTTGACAGGGCTTGTCAAAATTGTCAAGCAGTGCCTTAGAGAGTGCCTTTTATTCTCCCATTGCTAGTACAAGAAGGGAAAAATTCTGTGGGCTATGTTAGTCCTTCGAGGACAAGAGCTAAAACCAGAGAGAAAAGTTGCTGTAGCCTGAGCTGGCTTAGACATAAATCAAGTTTATGAAAAAACCTGGGCTGAATTAAACAGGTACAGCTCAAGCACATGGTGTTACCGCAGCAAAGTAGGCATAGAATGTGCCTTCACTCCAAGGAGAGAGGGAGACTCTTGGAGATTTCCTATCACTGGGTAGCAGTAAATTAAAACTGCTTGAGAAATCAAGCATGAGGTAATCACCTTCTTGATAGATAAAAGTTATCTGAGGATTCATCCCTCTGCCTGTTACATTGTCGTCCTCAGTTTCACAGCTCTGTACGGATGAAAATCAACAGTACTAAATGGTACTGTTTTCCTCCAAAAAGAAAAGACACTATATCCTTCAAATAAGGAATTACCTTTGGATTCCCTCTCCAGCATCTGACATATCATGGAAGGTTGTTAGGGACTCTTGTGACCTTAGGTAACCTACCTTTCCCAGGAAAGCTAAGGCAGAGTTCCAGGATAAAAAATAGCCTTTTTATCCAACTCATGTTTAACCCAAAGTAGGATGTGGGAGAAGGATGTTGGCAGTAGGAATGCTGACTGAAACCTATAAGATTTGAACACCAAAGTGGAAAGATGAGAAAAGCTAAAACCAGATGTCTTATGGTTTAAATGCACACCACACACACACACACACACACACACGTTTCCTGAAGCAAACCTGTTTTCTTTACTCTCAAACCTGACTTCCATTAATTTGGGGTCTGAGAATGAAGCTATCCCTGCTGACTGATTACAGAAACTTGCTTACTTTAAGAAATACAGTTTTCCCTTTACACATACCGGCTTTCGTTCCATGCATCATTTTTGAGGTTTTACCACAGAGACACAGAGAGTAGCTAATACCTTGGTGCAATTCCAGGACAAGGAAGAACTCATATAAATACACACACACACACACACACACACACAATCACACAGCCCACCCCCCTACAAATGCATAATATAAGACACAGCTGCATTTGGCTTTCTAATTGCTTCACTGTCTAATTCATGCTAACACAGCAATTAGTGATAAAGCTCAAAACACTCATACACATTAGCCTGACGACATTTAATTATGACATTAGATATATTGCACTTCATGAGATATGTAGTTTAGCGAGTAATAAGATATTTGCACGTAAGACCCATCTAAATGACAATGTAATAAAAGTAAAGGGAAGCCATGAAGTCCTCACTTTGCCATTAAAACAAAATGTTTTAACGGATGCATTTTTATGAGAAATATGCCATTTCCAGATGCTGAGGGGGAACCTGGGCTACAGAGCTCAGAGAATATGGCAAGGTCTTTGTAGAAATTTTATAGTTAAGAATCTGCTCCACTAATGGGCAGATAATCAATTGTTGCTTGCTAGGAGTGTCTGCATAACCCTGTGTTCTATCCCTTCAGACATCTACACATGACAGGATAGAAAAAGTGCCTTTTTTTTTTTTTTTTTTTTTGCTGTGACCAGTCATGAGATATGCCATTTATTGTTGGTTTACATGAGGCCCTATTCATAAGACATGATTAATAGCTCGGAGACACTGCCAAAAAGCCCATAAATCTGGACATCCACAATGTAATTGACACACGGCTTGTCTCACAGATACCTAAGGCACTCTCTTATCTCCATCTAATCCCCAAGTGGGCATGTGAGGCAGCTGATTATGCCATGAACAGTTGCTGACTAGTACAGTTTTGGGGTCCGTTACTTATAGCACCCAATTAGCTGGCATATAAAACTCAGCTCCCCTTGATCAACCTTGACCAGTGTTAAACACCTTCGGAATGAACAAAGACCACTGGAGAAGAGGCCATGGGAACATCCAGGCTTAGGGGTTTAGCCTGTGCCCAGAGTTTAATTGGAGAAGCTGTGCTTTTTAATGGAGGGGGACCCCCGGGTGAGACTCTAAGCCTCTGAGTTGTGAAATGCACCCTGCCCTTGACTTCTGGCTGCCAGACATTCCATGCTAAGCTATAGCAGCTAGTTCAGTCCCCTAATAACCACACACAGTTGAGCCAGTCAGACACTGCCATGAATGTTATTTTCTTCTCCTCCCAAAGCCTGTCACCTCACTCTTCATAATAAGTCCTGGGTTTTCTAAAATCTTGCAGACTATGTGCCCTTTTCTTCAAAAATGGCCTGTCTTAGGATTGAAAGATACCTCAGAGACCACCTTGTCCAATGCCATCATTATAGGAAATCATCCTAACTTACCCAACAGTCAGTCCTGCAGACATTAAAGATTACATAAGCAACAGCTGTAAAGCCCTCTGTAGATACAAAATGTGGTAGGGGTAATTATGATGATGATTATTAATCACCTCAGCTCATCACATACAGCAAACATGAGATAATAAAGAGGAATGTCTTAAATGCAGTATCAGCAACAGGCCCCATTTATTACAATGCTATTTACTCAGATTCCATTACAGTTATAAAATTTTAAGCTCATCTAGCACTTTTCAATTGAGAACATCGAAGTGCTGTACAAGCATTGGCTCTAATTTCAATAATCCACACAACGGGATTCAGGAGAAAGGGCATTCTCAGTTGTATAACTTGCAATATAAGCAGATCCTACCCTGGTCAGACTTCAAAGCACAGCTTTCCACCTCAGGAGATGGCTGAACGTTACAGTGAAAGAACAATAATTCTTAAATCAGGAGATCCGAGTTCAAATCTTAGCCCTACATCTACTTTCTCTCTCCCAGCCTTTTATGAGGCTTTTTGAGTTCCCTTCTAATTTTCCATCTATGAACTTTTATAAGTCTGAACAACCAATTTTGTCAAGTTTTACCCAAGCAAGCAAGCATATGTTTCCAAATATCTGATACTACACCAGATAGCTATCTGAATATTTGACTGATTTTTCTCCCCTTCAAGTTGAATAGGAATTGTGGTGGGTTTTCTACTATCAATGGGATAGGGAAAAGAAAAAGTCTTCTGTATGTCACTGGTTGTAAAAATAATGATTTGTAGGCCTTGAGGTCTGTAAAGCAGTTTCTTCAAACCAGACTGTGAAGGGAACAGGGTAAAAATTGTTATTATTATTATTATTATTATTCCCATTCATTTTACAAAACTGAGGTCCAGAGAAGACCTGAGAAGAAGAGGTGGCTTGACCTTGACTCCTGACTCAGAACCCTTTCCATTATACAAATATCTGCTTATGGAAGTGGGCACACAATGAAAACAATATATGGATATATAAAATTAAGAAAGACAATGAATCTATAGTAAAGCAATCTCTCACTATTTTCCCCATGTAGGATTCAATAAAGAAGCTTCAATTTAAGATACTCTTATGAAATATTTCCAATTATTAGTATGTTCATTGGAAGTTATATGGCAATAGACAAACCATCAGAGCTCCCATTTTCAGCTGTAGCATCTTGCCATCTACCCTGCTGCTCCTCACAGCATTCTCCAGACTGGACTTCCAGACCCCAAACCCACCTTCTAGACTAGATCTTTAAAAAGCACAAACTATATCTTCTTCTCTTTCACAGCTCCCCAAAACATTGAGCCACTCAGCTTTGGATATCTATTCAAGACCTGAACTGCCTTAAATTGGTGAGAGAGTGCACCTTTATTTAACCACTATATCTAACCAACCCTAACTTTGTTACATGTGTTGTCCAAATATTCTCCAGAAAACCCAAAGCTATTTTGCCATCTTCCCTGAAATTCAGTGTCTCTCCAATTACCCTTTTTCTACCTCATGCTCTGGGAACAGTAAACAAATAAATACCACATTGCTACTGTATGGGGCATGAAGCTCTACTCACAATCCCTCTGACTCCCTGAGCAAAATTTCCCAGGCTTCTATTTTCCAATTACAATTATTATTATCACAAAAAATATTTGTGATTTCTTGCCCATGAGAAAATAAGCTCCTCACCGGCAGGAAATAGTTGACATCTGTATTTCTCTCCATTTTCTAGCACAGTATCAGCACAACTAGGTGGTAAAGTGGATAGATTGCTGGGCCTGGAGTCAGGAGACCTGAGTTCAAATCCAGCCTCAAACACTTACTAAATGTGTGACTCTGGGTAAGCCATTCAACCCTGCTTGCTTTAGTTTCCTTATCTGTAAAATGAGCTGGAGAAGGAAATGGCAAAACATTCCAGTCTCTTTACCAAGAAAATCTCAAATGAGAGGTCATGAAGAGTCAGACACAACTTAACAATAAAGCACAGTGTCTGGCACATGGTAGATGCATTTAAAAATGCTTTTTTATTCATTCATTCATACATATGTTGGGGACAGATTATTTAAACCTTTGGCATTTTAATTTCCCCATGAAGTGCTCTCTTATTGACTTGTGATGAGAAACAGATTTTTTTTTTTAATGCTTATAAAGTACCTTTTTGAAGATAGCTATATTGGGACAAGAGTGTGGACCTGTTTCCCAGATTAGAATATTTTATGGGGAGGGATACGTAATTATTAAATATATATGAGAAAGTTTATTAGAGACTGTTTATTTGGAATAAAAGGTAGCTTTACTAAACCAAACCTCAAAACCCAAATCACCATTTTAGGGCTCATCTACCTGTAATTAGGACTGATCTTGGGCTTCCTCATAATGTTCCTAATCATACTAAACCATGATCAAGTGGGCTAATAAAGTATTTTGGGAAACCAGAAACTAGAGTGGAAAGTAATATTACTTTAATGGGACTGGCAGAATTGGAAGAAGGGAATATTAGGTCTTATATTCTCTCTGCAAGGGTGGGAAGGACTGACTGAGGAGAGTCCAGCTCTCAGAATAGTCAAAGGGATAAATGCCCATTGCCAACTCACAGGGAGGATTTGGTGAGTCTGCTTCTGCAAGTGTGTGACAACACATAATGGAGAGGTCTTGATACCCAATTCAGAAAATGTATAGATCGTCTATCATTGTCTCTGTCTGTTTCCTGGGAGGGAATGGGAGGATGGGGGGGGAGTGAAGAGGATGCCTTTTAATTGACTACTGAGAGTGCATACAAAAAATATCAGTAGAGC
The DNA here is from genome assembly GCF_902635505.1 of Sarcophilus harrisii. NCBI lineage: Eukaryota > Metazoa > Chordata > Mammalia > Dasyuromorphia > Dasyuridae > Sarcophilus > Sarcophilus harrisii. Next base: position 546,737,327 of record NC_045426.1, on the reverse strand, counting down.
ATGTCTCTTTTTCTGATTTCCAGTAAGTTAAGAACTGCTCAACTGTTTGGACATGTATGCATATATTGTATTTAACTTATACTTTAACATGTATTGGTCAATCTGCCATCTGGGGGAAGGGATGGGGGAAAGGAGGGAAAAAGTTTGAACAAAAGGTTTTGCAAGGGTCAATGCTGAAAAATTACCCATGCATATATCTTGTAAATAAAAAGCTATGATAAAAAATAAATAAATAAAAGAACTGCTCTAAGTCTCTGGGTGGGGAAAGAGATGGCCATAGATCTATTTTCCCCATACTCACCAACATAACTTGTGAACACATAGAGGCTCTGTTTGTTTATATTTTTATGTTTGTTGTCTCTTCCCCTAGGCCAAATGAGTATCAAGGACCCAACCTTAAGAGATTTGAAAGTTTGGAGAAAACCCAAGAGATCTAGTGTAGGAGTCAATGAGAAAAATTTGTAGGATCTCACAGCCAAGAAAGGTAAAAAACAAATGTATCCCTGAGAAGTTACCGGTGTGAACCAGACCAATGGTGACTCTCCCCGGTACCCTGGACAGTGGGTTCTGTGGGCAAGAGAGCAACTCTTCTGGCAGCTAAGCAACCCCTGGGAGTGAACTTGTGGGGAATTGGTTTAGTAGCAAAATCTTTAAGTTTTAACTCACTCTCTCCCAGGACCTATTTATAGGGGGTAGAATGTATTCCAGTTTGGGGAGGAAATACTTCTTGTTATAACTTCTTGATAATTATCCCTTTGTAAAAGCCATTTCATGTTAACTAGTTAACTAGTTGCTAACTAGTTAGCAACAATATTAAGGAGGTATCAAGTGATAAAATGATGTTGGGGTGCTAATCACCGTCAATGATATTGATGATGTGGGGTAAACACACCATAATTAGGCGTGAGTGAGCAGGGTTAGCAAAGCCCCATCAGCCTCAATGGAACCCCAGAATCTTGAAATTCTAGCCAGCCAACTATATTGTGGGAACATGACCTTTGTGTACAAGTGTTAAAAGAGTAAATCCAGAGCCTATCGAGGCCACATTCACATTTGATTTGGATAAGTGTGCTCTCACCAGAACTGGAGAGCTGCATTAGGTCTCTATCCTTACTATAAATGAATAATGACATGGTAATATTGGGAAAGTTTAGAGGTTTTTCCTTTTCTCTATGGGTTGCCTAAGAATTATGTAAGTCATAGAAAATAAAAAGTCCCTTTTTTTTAATATTTCTTAGTGAGTAAAAAAAAAAAGATGAAGATGGAGCTGTGTGAAAGAATGCTCATTGTAGCACATTTGTCTTTGGTCACAGAACTTGGGGTACCTTGTTTTCTCATTCTCAGGAAAGGTAAGCAGATCAGGCCCGGTTAATAACCATCCCATGAAAAGACAGTTTATTTTAACCTTTAATTGGGTATCAATCCCTATATTTATGCACACCTGCATTTTTTATTTCCTTCACAAGCTAATTGTACAATATTTCAGAGTCTGATTCTTTTTGTACAGCAAAATAACGTTTTGGTCATGTATACTTATTGTGTATCTAATTTATATTTTAATATATTTAACATCTACTGGTCATCCTGCCATCTAGGGGAGGGGGTGGGGGGGTAAAAGGTGAAAAATTGGAACAAGAGGTTTGGCAATTGTTAATGCTGTAAAGCTGTAAAGTTACCATGCATATATCCTGTAAATAAAAGGCTATTAAAAAAAAAACAAAAACCAAAAAAAAAAAAAAACCTTTAATTGGGTATGACAACCAGACCAGGGCACAGCCTCCACAGTACAGAATAGAAATTCCCCCTCAGGTTTCTCCTACTGGACCCTCTCACCAGCCTGAACCTCCTAGGGAACAAGCATAAGAGAGGTGAGTCTATCCCAATTCCCTCTCAACTGTCAACTACTCTTCTCATTGAAGAACTCCTGCAGAGTCACCACTGAGCCTGACAGAAAACAATAACAACAAAAAGCCCTGCCTGGAAAATGATGATTTTTATACACAATACAGATTAGCTTTAGAGATAGCTTCCAAAACACTGAGCAGCCCACAAAATTTTTCACCAGCCCTGCCCCCACTGGGGCCAAGTTTACCCTCAGGCTCACAGCACTGATTGCCTATTATTCCTGTATCCTCAAACAAGTGACACACTAAAGCAAGCTGTCCTACATTCACGTCAACAAATACTATTATGGAAAGCAACCCAACCCCCGCAGATTTATCAGAAGGGAAAATAAAGTTGGTTTCTTTTTAACATTACTGCCTAGTACAACCCTACAACTTTGTAAAGTCTCCCGCTTAACTACCCAGCTAAGGGAGCAATATTAATAGATTCATTGGCCAAAAGTGCTCTGTTTTCTTAAGAATCTTTCTAAACTTGAGCATTATTAAGGAGAACACTTACTCCATCAACAAGTAGTGCTGAGTGAATGAGTGAACTGAGGACCAGCTTTAGAAGACCGAGGTTTGAGGGCCAGTTCAGGAAGACCTGGTTAAGCTAGCAAAGTGAAAGAACACTAGATTTGGAGTAAAAATGCAAAAAATAAAATCCCATTTTTGTTATTAAGAGACTGTGAGCAAATCAGTTAACCTCTTGGAGACTCAGTTTACTCATTAGTCATTTATTCTCTGGAAGTTAGTTTGCTCATTAGGCATTGGACTAAATGGTTTCTATGGTCCTATCCAGTTCTAAACCTATCGTCCTAAGTCCCACCTTGGACACATACTGGCTGTGTCACAGACATACTGTCATGTTTGGGGTGCCCAGAGTATATGGGGTGTTCAGGGACAACTAGTCCCTCTGGTGTGAGGGTTTGCTGAGTCCTTTTCAGGGCTGTTTATCTATCTTAGGTATTCATCTGATCCACCCAACTCTCACCTGTGGCTGCAAGAAGCTTCAGAATGCAAAGCAGTCACACTCAGGTAACATTATCTCAGGAAACAGGCTAAACCAGGTTGAGGTAAACCAACAGCCCTCAAAGCCATCAATGAACTTGGTGAGACATCAAAGACACCAGAGTCATCCACTGCATCTTAAACCATCACTTCCAGACTTTTGTCCTGCCACTCTGGACTTTGATGACTCTGGAAGAGAGAATGAGGTTGATGAATTTATGTAACTCTGCCTTATTTATATCCAATTCACTTGAAAGTCAAGACATCACCTATGATATCATTGATTCTCTTCAAATGAAAAAATAAGCAACTAGATTATGAGAAACAACTAGATTATAAAGTAGATTATGATAATCTTTCAGATAATGTGTATATATATAGGATAATTCTTTGAGATTATAAATAATAGATGAGTTGCTAATCTTAATCTAGGATTGGTTAAAAAAAAAAAAAAAAGGAAAATTGAGGACATTTGTCTCAAATATAAGCCTGGTAAAACTGATTCCTTCTGCTTAATTATTCTTGATGCACGTACAACCTCAGATAAGTCATTATTCAGTGCTTCAATTATTCTTTCTATATGTATAATGGATGACATGGACAAGGGTTACAGAACAGATATGTATGAATGAATGGTCATCTATGTCACTGAAAGTCCAAAATAATGAATTCACAAATTTATTTGAATGTTTGTATGCATAACAGATGTGATAATGATAGCATCAGTCCTGATAAAGACTGGCTGTGTGACTCCTCAGTTAAAGGGCCCCTCAGTCATTTACCTTTTCAGTGTCCTAGTAAATTCACTGACTGTAAATTCCAAGAAAAAAGTTGCCAAGCTGAGTGGTAGAAGAAATCACAGCTGTGGCCAGAAAAAACTACAAGAATAAGACATTCTATAAATGAAATTTTAACTGCCTCACAAAGACAATGAGAAGACTAGGGAAATGACATAAGTCATATTCTTAGAACTCCTTAGAGAGAAGTACTTGTAACTGAATATTACCTGAAGATGCTAAAAACCCTTGGGAACTCAAGGCACCACTGCAGGGCATCACATGCCATATCTGTCATCAAATTGATTACCTAATTACAACAAATCAATTGCAATTCTTCTCAAAGGACAATATCTCTCCCCTGGCATGAGGGGATAGGACCAGGGGAATTAATCTTTAAAGTTGTTATTTCCATTCCTGCAATGAAGTTGCTAAAAACACTAAATTAGTGTTTCTGATACATTGTAAAGAATCCTTTTTGGGGAGTCTGAGAAACTTGTTTGAATCTCCCTACATGATCTTGAGCAAAGTACTTAAACTCTCTGGAACTCAGTTTCTTTATATGTAAAAAGAAAACAGTAGAAAAAAACCTGATGAATTCTACAAATCCTCCTAGTTCTCAAATTATGTATCCATTTACAAAAGAGAACAACCTTCCCCTTGCTGGTAAGGAATGAAATCCTTTTCAAAATTCTTAAATAAATACAATGATCCAGTTATAAAATATCTGTCACATTTAAGTTAATCCCAAAGACAATATAAGAATCAATGCTCCAAAAGAACTATGAGGTCTTTATTTGAAAGATAGCTAGTAAAGAAAGTATTAGGATAGTTTTCCATCCAGAAACATATTTTGAGTCTTCTATTAATCTATGATCTCATTAATAAGAGTATTCTGCTCCAAAGCCCATCAAAAGCAGCATGTGACAAATCAATCATTCTTTCATATCCTGTATGATTCTTGACTATATCCTCATATAAATCCACCAAAGAAGATTCACCCCATTTTATGGGAGAATTTCCTCTAGATTTCTTGAAATTCACTGGATTTTGGAGCTATGAATTGGTCTGACTATTCAGGAAAACAATTTGTAATTTAAGATCAAATAAGAAATCTCCAGTTTGGCATTTAAAGTTCTTTACAATCTTGCTTCAACCTACTTTTATACACTCTACTATCCAGTCAAATTGGCCTGTTGTTATTGTTGTTCTTCAAACAGATTTTTGGTCCCCTGGAAATTTAGAGACTATATTTATACCTAAGTATAAAAGGGATAATGTAACTCCTAATTGGCAGAGAGCCTACTGGAAGAGAGAAACAGAGGATATGCTAACTTAGTGGTCCTCAAACTATGGCCTGCGGGCCAGATGGGGCAGCTGAGGACAATTATCCCTCTCACCCAGGGCTATGAAGTTTCTTTATTTAAAGGCCCACAAAACAAAGTTTTTGTTTTTACTATAGTCCGGCCCTCCAACAGTCTGAGGGACAGTGAACTGGCCCCCTATTTAAAAAGTGTGAGGACCCCTAAGCTAGTTTTAGAAGCATGGGGAGGAGGTAACACATCAACATGTCCTTTGATTTACAATACCTGTAACTTCAGAAACTAAGAATGCAAGCCTACACTGAAATTGTTCTCTCTCCAATTGAGCTGAGATTCTACTTTGTTCCTGGGTCACAGTCCCCTTTCCTCTTGTATATTCAATTGCCTAAATTAATCTGTATAACTTCCTTGATTACTGTTTACTTGCTTACTTTGATAAATAGGGTTGTTCTCTGTCCATGATTATCTTTTGTGTAATAAGCATTTAGTGAAAAAGGAGCAAAGCAGTTGATTGAGAGGTTACCTTCCAGGTCTAGGGTGTAATTATTCTTCCACCCATCTCTCAAGTCCAGGAAAAGCACCTTTTATCCTGAACCTCTCCTCCAAAAAAAAAAAAAAAAAAATTATACACTTAGGCTGCAAGTATCTGATATGTGATAGATATAATTCCAAGATCAAGATCTCTTTTGAAGTTAGAAGAGCAAGGGAATAATTGCTTAGCTATAATCATCTTTTTATTCCCCACAATGGCAGAACTTCAGTCTCATGGAGATATGGCGTGGGATATTCCAAATCTATCTTTATTCCTATTAAAGCAGTGTCTTCCAGTCCTGTTACACAATCCCTATGTCATCCTCACATACATTCTGTCTGCTATTTCTCTGCCTTTGCAATACTGTTCCTCATGACTGGAATCAATCAATTGACATTTATTTAGTGTCTATGTACTCCCTTATCTCCATCTCTTAAAATTCCTAGCTTCCTTTAAAATTCAGTTCAAATGACAGCTACATGTAATCTTTCTAATTCCCCTGTTTCTGGTATGTCCCCACCAGAATTTATATTAAAATGTGCATATGTGTATACTGATGCCCATCATTCTTGAAGAGGACAAAGTGAATCCACTACGTTGGGGTCAAGGTACAGTGTATCTGACTATGACTAATAAGATCATTACTAGTTCAGAAAGGTCAGCCACTGATTAGACACAAATAGTCCATAGGAACATTTAGAGTGGAGATGTCTCTAAATTTTGAGCTACTCTATATTTGTAGAAAAAGTATTGCACAAAGAAGAAATATTTGAAGAATATAGCTCTTAAGATAAAACTAGCCTTGGGTAATATTAGATAAAGATTATTGCTGTTGAGCTTAATTTTCATGTTGCCACCCAATATTTAATATCAAGATGATGTGTTTAAAAGCTGTAAAAATATGTTTTAGTCCTTAAAGTATACTTTGATCAAGATTTCTCTATTTTGGTCTTGAATACAATCAACTTAGAATGTCAAAAATAAACTTTTTAAAAAAATGAATTTTGAGCTACTGCATATATACATACACACATGCATATAGATATAGATATATACACACACACATATATATATACACAGTTATATATGTACATACTCTTCCTTCTCTGTTCTGACTACTTACTGACTTCCTTCAAATTCCGAATCATATCCTACCTTCTTCAAAAATCCTTCCCTACCAGTTTCAGTGATCTTGTGATGAAGAGAGTCATCTGCACCCAGAGAAGGACTATGGAACTGTGTGGCTCACAACATAGTATTTCACTCTTTTTCTTGTTATTCGCTTGCATTTTGTTTTCTTACTCATTTTCTTTCCTTTTTGATCTGATTTTTCTTGTGCAGCATGATAATTGTGGAAATATATATAGAAGAATTGCACATGGTTAACATATATTGAATTACTTATCACCCAGGGGAAGGGGTTAGGGGGAAGGGAGGGAAAAAATTTGGAACACAAAGTTTTGCTGGGGTGAATGTTGAAAATTATTGATGCATATATTTTAAAAATAAAAAAGCTTTCATTAAAAAAAAAAAAAAAAATCCTTCCAACCCACTCTTAATTCCAGGCCTTGATTTCCTATTTTTCCTATATATAGTGGGCTTTGTATTTATTTCCATCTTGCCTTCCCTGTTGGATTGGAGCCCTCCTTGAGAGCTCTTTCTTGTATTCTCAATACTTAACTAAGGATCTGGTTCATACATATACTTAATAAACGTGGATTGGTTGACATCATCTCCCTCAATAAGCTTCTTGAGGACAGAAATGATTTCATTTTTGTCTATGTATCTGTAATTTGAATAATTTTTGGCACATATGTGCTTTTAAAATGCTTTTTGATTATTTTATTGACAATAGCAAACATGTGGGGAAAACTAATGTAAAGCATTCCCCCCAAAGTATATTTCAGGCCTAATATTTATAGATCTCTATGGGGTAGTCAAGGAGGATTAATCCTTTTGGGTGCTGTTCATACACCTTAGTTGTCTCCTGGAACTCAACTCTCATGACTCCAAAAAACGGCAGCATGCCCAGTGGTCACACTCTAGTAAACTCTGTAGGCAGAGGGACTAAAACAGATTGAGGGTAATCAAAGCTTTTGGTGAGTTAGGGAGATGTCTACTCCAAGCATATGAAGACTTCCCTTGGCAGAATGGGTGAATGAGAATAATTTGTTCCAAGGGCCATGAAGGCAGTTGAAGCAAGTGCTGTGGGAAAACTTGGTCAGACATCCAAGACACTGAGAGCATCCACTGCCTCTCAGTCCATTACCAATCATCTTGACTTTTGTCTTGCTACTAGAGTTCAGTAACTCTGAAGGAGAGAGTGACACTGATGATGTGCAACTATGTCCTCCTCGAAAATGAAGAACAAACATCATTTTGCTGATCCATCTACTTACTAATCTGCCAAGAGTATAAATGTCCCTGACCAGTAAATTGTGCTTCTTCTTCTCCAAAGTAGATCACAATGGCCCAGTAGCCATCAGTAAGTACAGAGCCCCTCACCATAGCTCACAGTATGAATGGATAGATAGACAGACCGATAGACAGATGGATGGATAAAGATAGAAATATAGGCTTCACAAACTTACATACATATTGTTTTATGAGACATGGAAGATGAGAGAGACATTGGTGGCTTTTGCCAACCCTGTTGCCTACCAGAAATACCTACAAACGACTGAGAGAAAAATTTGTATTACTTTCCCCTCTCCTCACATGCTGTCAGCACTTTGTTTTTCCTCTCCCTTCCATGGGATCTTTTCACTCTGCCCAAAATGTATTGACTTTTCCTGTCATAATAAATATCCTTACTATGGGTTTAATAGATGATGCTTACTGAGGGAAAACTTTGAATGGCAGTCTAATAATATTTAGACTTCCATGTATTATTTTCTTTAACATGCAAGCAGAATTCTATTTATCCTTTAGTGTTTTGAAAGATTTTATCAGTGTGTACATAATTTCTATCAATACAGACCATAGTCAATATAGTTCAATCCTTATCAAGTGCCCTTCAAGAGTGGCTATAGATGGAAAATTTGATATCTCATGACCAACCTAGGTACAATGATCTCCTGGTTCTGTTCATTTCACTCAGGATGAGTTTATGTAAATTTTTCCAGACTTTCCTAAAATTAGCCTGCTATAATTTCTTATAGAACAGTAATATTCCATTACATTTAGATATCATAATGGATTCAGCCATTCTTCAATTGATGGACATTTATTTAGTGTCCAATTCCTTGGCTGGCACTGGGATTAAGGAGGCCAGGGAATGACCTTTTCCAGAAGATAGGATTTTATCTTAGACTTGAAGGAAGCCAAAGAAGTCAGAAGGTAGAGATAAAGAGGGGGAAAAAAATGAAAACAAAAACAAAAAGCAAAAAACAATCCCTGACTTCAAGAAATTTACATTTTCTTTAATATTTTTATTTTTCTCACTTACATGTAAAACAATTTTTTTCTTTTTATTTATTTATATATTTATTTTTATTTATTTATTTTTTATTATAACTTTTTATTTACAGAAAACAATTTTTTTATATTTATTTTTTAAACTTTGACTTCTAGATTCTCTCCCTTCCTCTCTACCTCCAATACCCGGTAAGAAGATACATCAAAGTCATATTGTGGAAAAAACTTACATCTTCCCTACCCGCCAAAAAAAAAAAAAAAAAAACCTCAAGAAAAATAAAGTAAAAAAAAAAATCTGTATTCAAACACATTCAATTCTTTCTCTAGGTATGGACAGCATTTTCATCATCAGCTCTTCAGACTATTTGTGAATCATTATATTGATGATTATAGCAGTCATTCACAGTTGATCATCCCAGAATATTGCTATTACTTTGTACTCAGTACATTTCACTTTGCTTGAATTCATGGAGAACTTTCCAAATTTTACTGATAGCATCTTGCTCATCATTAATCATAATTAATCAATTAATAATTCCATCATAATCACACATCACAATTTATTCAATCATTCTCTAATTGATGAAAATCCCCTCAACTTCCATTTTTTGTCCTAAAAAGAAGGCTGATCTAAAGAGTTTTATACATATAGGGCCTTTTCCTTTTTTTTTTTTTTTAATCTCTTTTGAGATTCATGCCTAGTAGTGGTATTATTAGGTCAAAGAATATGCATGATTTTATACTTCTTTGAGCATAGTTCATATCTTTTGATCATTTATCAATTTGGGGAATGGTCTTAACTTTTTAAAATAAATTTGAATCAGTTCCCCATATATTTGATAAATGAGGCCTTCACCAGAGAAACTTACTTTAAAATTCTTTTCCCAATTACTACTGCTAACTGTATTTCCCCCATCTCTTTCTCCTTTCATCTGTCTCTCCTCAAAAGTGTTTTGCTTCTGATTATCCCCTCTCCCACTATGTCCTCTCTTCTGCCATATGCTTTTCATATCCCCTTTTCCTCCTATCTTTTGCAGGGTAAGATAGATTTCTATACTATTGAGTGTGAATACTATTTTCTCTTTGAGCCAATTCTAAAAAGAGTAAGGTTTACTCACCCTTTTTCTCCTTCTCTTCCCCTCCATTGTAAAAGCTTTTTCTTACCTCTTTTATGGCAGATAATTTATATCATTCCACTAATCACTTTCACTTTCTCCCAGGACATTCCTCTCTCACCCCATAACTTTATTTTTTTAGATACTATCCCTTCATATTCAACTCACATCTGTGCCCTCCATCTATATATACTCCTTCTAATTGCCATAATAATGAGGTTATGAATTACAAGTATCATCCTCCTTTGTAGGAATATAAGCAGATAAATCTGATTAAATCCTTTATGATATTCCTTTTCTGATTACCTCCTTATCCTGAATCCTGTATTTGAAAATCAAATATTCAATTCAGCTCTGGTCTTTCCATCGTGAATGCTTAAAAGTCCTCTATTTCATTGAATATTCACTTTTTCCCCTGAAGGATTATACTCATTTTTGCCAGGTAAGTGATTCTTGGTTGTAATCCTAGTTCTGTTGCTCTCAAGAATATTATATTCAAAACTTCTGATCCTGAAGCTGCTAAATCTTTTGTTATCCTGATTGTGGCTACAATATACTTGAACTGTTTCTTTCTGGTTGCTTGCAATTTGTTCTCCTTGACCTGGGAGTTCCTATTTGACTATAATGTTCTTGTGAGTTTTTATCTCGGGATCTCTTCCAGAAGGCAATTGATAGATTCTTTCCATTTCTATTTTATCCTCTGTCCTAGAATATTAAGACAGTTTTCCATGATAATTTCTTGAAAGATGACATTCAGGCTCTCTTTTTGATCATGACTCTTAGGTAGACCAATAATTTTTAAATTATCTCTTCTGGTTCTGTTTTCCGGGTCAATTGTTTTTTCAATGAGATATTTCACTTTTTTCCCCTTTTTTTTTCATTCTTTTGGTTTTGTTTTATTGTATCTTGATGTCTCATAAATTCATTAACTTCCATTTGCTCAATTCTAATTTTTAAGGAATGATTTTCCTCAGTGAGCTTTTGTACCTCCTTTCCCAATTTTGTTTTTTAAGTCATTCTTTTCCTCATCCTCTTTTTATATTTTCTTTTGCACAACTCTCAATTCTCTTTCCAACTTTACTCTATCTCTCTTTTCCTTGATTTTCAAAATCCCTTTTGAATTCTTCCATGGCCTAAGACCAATTCTTATTTTTCTTGGAGGCTTTAGATGCAAGCACCTTGACTTTGTCGTGTTCTGAGTGTGTACTTTGATCTTCCCTGTCACCATAATAACCATAATTTAGTCAGAATCTATTTTTGTTGTCTATTCATTTTCCTAGCCTATTACTTGGCTTTTAATTCCTTGTTAAAGAAAGATTCTGTTTCCAAAGTGGAGGGCGGTGCTGTCCCAAGCTTCAGGAGTTTTGTGCAGCTGTTTTCAGAGGTCCTTCAAGGAACCTGATCACAAGCCCTCTTTCTTACCGACTTTCCAAGTCATCTTTAATATCTCTGGGCTGAGAGGTCTAGAAACCGACCGCCAATCCTGTCCCACTGTTCAAAGGTCCTTATGCCCATTCCTGCTTTGCTGACACCCAGGCTAGGAGTGGGCCGGGGCTGCACTGGCAGGGCCTGCACTGAGACCTTTTCTGCTGATCTTCTAAGTTGTCTTCAGCTGGAAAATTATTCTACTCTGTTTTTTTGTGTGTCCTGATACTCTAAAATTTGTTTAGAATCATTATTTAAATCATTATGTCATTTAAAGATATTTAGAATTATATTTAAAGGAATTTGGAGAAGTTTGGGGGAGAGCTTGGGGAGTCCCTGCCTTTACTCCGTCATCTTGACTCTGCCTCCAAAGCTTATATTTTAAAAGGGAGAACATATATTTAAAAAAGCAGATGAAATCAATACAATATTAAAAGGAAGTAACCTTAGAACAACCACACTAAGTGTCATCCAACAATAGAAGCTGGGAACCTCAAAGGACGAAGCATTTGAGCTGAGTCTTAGAGAGAACTTGAGGTTCTAAAAGGACAAGGTGAGGAAGGATGGTATTCTGTGCATGGGGAGCCAAAATTGCCGTCTTGGAGGGTTCACATAGAAGGTCCTAGGATTGGAAAGGTAGAAAAGGGCCAGTGCAAAGAGCTTTAAGTAGCAAACAAAGGACTTAAAATTGGATCTTCGAGATAACACAGAATCACTGGAGTTTATTAAGGGAATGATATTTACAGACTTATGCTATAGGAAAATCCCTTTGGCAGCTGAGTAGAAGATGAATCACTTTGGGGAAAGACATGAAGCAGGGAAACAAAGTCCAGGTTGAGCCGCAGTAATGTACAGAAGTAGGCAAAGTTTCAGTAGAATGATCATATTGATTATAAAATATAGCGGGCATTTCTTAAAAGCAAAGGTGCTGATGAGAATTAGTTTGTGAGTCCAGAAGAATTGGGTCCAAATCCAGAGTGTATACCTCTGGGCTTAGAAATTAGGTTTCTAAAGGGCAGATAGGTGGTACCATGGATAGAGTACCAGCCCTGAAGTTAGGAGGACCTAAGTTCAAATCTGGTCTCAGACACTTAATACTTCCTAGCTGTGTGACCCTGGGCAAGTCACATAATCCTAATTACCTCAGAGAAAGAGAGAGACAGAGACAGAGAGATTAGGCTTCTATTAAGTGCCAGGCACTGAGCCAAGTACTTTGTTTTTGTTTTTTATTTATTTTTTTAATTTTTTCTTTAAATAATGACTTTTTTTTTCAAGCTAAGCACTTTAATAATAGCTAGCATGTATATAGAACTGACTACATGCCAAGTGCTGTGCTAAGGACTTTGCAATTATTATCTCTTCTGATACTCACAACAATCCTGTGAGGTAGTTACTATTATTATCCCCATTTTACAGATGAGGAAACTGAAGCAAGGAGTTAAGTGACTTATCCAGGCTCACATCACCAGTAAGAGTCTGGATTTGAATTCAGGTCTTCTGGACTAAGCCCAGGGGATTCTCTATCCCTAGCTGACAAGTAGCCCCCCAGACAGTTTACTAAGAACCTAAAGTTACACAGCAAGTACACAGATCTGCAATGGTGGAAACAGTTCTCTCACTGGGAATTTCTTATGTTGAAGAATAAAATTATAGATTACTAAGGGAGGAGGGGCATGAAGGGGAGCGAGAAGGAATTGATACTTTGCCAAAAGTAATTTCTCCCTCCTTTCTTCATATTTGTCCTACGGGAAAGCCCTGACTACAAACCTCAAGTGAGATATACATGTCCATTTGGCATGTGTCCCTGGCTTAAATACATTTCTAGGTACTTTTAAAAACTCTTAGCACTTTTTTGCAACCAGTTTGAGGGACCCAAAGAACGATATGGGAGGGAGAACTTCCTGAATTGCAGCTGTTTTTTATTTAAACTAAAAAGTGTGGATGTCAACATTATGTGAATTTCTGAAATCAAACGCCTTCCTCCCATCTATGTCAGCACCAGTTGAGTTACAACTAAGTCAGACCTGCCTGTTGGCTGTTGGCGAACATTCTACAAGCAGAAGTTATTTGACATTGATTTCCTTGGGCTTTCAGTTAAGAAAATAAAAGAAGAAAAAGAGAATATCTTGTGGAATACATTTTCTGTTAGTTTTTGTCTCAAAGTGGGATTAAGCCCAAGCCATAAGAAGTCTTTGTATGGGATCCAATCATCTCATTGACACCCTGTGGGCCTTGTCATCAGACCAATGCAACTTGATTTACTAAAACTAAAAGTAGAGATGGCCTCCATGTTCTGACCACCTCAGCTTCCACTGACTGACAAGCTGGCACGCTAGTGGGGAAAATGACTTAAGCACAATTAAGTGCCTTGTAGAACTGTAAGAGGGAGGTTAAAAAAAAAAAAAAATATATGGTGCCAGACCCTAAAGGATTTACACCAGGGGTCCTCAAACTTTTTAAATAGGGGGCCAGTGCACTGTCCCTCAGACTGTTGGAGGGCCGGACTATAGTAAAAACAAAAACTTTGTTTTATGGGCCTTTAAATAAAGAAACTTCATAGCCCTGGGTGAGGGGGATAAACGTCCTCAGCTGTCGCATCTGGCTCGCGGCCATAGTTTGAGGACACAATGCACCTCCGCTATATCATGTGGCTGAATTTTCAGTGGGATTTCAGGATTTTTGTGCAGGAAGTGAAAGGTAGTGATCCCAGTTGGGACCCATCTCCCAATCCCCCACACACACAGTTTCCTTCCATTATAACCCTAAAGGTAACGCAAACCCAATAGCGCTTGGCAAATTTTCAGTAACATTCACTGACAATTATTCTCAACATACACGGCTATTCTATGGGGGGAAAAAAAAGCAGTCAACATCTAACTCCTAGATGGCAGGCAGGTTGAGTTTCCTATCTATCTCAGTGTAATACAAATATGAGGGAGAAAATACGAGTGCAAATAACAAGTCAACTTTTCATATCCTCATTACTAATTTCCGTGGTCGCCGGCTTCTTTCTCTCCTGGTAGGCTTGATTGAGCTGCTGAAAATGCCACTCACAGTAGGCTACATATGTGGTGACATCTCTATCACACTGAAATTGCTATCTCTAACACCTTTTTCCCCTCCTGCTGTTTCCAAGGAAAGGGAGGGGGGATCTTGCAGCAGAAAAAAGCAAAGAATCTGTTCAGGATTTAAGAGATTTTGCCATCCTTTCCACTGTCATCAAAAGGAATATTTTTTCAACAAGTATTTGCTTAGTGTACCTGTGCTGGCTAAACATCCTTGTCATGTCAGCCACAAAGAGCTTCCAGTTAAGATGGACAACACTGAGAGAAGGGGCATAATTACCAGACATTATAATTACCGGGCCTATCATTATAAGCACTAAAAAGTATGCTAAACAAGTGAGTTAATAGCTATTTGGTCAGCACCACCTCCGTGCAGGAATAGAAGGCTGAAGATATGGTAAGTTAGGAAAGGCCATGGCTAGAAAGGGAAAGAAGGTTGTAGTCCCGTGTAGCCAAGAAATCAACAGTAGGAGATCTTAATCTGATGAGTCCGGAGCTCTGCATGGCTGGGTTGCTAAGTCAGAAAGTTAAGCAGGAAGCCTAAGATGCCATCCTCCAAAGTTGCAATGATCTCATTCAGCTATGAAAGGAGATCCAATTGGATCTCCTCACGTCAAAATTTCAAAAACTCAGCTGATACTTGTTACAAAATAGAATAATTGTTTAGTGAAACAGACTAGATGATCAAGAATTAGAAATAATTGAATTCAATAATCCAATGTTTGATAAACCTGAAAACATAAATTGTCTAGGAAAGAGCTCCATGTTTACAAGAATTGCTGGGAAAGCTAGAAAGCCGTCTGGCAGAAATTAAGTTTAGACCAACATTTATACCACATCCCCTGTTGTGTGCTGGTAAATGTTTAACTAGTTCTCTAAGGGGAGGAAATGTATACACAACACACTTTTAAGTTTGATTTGCATAATTAACATTTCTTCCATCATTTTCTTTCTTAAGTCTAGACAATCAACAAAACAATAAATCAAGTTCTAATTTGTAGCATTTGCCAGATTTCTGAAGTATAAATGCTCAAACTGAAAATTTAACAATCTATTCAAGCTGGCTCCACATACCCTTACATAACATATCACAATAAACAAAAAAGAGACATGTAATCTGAATATTGTCCTGCTATTAAAAAACAAAAAAACTGCAGAACCAAATCAAATTCTTTTCACAGATATGAGTAGGGAATGAAGTCTTAACCACACAAGAGATAAAGGTGAGTACAAAATATAAAAGAAATGATTTTGATTTCATAAAATTAAGAAGGTTTTGCAAGATTAGCAATCCAGCTGTGAGGGATTCCCCATTCCTCAGAGAAAGTTCCTTTGCTGTAGGAAGTCCAGTCATTTAGGTAAAAAGGCACCTTAAGGTGAAAAATGGCTTCTTAAGCTTACAGATAATCATCATAGTGACATAGACAAAATCTGTCTGCCCATTCAATTTTTCTTTCCTCTTTTTGGGTTCCTTCCTTCCCATATCTCCGGGGTCTTCATGATGACCACAACCCTCCACAAACATGCTGGTTTTTACTCCCACCCTCACATGTGCTTTTCTTCAGTTCTTCCTTGATCAAGACTTGTCTGGGAGTTGTCTTTGATTAAAAGCCTTTTTCTGCTAACATGCTAATTTTTTGTCTTCATAGCCCCTAGCACTGTACCTGGCACATAATAAATACTTAATCAATGTTTCCTTTATTGATATGAGTGTCTGCATATTTACTTTCTATGTAGAATCATTTTAGCAATGAAAATTACCTTAGGATTCATTTAATCCAAACTAACCATTCCTCATTTGAGAAACCTAAGGTTTACAGATCTAACCCACTTAGAGGAACAGATAGAGGAGACAGTACACTCCTCGGTGTCCACTGTTACTTCCAACTTCATCTTCTGCCACCAATATTCAACAGCATCTGCTCTTTCAAAGTTAATACCATGCAATTATCTCATTCTAAACAGATAATTGTTAAGGCCATCTGCCCATCTCCAGGACAATCTCCCATCTTCCTTACCCATTTTTTTCTAACTTAGTTGACAATCTTCATCTCTATAACAAGCTGACTTCTGCCACTTTCATATTTACATGGATGCTTTTTCTAACAATACGGTTCCTCCATTTGATTAACTATATCTTCTCCAGTTACCTCATTCTCTATTCTGTCTCAGCCACCTACCATATCACCCAAAACTACTCTTACTTCAAAAAGTATGATTTCTGAAATGCCTTTATTTAGAACAATAACAAAAGTATTTCATATTTATATGGTGCTTTCTTCTTAATAGCTCTACTTGAAGATACAATATCATTAGCCTTATTTTATAAATTAGGAAACTAAGGCCAAGAGGAAGGAAGCTATTTGCTCAGGGTCACACAGCTAATAATTGCTGGGGCTAAGGTTAAGTCCAATTTTCAATGCCAAACTAAATGTACGTTCCAGTACACTTCAGTGTGATCACAATTTTCTCTTCTTCTGTATCTCCCCCTACTTTATAAAATCAAAGAATCAGGTATTTCACCTCTCTTTAATCACCTTTTCACCTTCAAAGTGCCCTGTTGAATCTAGGTCCTTGAGTGTTCTCTCCCTCTATCACACTCTGTCCCCTTCATAGTCATAACTTTATAGAGTCTTTTCAACAAAATGCTCTTCTGTCCTAGAATCCTTTTGTTGAGGTTGGGAAAGGGGGAACCCCAAAAGTCCCAGACCAGTGTCGCAAGGTGTCTCAAAAGAATTTGCAGGTTTGAACCCATCTCCTAGCCAAGGAGCAAAGTTTTATTGAAAGTAATGGTGTGCCATTACAAAGCAAACTGAAATATAAGGGAATTTAGTCAAGAACCGGAAGCAAGGAGACATACTTTTACAGCTTTCAATCATAGATATGTTAATTATATGGCTCATAGTAGGAAGGAGTAGTTCTAGGTTGATCAGATAATTGCTGACCATATTATCAGTCACTATTATTCACTATTATCTCAGGAGTTTGATCTGTAGGAATTTCCTGGGGCCAGAAGCTATCTGATTAAGGAGTGGTTAGAATCAGAAAGATTGGATGTGCAGGTTTCCTAAGGCAGATTCCAAAGCCAGAAGACTCAGGACCACTGACCCAGTAGAACAGAAGCCCCCCAAGGTCAGGAGACCACAAAATTATATTACATCACTTTTTCTTCTTATCTTTCCATTGTTTCTGTACTGATAAACTGCCACTCAGAAGGTCTTATAGTTTTTATACTTGTTAGGTTTTAGTTTGGTCTGAATACCACCACCATTTCTCTTTCTTCTCTTTTCTTCTTTTCTTTTCTCTTCTCTTTTTTTTCCTCTTCTCATTTCTTTTTTTCTTTTCTTTCTCTTCTCTTCTCCTCCTCCCAAGCTGTCCATTCATTACTGAAAGAGGCAAACCTGACTGAGTTCACTAAATGTCATGCTAACCTAATTCCAAGGAGTCCTTACCTCTGAATAGCATTCCTTTCATTCTTCTCTAATTGCTTCTTTACACATTACCCCCAGGTTTAATAGACAGAGCTTTGGGCTTGGAGTCAGGAAATCGGAGTTCAAATATAGCTTCAAAAACAAACCAGTTGCTTGACTTTCAGCAAGTCACTTAATCTTCAGCAAGTCGAGCAAGCTCGACACTGGAGAAGGAAATGTCAGTCACCTTAGTGAGTTTGTCAAGACAACCCCTTGGACAGAGGTCCATAGCATTATGAAGATTAGGACATGGATGAAATGACTGAACAACAACCTTTCTTTTCCTAGATGTAGCTAAATGACTCAGTAAATGCAGCCTCAGACATACTAGCTACCTGCAAGTCATTTAAGCTCTAAGAAGGAAATCACAAACCACTTCAGTATCTTTGCCAAGAAAACTCCATGGACAATACAATTCATAGGTTCAAGAAGAGTTAGACACAAATGAACAATGTACAGCAATATCACCAACAGAGGCTATTCCGAATATTTACTTCTTTACAAGCCTTCAGTGTCAACCTCATTATTCCTTTACTTAGAAGATGAGCTTACTTCATCCTTTACTTAGGAGTCAGAGGCCTGAACTTTCCTTTTGCCTGCTCCAGAATCTATTTCATTACTCATCTCCCTTTCCCTCTCTCCCGACCAAGAAACATAATGAAACCTTTCTCCTTGTCCAAGACTAGCCCTTTTATATATGCTCTCCATGTTGATCATTCTTGTTTTCCCATTCTCTCTTTCTACTGGATCTTTTCCCCTCTGAACAGGGCTCATATTTCTCCAACCTCAAAAAAAAAAAAAAAAAAAACATTTTCCTTTACCTCTGTTATTCTCCTTAAATTGATATACTTCCTCTTTGCTCTTCTCTATTATGAAATCTCTAGATACTTTGAACTGATTTAGCCATTTTGGAGAATAATTTGGAACTATACCCAAATGTGTATCCCAAGGAGAGCATAAAAGAGGGGAAAGGACCCACATATGCAAAAATGTAGCAGTCCTTTTTATAGTGGCAAGGAACTGGAAATTTAGTGGATGCCCATCATTTGGGGAATGGCTGAATAAATTGTGGTATATGAATATTATGGATTATTGTTCTGTAAGAAATGACCAGCAGGATGATTTCAGAAAGGCCTGGAGACTTACAGGAACTGATGCTGAGTGGAGCAAACAGAAACAAGAAAACATTGTACATAGTAACAGCAAGATTGTGTGATCAACTCTTCTCTTCACAGCAATTCTGTGATTTAATGCAAATCCAATTCGGTGGAAAATGCCACCACCACGCAAAGAAAGAATCATGGAGACAATGCAGATTGAAGCATACTGTTTTCATCTTTTTTTCTTTTCCTTCTCATGGCTTTTTCCTTTTATTTTGATTTTTCTCTCCCAACATGACTCATATGGAAGTATGTTTAAAAAACAAAAATACCTCCATTTGTTAATCATCCATTCTCCAGAAAAGTCTCTCTTTATGGATTCCAATGAACTCCAAATTGCCAAATGTAGTGATCTTAGTTAAAACCTTTTCCTTCTTGACTTCCTTGCAGAATTTTGCAGAATTTATCACCTCCTCCTTCCTTATCCTACCTTCTTTGACAACTCCATTTTGGTTTTCTTAACTGTTTCCCTTCGTTATCCAAGATCCATGTTTTAAAGGGAGGGATGGCTAATTGGATAATGGCTATAATATAAAGCAAAAAATTAGTAATAGAACATTAAAAAAAAAATAGAGCATATGAAGGAGTGAGGTTATAATGCCAGAGAAATTGAGAAAGACAAGAGATTAGAGAACAATTTCATAGTTTATTAAATGGAGCGATTTACTAGGACCAAATGGATCCATGGTTGATCCCAGAGCTGAATGAGACTATCATCTCAAAGAATACAGCCCTGAGTATTGGGACAGCAAGATTTTTTATAGGATAACAAGAACAATGACATAATGGGGGAGGTACCTGGATGGGGATAAGCTAATGGGGGGAGGCCCCTAGGATGACACAATGGAAGGAGGTACTGGAGAGGTTACTGATATTCTAATGGTGTCTAAAAGGGATAGATCTTTATCCTGTCAAACATTAAGAAGGAATGATTATAGCCTAAAGATATAAAACCTTTATCTCATCAAACATTTAAGAGGCAAAGGTTATAACCTGAGGCAGAGTAACTAAATAGGATAATTGGGAAACTGGGTCAGGACATTAAAAGGGAACTGTGGCATTACAGAGAGACTTACATGAACTGATGCTAAGTGAAATGAGCAGAACCAGGAGAACATTATACACAGCAACAACAAGAGTATGCAATGATCAACACAGATGGAGGCAGCTCTCTTCAACAATGAGATGATTCAAATCAGTTCCAATTGTTCAGTAAAGAAGAGAATCAGCTACACCCAGAGAGAAAATTATGGGAAATGTGTGGACCACATCATAGCATTCCCATTCTTTCTGTTATTATTTGCTTGCATTTTTGTTTTCCTTCTCAGGTTTTTTTCTTTTTTTCTAGATGCAATTTTTCTTGTGCATCAAAATAACTCTCTCTCTCTCTCTCTCTCTCTCTATATATATATATATATATATATATATATATATATAGGATTTAACATATTTAACATGTATTGAACTACCTGCCATCTAGGGGAGGGGTTGGGAAGGAGGAAAAAGATGGAACAGAAGGTTTCACATGGATCAATGCTGAAAAATTACCTATGCATATGTTTTATAAATAAAAAACATAATAATAAAATAAAAATAGAGAGGGGAGCTGTTAAAGCAATTGCTTTGCAAACTTTAAAGCAAATTATTATTGTTAACCATTGTGTCTTAGTTTCCCATTGTGTATTGGGAATAGCCCAGATACAAATCCTTCGTTGGACTCCCAAACTATGTTTATCTCATGTGTGGATAAAGCTCAGAAACCAGAATTCATTTTTTTCATTGATTCTAATAGGTGAGGGTTAATTTAGAGTAGTGAATAGAAAGCTGGCTTGGAGACACCAAGAACTAGGTACAAGTCCTACCTTAAACAAATACTGTCTGGATGACTTATAGAGGAGGTGGACAGTGAGTTTGGAGTAAACAGCTTCTCTCTGGAAAAAGTAATTTTAGAAAGGGAAAAAAATAGAACTATGAGATTATGTAAATGGAGACCCTCAGGCTGAGTTGTTTTAACTGGAGGAAACCTATTGATTTCAATCTAAGGAGGCCTCTGCTATCTTAGAAATTTCCTGTCCCACCAGGATATTCTGATAAATCTGAATTCAGAGAAATGCATTATATTCCATTGGAACAAACCTGAGCTTTGCAATTCCTGAGGCCCTAAAGTTAGCCTATTCTAACCCCAAAGTGAACACATTATTCCCCAATTTATCTGAATTCTGTCCTTATTACTCAACTTTCCGTCAAACAAGGAAAGTGATTGGGGGAATCCCACCAGACAGCCTCTTTTGCTTCTGGGAATGTCACACCCTAAGGCTATGTAAAAAAAATCCTATATAGTTATGTATCTTTCTTCTGTGCTTAGCTATCTACCAAGCAACTGCCCCACAGCTTAAACTAAGTAAGCTTTTTATCTTCTACCCACCCCTCTGGATTTATTGATCTCCAGTCAAAAGGACTAAGGTGGGAGGAATTATTTACTCTCCCAGAGGATCTTAAGACTTCTGACTTAAAGGACTTTCTCAATAGACCCTTGAAGGGCAAGTCACTTAATTTCTTGGTGTTGCAAATATCTCTCAAAGATTATAAATTGCAAAAAAAAGATGTAACCTCCTTAACTGTAAAATGTATATTATAAAAATATCTATCTCACAAGGTTGTGAAAGTCACATGATATATTTGGAAAACACTTAACTCAGTATCAGGCTCATAGTAGACACTCAATGTTTCTTCTTCCTTTCCTACCTATTTTAGATAGGTCTTGTACATTTATGCACAGATTGCTTCCCCTCTTACTACAGAAGTTCCTTGAGGACACAGACTTTTGTTGCTTTTTCTTCTAATAATTCCTGGCATCTAACAAGTAATAAATAAATGGATGAATAGATTGATGGGTAGGTAGATAAATATACCGTATATTCATACATATATATTAATACAAATGAATATGAACATTTATATACAATAGTTTTGCCTGCATATTAAATTATTACCTGCTCATAGACATTTGAGAAGAAAAGGAAGCTCCTGACCAAGAATTTCTTATACTTATGAGTTTCATTTCTGTCCCTGACACTAATCCTATGTAACAGGCTAAAAAGCATGAGCATTGCTATTCTCAGAAGGGACAAAGAGAATTGCCTTTACAAGTCTTTGCTATCCATGAGTTTAACATATGACAGACAATACTGAAATAAATAAACATATGGAGAACATACAGATAATGAAGGAGATGGCATAAACAAAGATGACAAACAGGTAATAGATTACAATAAATATTTAGATTATGTGCTGGCCAGAGGTTAAGTGCATTAATGGAGTGATGAGTTGAGAAGAGTCATGGAAATTCCATGTTTAGACAGAATGGGGGTGGACTGTCTAATTTATAGAACTTCCTGTCCAAACAGCTCTCCCAGCAGTCACAGCCTATGTTTGAATATGAATATCCCGCTGGCCTTTTTCAGAGAGCTCAAAGTGAACTACACAGACATGCTTTCACTGAACTTTACAACATCCTGGTGAGTCAGGTCACCAAGACTATTATTCCCAATTCCCATGGGAGGAAACAGACCCAGACAGGGCAGTGGGAAATGTAGAAATCACTCCCAGAGATCCTAACATCCAATCCAGGTTTCTATTCCCTAGGAAGCTACTCAGTCTCCCTGCAGTATCTGGGCAATTAAAACAAGCATTAACACATCCACTTTATAATATCATTTGTGATCTCTTACCTCAAAGGAACAAAAATTATGAGTTGCCTTGTAATTAATTGTTCCCCAAATGTTGTTCAGGTGTACCTTGCATGTTACTCTAGGGCAGGAATCAGGTGTTAAGCTTTATTTTTACTCTCCCCCACCAATGGGTACAAAGCAAGCACTGGATAAAAACATGTTGCTGAACCAACGAAAAACCATCCTCACCCCCATATCCAGTTAGATGGATATGTGATGATGTGTGATGAAGCAATAGTAGCCAGTGATTCATTCTGGGGCTTCTGAAATCACGGGTTTGGCTTTATTGTTTATAATGTCAAACGGGGGTTAATCAGGAGGAACTGTGAGAGGTAACCTAGGACTGTGCTGAGGGACTTATCTAAATCTTATCTAGTAAACTCGGGCTCTAAGGAAAAGCTCCAGGTTCACATTCATCCTGGCCATTGTGTGCCTAATGTTTGCAAAGGCAGAGCTAGGAGCTGATATGTCTTAGACCAGTCCCAAAAGCTGGACCCTCCCTCTGTATTCACATCCTAACTTTCTACCCACCCTCTCCCAAGACAGCTTTGCATTTCATCCTGGCATATATTTTGAACCATGATCTTCAGGACTTTTCTTCTCAATTTTAATTAAGATAATTTTCCCCTGCAGCCCAATTTATTTTAGCCCTTAATCTAGGCTTTTAGGCTTCTGCTAATTTGCAAAGTGATATTAATTGATTTTGACTGGTATCTACCCACCTGTTATCTCCTATTATAGAATCCAACCCTGCCTTAGTGAGATTAAATGGGGCAACTCAACTAAGCCTGTAACCAACCACCTTTGTTATTGGGATTTGATCCAATCTTACCATGACTCAGATAGAATCAAGTGTTTTCAGTGATTGCCAGGTGTGGGCAAATAGGCAAATGACCTTTAAACACCCTCTACTTAGGTGGAGTCTGCCTGGCAGTTTCCTATTGGTGTGTCCTACCTGGAATCTTGATATCTGCCTCTCAACCATCTGTTCCAGTTCCTACTCCTTTATTCCCTGCCATTTGCCCAGTAAGGCGAGTGGGTGATTTAAAAAAAAAATTTTTTTTTGCATTCTTCTGCCTTTGTTCCTATCACTACAACTCACATCACTTTTTTTCTCTAGCTGATTTTTTTCTAAGCACTGGCTTCTTAGTAACTCAAAATCATTTGTGCCTTTGAAAGTCATGCATTTAATTATTACTACACCTCAAGTACTGGTTCCTCAAAAAATTAAAAAGTAACACTATTTCCTGAGATTCTTTTAAAGACTATCTGATAATACATCTCATACCCTAAGTGTATTGTGAGTAATAACTGTTTGTAAAATGTGTTTTATTCTTTTTTTTTTAAATTATTATAGTAACTTTTTATTGACAGAATCCATGCCAGGGTAATTTTTTTTTACAACATTATCCCTTGCACTCACTTCTGTTCCGATTTTTCCCTCCCACCCTCCACCCCCTCCCCTAGATGGCAAGCAGTCCTATATATGTTGAATATGTCCTAGTATATCCTAGATACAATGTATGTGTGCAGATCCAAACAGTTTTCTTGTTGCACAGGGAGAATTGGATTCAGAAGGTAGAAGTAACCCGGGAAGAAAAACAAAAATGCAAACAGTTTACATTCATTTCCCAGTGTTGTTTTTTTTTTTTTTTCCCCTTTGGGTGTAGCTGCTTCTGTCCATCATTGATCAATTGAAACTGAATTAGGTCTCTTTGTCAAAGAAATCCACTTCCATCAGATTACATCTTCATACAGTATCGTTGTTGATGTATATAATGATCTCTTGGTTCTGCTCATTTCACTTAGCATCAGTTCATGTAATTCTCTCCAAGCTTCTCTGTATTCATCTTGCTGGTTATTTCTTACAGAACAATAATATTCCATAACATTCATATACCACAATTTACCCAACCATTCTCCAATTGATGGGCAGCCACTCAGTTTCCAGCTTCTAGCCACTACAAACAGGGCTGAAATGTGTTTTATTCTTTAAAAAATCTTAAGTGAAGAAATTTATCCAATAGTCAACAATCAATAAAAATATATTAAATGGCCAAAAAAAAAAAAAAGAAAAACTATCTGAAATGTCAGTCTAAAAACAAAACGACCCCAAATCTCTTTCAAAAAATGATTGTGGAATTTGTTGTAGAGGTGTTAATAAGTTCCTCAATAAAGTATTTCTTGAAAATAAAACCTGAGAATCTAAGCTCATTGTTGTGAAGGTTTTTTTTTTTTTCCTTTTAAAACTGAAAAATATTGTCAGCATTCAGGTTATGTGCTTTAAAAGTAGTCCAGACATCTGTTCTTTAAAATCACAAAGGAAGTCATGCTTTCAACTATAAACTGAGATAAAATATGGAATAACAGCTATGTCTTTCTGGGCTATGGATTTGCTAAGTAATAGGGATTTGCATGACTAAACTTGTACTATGCTGACATATGCAAAACTCATAAGCAATCACTCTAGTTGGACAACATTTAAATGAGAAACAATTCCTCCACTTTGGTCCTGAACACTTCCCAATTTAAACAAGAACATCATTTCATTCAACAGAAGCAATTTGAAAATAGGTATATTTAAATATTAGGTCTTCTTATCTAAAGACCTTTGGGTAGTGATTCTAATTATGAGAACAAAAGGTCAGTAGGGATTAGACTAAGGCAATCAGTCCCAATTCACCTGAGACCTCCCCCAAAGATGATTCTGAAACCTCTTTTCTCCCAGCAAAAGGATAAGACCTCTAACCTGAAGAATTCACATATAGCCTGAAACACACTTTTGTGTCTCTGTCTCTGTTTTTTCTCTCTCTCTGTCTCTATCTCTGTGTGTCTCCTTTCTCATTCTCTTCTTTCTCTCTTTTCTGTCTCTCACTGTCTCCTTCCACCACCACAATCCTTTTTCTCTCCCCCCTTCTCCCCTTTCTCTCTCTTTCCCCATATTTACACATTTATAATATACTATATATTAAATTATACATAATATATATGACTTGTTTCTAAAAAGTTAAAGGCCATCCAGTTAAAGAATAAAATAAAAAAATGCATTAGTGGAAAGTATTATAAAATGAATTGAATGCCAGGTTTAGAGTCAGGAAAACTTGGTTCAACTATTAACAATGAGGTTTACTCATTCTATGACCTGATTAAAATCTAAATACTAGACTGTGCTTAGTATCCCTAGGCAAGACACTTAAACCCTATATACTTCAGGCAACTCCCTAAGATTTATCTACTAAATGATAGACCACAAGTCTTCTAAATTCTTCTAAAGGGAGTTCCCTGCACTGACACCACATATTATTTAATTGCACTATTAGAATATTCTACTGTTTTAGCCCACTTGATTATTAAGAAGATTCACACATATTTCTAGTTATGTGACAAATGCCTTATAGCTAAGCCTAAAGCTGGCACTCAATAAAGAATTCCTAAACCAGAGAGAGGATTTTTGTCTGTTACCTCCCCAACTCCTCAGAAGGAGTTACTGGATTCATGGATCTGCTGGCCTGGACTGAACCTAGATTTGGATATTTATTCTAGGTCTTTTCTCATTTCATGGAAATATGAGTAGTCTACATTTGAGACTTTTGAATATCTACTAGGTAGATCAATTGACTGATAAAAAAAAATTGATCTATAAATCACATATCCTCTGCAATAAACTCTGCTAGACATTGAAAATACAAATGCAAAAATGCCCTTCAAAGAGCTTACATTCTATTGGAAGAAAGAAAAAAAATTACATATAGAGATGTACATAATGTGAGAAATAACTCCATTGGACTTGGGAGGAGTGAAGTTAAGTCTTTAACAATTGCAAGAAAGAATGGTTACACTTGGAATCAACATACATGTCTTTTTTTAATCTGAAACACAAGTCCTTCCCCTGATACCTTATTGACTGAGTTCCAGAGGTCACAGCTTATCCAGAGTGTGTGATCCCTCCACATGAGTGGATCCATTTCTAATGATAGCATTACGCCTTCCCTTGGTGTTCACCCTATTTGGACATAGTCCTGATGGGTCTGGGGTTCAGCACTGAATGATTAGATTTATGTTCAGGGACCAAATGATGAGACTTAGGAGAAACTGGCATGAAATGCTGGGGTTTAGAAGAATTCACAATGGCCTTTCTCTTTGGCAAAAGATAAGTTTATTTGGGAAAAGGGGTTACAGACAAAATGAAGAGATCCCACAGATACCAGGAATGCTAAATACAAAATCTATTTGGGAGAGCAGTAGGGTTACCAAGAAAAGGAGTTTGGAAGAATCCATTAAAGGAATATGCCATGAGGTATGAGTATGCCATAGACTGGCATAGAGGGATTTAGCACTCTAAAAGAATTAATTGGGCAACTAGATAGTGCAGTGGATAGAGCACTGGCCGTGAAGTCAGGAGAACCTGAGTTCAATTCCAGACTCAGGACACTTACGCACTTACTTGCTATGTGACCTTGGGCAAGTCACTTAAACTCAACTGCCTTAAAAAACAAAGAAACAAACAAACAAATACTAAAAAGAAAAAAAAAATTAACTATAAGAAAAGAAAGATATCATAAGAATGATGGGGGAAGAAGGGGAAGAGAAAAGACACTATGAGAAAGAACCTATAGGGAGCGTGCCCAAAAGAGATTCAGCAAAAATGGCATCATGGGCCATGATCAGATTTATAGGGGAAATTTAACCTGGGGCGGAGGGGGAGAGGGGGGGAGGGGGGTTATTATATAACTTGGATTTTGAACTGGACAGAGCAAGTTGGGGCTACCCATGACTTCCACAGAGGGTAGGACTAAAAGATTGAACTGACCTCTCTCAGCACCTGCTTGCCTCAGCCAATAATTTTAGAAGTACTTCAGACTTTCTCTGCCAACCCCAGTGATCCAGGACTTCATCCATTCAATTCTTCCCTTGATTCCTTATTGGCTGAGTACTATAAAGGTTATGGCCTATCTGAAAAATCTAATTTCCGCACCACAAAAGTCTAGTCTCTTCCTCTGATTAGATCACCACATACTCCCTTCCACTTATGAGTGAATCCCATCTCTGTGTTTTACCGTGTGTTCCTTATTCTATATCCCAACCAGATTACATTTTCCTTTTATTAGTTTTGCTTCCATGTTCCTCATCTCAGCCTCCATTTCCTAGGCTTCAACTTTACCTTTCTAATTTAAGTTTCATCTCTCTGTATCCCTCCAGTTTAACTAATTCTGTGAAAGCCAAATCCCTATCCAATTCTCACACATAATAAATGGTAATTTCAGGGGGGTAATTACCCATCTAACACTAATATATGGGGTAATTAAGAAATATCTCATATAGGAGGCAGAATTTGAGCTTAGTTGGGAAAGAAAGAAGTTCTTAAAGGCCAGAGTTAAATAAGCCATAGAGGGAAAGGGCATAGAAACCGGAGATTGAATGTTGTGTTTGAGGAAAAACAAGAATTCCATTTCGGCCAGATTATAAAAAGTATGGATAAATAAATAGATAGCTACATAGAGAATTTATTAAGTATTTGCTATATGCTGGGAACTGGGCTAAATGATGATTGTATAAATACAAATAAAGGAAATCAAATCCTGCCCTCAAAGAAATTACATTCTAAAATGCACAAAAGGGTGAATTGTCACACTCTTCCACACCCCATGTGGGGTTTTGTTGGCAAAGGTATTAGAGCAGTTTGTCATTTCCTTCTCCAGCTTATTTTATAGATGAGGAAACTGAAGCGAACAAGACTTGCACAGTTAGTAAATGTCAGAGGCCAGATTCAAAGCTCTGAGCCCTATTCACTGAGCCACCTGCTGCCCAGTTAGGAAGTCAAATTAAATAATCTCCAAAAATCTCTTCCAACTTTTAATCCTATGGTTCAGTTTAGGCCATCTCAGGCCCTAAGATTTGCCTGATCTTTCAGTATTTTTAATTTTCTGGACTGATTATCTTCTAGAGAAACTTTTCTTAAAAAGTTTATCTTAGTCTTTTTCCTACTAAGGAGAGCAAAGATAACTTAGGATCAATTCAGTTAGTCTCCCTACTCAAGGATTTCCAATATTCATCTCTCCTGGTAGAGGAGGCTATTAATGGATTCATAGGGAGACTAAAAGATGCTCTTATAAGCAACCAAACTGTTAATTGTCAAAATCTTAAATTCAGTCCACTCACTTCTGAGTAACCAACCTTCTCAAAAAAGTATTCCTAGCCAGATATATAGGTATAAAAGAATATGGAAGGGCCTTTGAGTAATTAGAATGGCTTATCCCTTTGACCCCACTGATTTTTTTCAAGAGTCATCTGAGTGGTAAACCCCCTGCAGATTTACCTTTGTTCCCATAAGTAAGAGACAAAGTCAGATACTCTGTACCTCAAGGTCTTTCCCAAGATAAGGGACATGACTTACTCCATTCAAATTTTTTAGACTTTTTTTTTTCTGTGGAAAATCCCAACTCACTTCCCTGACACTCTATCTCATTCTTGGCAGGATTTCAAGGCATTTCCATCTTGGTCAGAATGAATGCCAAATGGTCTCAAATCTTGTCTATTCGGATAACCTCTTGCTATTCTTCTAAGATTGTGATGAGCTAAATATGGATCAGAATGACATTTTGTCATTCTTCCAAGATTGTGAGACCAGGTCAAGACCAGAGTGGTACTTCACCATTCATATTCCATGAACACTTGTTCCTCAAAGATTGTCAACTAGACATTTAAATTTATATACCCATAAATTATATCTTATCTATTCACACTGTTGTTTAGAATTTCTATTATACAATTGTTTCAAATTCTATGTAAAACCTTAATGTTTCTATAAGAATTTTTATTCTAAAATTTGATATGTAAAAGTAATGGAATACTATTATTCTATAATATATAATCTATACATAACATATAATCCATATATAATACAATCTATATATGTAATGTATTGTATTTTTATTGTGTTGTATTATTTACATTGATTATATTGTATATCTTATCTATATATAATGTATAATGATGAGCAGGCTGATTTCAGAAAAGCCTAGAAAAACTTACATGAACTGACAAAGAAGAACATTGTACACAATAACAGCAAGACTAAGTGATGATCAACTGTGATAAAATTGGCTCTTCTCAGCAATTCACTGATCCAAGGCAATTCCAATAGACTTGAGATGGAAAATGCCATCTATGTCCACAGAGAGAACTATGGAAACTGAGATGAGATCAAAGCACACTATTTTCCACTCTTTTTTTCTTTTTTGTTCTAATTTTTCTTTCCCAACATGATTCATATGAAAATATGTAAAAAAAAGAAAAATGAATGTTCATGCATAACCTAAAAAAAGAAGAAAAAATAGGTGCTAAGGTTCTGTCAAGCACTCAGACTCTGTTGTAGAGAGCACAACTCCACTGTCTGGTCACCTTGTTTGAATGCCAATTGTATACTTGCCAAAAAGATTGTTTTATGGAGAACTTTCACAGGGCAAACACGCACAAGGAGGTCAGAAAAACTGATTGGTAATAGGACACACTAACTTGACTCTGATTACATAATGATGTCATTTTGGTCCTTTTTGAGAAAGATTCTGAAGATCATCTGAAGATACTAGACACTAAGGTCCTTTCTTGAACTAAACTGCTGAGCATTCAAACTCCACTGCAGAGAGAGTCATAACATTGGGCTATTCACATCATTTGTATGCCAGATGCCTACTTGCCAAAAAAGACTATTTTGTGGAGAACTTATACAGGACAAGCACTCCCAAGGCAGTCAGAAAAAGCAGTATAAGGACACTCTGAAGGTCTTTCTTAAGAACTTTAGAATCGATTGTATGATAGGGGAGAATTAGCACATTTCTGTCCAGCATGGGGTGCCCCCATCAGAGAAGGAGCTGTGCTCCATGAGCAAAGTAGAACTGAAGTAGCTCAGAAGAAATGCAAGATGCCCAAAGTTAGAGAATCCACCCTAAATGTTCATAGGGAATATTAGTATCCAACCTGTGGCAGAGCATTCAAGCTCTCATTGGTCTGATTAACCACCGTTGGATACACTAACTTGACTTTAAATAGTGATGTAATTTTGGTCCTTTTTCAGAACAACCACAAACCAATGCATTGGACACTGTGCTAAATACTCAAGATTCAAAAAAAGGCAAGGAAAAAACTGTCCCTGCTCTCAAGTAAAATGAGAGAATTAGACCAGATGAAGTTGAATGTCCTTTCCAGCTCTTGATCTTACATTTATAAGGAGCTTTTTTCTGTATTGCCTTTTAGTTAGACATTTAAAACTATTTCACAAACATGTAGCCTTCATAATCAGCAAGCTTGCTGAATGATTCCTATGAAACAACTTTCCTACCATGCAGATATTTCAATCTCAACATATTATTTATACATTCTTTTATTCAAAAAAGCTTCATTTTTAGAATTATTAGTACCTATCATATATTTGTTAAAATGTTTTATTAAATGGAAAGAGTATGTTCTAAATATACAGTACATAATCAATATTTATTGAATGAATGTCTATTTGGCACAGAGCTATTAGAGACCATGTTTTTAGGTGTCAGTATCCATGATGCTGGGTACAAACCCATTTTTTACAATTGTGTGCCTGTGATGAATCAGCAGACCACCTATAGAGTAAAAAATACATTGTAGTAGCGTATCTGAAAATGATAAATACAGAGTAAATAGGACTGAGAGTATGGTTGTTCTGCATAGTGAATGAATAAGTGAATTTATGAAAATGCATTTTTAAGCATATGATATGTGCTACTGTTGTTGAGCCATGTCAGATTCTCCAGAACCCTATTTGGGGTTTTCTTGCCAAAGATATTGGAATAGTTTGTTATTTCATTCTAGAGCTCAATATACAGATGAAGAAAATCATTTGCTAGTTAGTGCCTCAGGTCCCATTTGAACTCAGATGTTTCTGAGTCCAGGCAGGGATCTCTAGCCACTGTGCCACCTAGATGCTGTAATACGTTTCAAACACTGGAGATAACAAATATGGGAATAAATACAGTCCCTGTTCTCAGAAATGTTACATTCTAATAAGGGGATCATTATATGCAGCAATAGCAAAATTATACAATGATCAGTTCTGATGAATGTGGTTTTTTCAACAATGAGATAATTCAGACCAGTTCCAATGGTCTTGTGATGAAGAGAGCCATCTGCACCCAGAGATAAGACTGTGGGAACTGAGTATGGACCACAATATAGTATTTTCACTCTTTTTGTTGTTGTTTGTTTGTATTTTGTTTTCTTTCTCATTTTTTTCCCTTTTTGATCTGATTTTTCTTGTGCAGCATATTTGTAGAAATGTGTATAGAGGAATTGCGCATGATTAACATGTATTGGATCACTTTCCAACTGAGGGAGATGGTGAGGGTAAGGGATAGAAAAAATTTAGAACATAGGGTTTTGTAGGGGGCAATATCAAAAATTACCCATGTATATATTTTGAAAATAGAAAGTTATAATTTTTAAAAATAAATGAGGGCTTTATCAGAACCTTTGGATATAAAATTTTCCCCCAATTTTCTGCTTCCCTTCAAATCTTGTCTGCATTGGTTTTGTTTGTACAAAACCTTTTTAATTTAATATAATCAAAATCATCCTTTTTGCATTTCATAACATACTCTAGTTCTTTGGTCATAAATTCCTTCCTTCTCCACATATCTGAGAGGGCTATCCTTTGTTCTTCTAATTTGCTTATACTATCACTCTTTATGTCTAAATCATGAATCCATTTCAACCTTATCTTGGTATAGTGGGCTAGGTGTTGGTCAATGCTAGTTTTTGCCATACTATTTTATAATTTTCAATAATACTATTATATACTTTTATATATTTTGTCAAAATAGTAAGTTCTTATCCCAGAAGTTGGGATCTTTGACTTAGTCCTCTTTTCTTTGGTGTTTGAATTTTAAGTACCCTACTTAGAATCAGAAACTTTGGAACATAGAGATGTTATTTACATTCCTCAAAGAAAAATACAAAATAAATATACCTATCTGTGTATGTACTGTTTCTCTCTCAGTAGTATATAAACTCCTTGAGAGAAGGAACTATTCCATTTTTGTCTTTGTATCACTAGAATCTAATGCAGTACCTGGCAAATAAGCAATTAATAAATGATTGTCCAATTAATTAAATGCTGACCTAAGTATACTGGTAAAAGTTAGTATCAGTCAGTGTCAGGTATGTACAAGAAACAAGTATAAATGGTCTCTAATGAGGCTTGACTCATAGGCACTCATATGAGACAGAGAAATCTGAGATCTCAGCTTTACTCAGTCAGAAATGGAATGAAGAAATCTGCCAACCCTAACAGTAAGGGAGTTTTTGTCCACTAAATTGAGCAGGAAAAGTTATCTGTGGATATTTCATGAAGGGCAATCTTAAATTTAACACAGAGTAAATTTAAAATTTTATTAGAAATTTAGTGTTCAGTGCTCTAGTACCCCTCCCTTAGCCTCTAAAATATCAGAATAGACGACTTCATCTTTTGTCCCCCCCCTTTAAAAAAGCCATCTTGCCAATAAATAAAAATTCTTCAATAGGCTTAGAGAAAAGTATATCATGATTTCATTTTATCATTCACTCATGCTTCATCTGCAAATGAGGAACTTAGTCTAGATAATTTCTGAAGTTTTTTCCAGCTCTAAACATTTTTTGATTGTCAAGCTCTACCTCATAAAGGATAACATTCAGCTAACTTACTATGATGTAACTAGAACACTGCATTTTCACTCCCTCTCTAAGGTTCTTGTCAATCCCCCCTGGGAATAGAGGGTTTATGGAGAGTTGGTTGAATTTTTCTCAAGAACTGAGTTTTCATTACAATAATAAAGTCTTTTGTCCTGATTATGACTTGGAGTTGGATGGGCAACCTATAAAACATGTTCAACAATATATAGATTTTGTCTATATATAGACATTTATATATATATATATATATATATATATATATATATATATATAGACAAATATAGATATTTGAGACAGATGTGAAAAATGGAAAAATTGAGACCAAAATTAAATCAGAAAAGAACAGAGAGATTGCAAAACTTTGAACTCTAGACTTTTCCAAGAATTCCAGACTTCTCTCCCATAGTTCCCCAATTTTGCAAAATTGTATGAAAGAACCATCTCATATCTCTTCTTTGAGATGTTTTATCTCCCAATTCCTGACTTTTTATTGCCTGGTCCTCATCCCTGGACACTTTATTGCCTTATCTCTACCTTCTGTTTTCACTTGCTTCCTTCAAGACTGCTAAAATCCCCACTTCTATAAGAAGCCTTTCCCATTCCTTCTTACCGCTAGTTCCTTGTCTATGAGATTATCTCCAATTTATCATATATATATGCCTACTTGTATGTGTATATGTATATAACTTATTTGTATATAATCTTTTGCATGTTTTCTTTTCCCCTAGTTTGTAAGCTCCTTAGGAACAGGGACTTCTTTTGCCTTTCTTTGCATTCTTAGCACTTAACAGAATGATGGCAAACTAGTGCTTAGTAAATAAATTCTTACACCCAAGCTTCATCTTTATAACAATATTTAGTTATAATAACGTTGTGGTTATTCTTTCCATTTATATTGTTTTAGTCATTATTTATATTCTCTGGTTCTGCTAAGTTTACTTTGCATCAGTTTACATGATATAATTTGTTATGTTGATGGACCACAATTTGTTTAGTCATTCTCAATTAATGAGCATCTACTTTGTTTCTAATTTTTTTGGTCCTGCAAAAAAATGCTATTATAAACATTTTGGGGTCTATGAGCCTTTTTTTAAATCAATTTTCCTATCAGTGTTGTTATATAGCTATGGAACACAACAGACTACAAAGAACTGAAAATGAGTATCACCCATAGAACAGTGGAGAAGCATATGGTAGGTGTGAGCTGACTACAACATTTAACAAAATAAGTAATTTCAAAGAGCAAAAATAATGAATGTTATCAGAAAATCATGGCAGAAAAAAAATATGAGCTGATCATGTAGGAATGACAAGGGATAGAAAGTAGGCAGTCCTGTTGTTTCCCAGTATCTGTATAACAAGGATAAGACTGAATTTGTGATTTTACTGACATAGGGAACTCCTCTACCAGGGAACTATTTGCAGATGCTGGGAACACCATCTCTGCAATTAGAATCTCTGCCTAGAGCAGAGGCGTCAAACATGCAGCCTTCTAATGGCCCACCACCACGCTGAGCCAGCCTGATTCCTTTCTAATTTTAATGTGTTGATATATTAATTAAAAATTAATAAATATATAAATACATGATTTTAATAAGTCAATATGGGACATACAGGGATGCTTATATAAGGTTTAGTAGCCCTTGTTTCTATTTAAGTTGGATATCACCAGTCTAAACCACTGAGAAGTTGGGTGACTTGCCCAGGATCACATAGTCACTGTGTCAGACACAGGATCTGAAGCCGTCTTATTGTCTAAGGGACCAGCTTTCTGTCCACTAAGCTACATTTCTTCTCAAATCCTTAAAATGTATGGGGGGAAATAAAGAATGCTTCCAAAAGAAAGCAGCGCTCTCCTGTGATGAATTTATGTGAGAACAGGGACAAGAGTAGCATAAGATAGGCAGGTATGAATGGATTGCAAAGTCTGAAAAATTGAAGGTTTGCAAAGTCTGAAGGAACACCCAAGTTAATGAGACTGCTGATCATTTGGCATACCTAACCATTTGCATTTTCTCTGTACAATTAGGTGGCAAATCCCTTAGAAAAGGAACTGTTTCTTTGTGCCTTTTGCCTACACCACCTTGCAGAGGGATTTGCTCAATAATTATTTATTCATTAAATGAATGAACCAAGGAATGGGCTAATGAATGAAAGCAGAAAATGCCTGAATGCTTGAAGGTGAATATTTATAATTGGGGGCAGAGGAAGTAATTTACTACAACATTAAGAACTATAATGTTCACCACAAAAGTTTGAATTTTAGGTTTTCATGGACCATAGAATTTCAACAGGCATAATAAACAGAGAACTGTTTTTTTTTGGTTTGTGTGTGTATATGTGTGTGTGATGGCAGCTTTAATCAAAATAGAAAATCAC
Source organism: Sarcophilus harrisii (assembly GCF_902635505.1). Classification (NCBI taxonomy): domain Eukaryota; kingdom Metazoa; phylum Chordata; class Mammalia; order Dasyuromorphia; family Dasyuridae; genus Sarcophilus; species Sarcophilus harrisii. Next base: position 546,701,343 of record NC_045426.1, on the reverse strand, counting down.
ATTCATATTTATTTCCTCTGGTATTTCAACAGTAATTTCTAGTAATAATTTTGCATCCTTCCAATTTATAAAATTTTAAATAAATTTGAATTTATAGTTAAATTTGAAATTCCAATTTTAACCTCTGGTCAACTAAAGAAAATTGATACACCTCATCTATGATCCCATTCCAGAACTATTCTCCATACAGATTCATCTTCCTTCCCTGATCAGTTGGTTACCTGGTATCAGCACATAACGATTAAAGCCAGTTTTATCACAACAGTGCTAAGTCCTAAAGAAGATGGACAGACTCCTTGATAAGGAGAGTTCCAGCCTTGTAGGCTGGCTAGACCACAGCCTGATTATAGTTTTGGTTGACAGGAGAAAAATTTAGAAAGCAATGCAATAACCTAGAATGTCTAGATTGTATTTAAAGATTTCCTTTAACCTTTCCATTCTAACACTCTTCCTCCAATCATAAATGGAGCTCAAAATGGTCAGCATCTTAAGTGGATAATGCTAGCAAAGAAGAAGACATTGCAGGCATTATGCTTATAGCTATGGTGATTAATATTCTTGCTCATCAACATCTGATGAGATTGGTCACCTTCCTGTCGTGTCCATATATTTGGTACCCCCAGACCCATATCAATGCATAACAGACATCCTTCTGCTGGCTCAATAATATATATTTCTTTCCCTTTTCCACCAAACTGCCTTGGGAATAGTAATCAGTTCAATACTACTATTTCTGGATTAATTCATTGTCCTTTTTAGAGCCTCTTACCATCCCTCTGCCTTGCCAAATTAAAATAACCCTGTCTGAGTGCTACTGTAAATGTGCTGTATTCTATTAGAATAAGCTTTTTCATGGTGAAGATTGTATTGGGGTTTTTTTTTTAAATGTATATTTGCATCCCCAGTATATAGTAAAAAGAGATAACTTTTTATTCTTTTACCTATTGCTTTCTGCCCTCACTTTTTTCCCCTCATCCCTCTTTGCTTCCCATCTTACTTTTTGTTTGGTTGTTTTTTGGGAGGCAAACCCAAAGGAGGAGTAAATGATTTGCCCAGAGCAACATAGCTAGTGAGTATCCCCCTGACTCCAGGGCTGATGCTCTATCTACTTTTTCTAGTTGCCCCACATGTTACTTTTTTTTTTTTTTGTCTTTTTTTTTTTTTAATTAAAGCTTTATATTTTCAAAATATATGCATGGATAATTTTAACATTCACCTTTACAAAACTGTGTTCCAAATGTTTTTCCTTCCTTCCCCCCACCTCCTCCCCTTGATGACAAGTAATCCAATATATGTTACACATGTTAAACATCTATGTATATTTCCATAATTATCATGCTGCACAAGAAAAATAAGAACAAAGAGGAAAAAATGAGAAAGAAAACAATATACAAGCAAATAATAACAAAAAGAGTGAGAATACTATGTTGTGATCTACATTCAGTTCCCACTGTCCTCTCTCTGGATATAGATTGCTCTCTTCATCACAAGACCATTGGAACTGACCTGAATTATCTCATTGTTGAAAAGAGCCACATCCATCAGGATTGATCATCATACAATCTTGCTGTTCCCATGTACAATGTTCTTCTGATTCTACTCACTTCATTCAGTATCAGTTCATGTAAATCTCTCCAAAGCTCACTGAAATCATCCTGCTGATTGTTTCTTATACAACAATAATATTCCATAACATTCATATATCAAAACCTATTCAACTGTTCTCCATCTGAAGGGTATCCACTCAACTTCCAGTTTCTTGCCACTACAAAAAGGGCTGATACAAACATTTTTGCACATGTGGATCTCTCTCCCTCCTTTATGATCTCTTTGGGATACAAATTCAGTAGAAACACAACAGGATCAAAGGGTATTCGCAGTTTGATAGACTTTTGAGCACAGCTCCAAATTGCTCTCCAGAATGGTTGGATCTGTTCACAACTCCATCAAAAATGTATCAGTGTTCCAGTTTTCCCACATCCCTTCCAACATTTGTCATTATCTTTTCCTTTCATCTTAGCCAATCTGACAGGTGTATAGTGGTATCTCAGCATTGTCTTAATTTGCATTTCTCTGATCAATAGTGATTTAGAGCACTTTTTCATATGTCTACAAATGGTTTCAATTCCTTCATCAGAAAATTGTCTGTTCATATCCTTTGATCATTTATCAATTGGAGAATGACTTGAATTCTTATAAATTTGAGTCAATTCTCTCTATATATTTTAGAAATGAGGCCTTTATCAAAACCCTTGAATGTAAATTTTTTTTCCAGTTTATTGCTTCCCTTCTAATGTTCTCTGCATTACAAAACTTTTTAAATTTAATATAATCAAAATTATCCATTTGGTATTCAATAATGTATTGCATTTCTTCTTAGGTCACAAATTCCTTCCTTTTCCACAGATCTGAGAGAGAAATTTTCCTTTGTTTTTCTAATTTGCTTATAATATCACTTTTTATGTTTAAATCATGAACCCATTTCGTTCTTATCTTGGTATATATAGGGTGTTAAATGTGAGTCAGTGCCTAATTTCTGCCATACTAATTTCCAATTTTCTCAGCAGTTTTTGTCAAATAGTGAGTTCTTATCCCAAAAGCTGGTGTCTTTGGGTTTGTCAAACACTAGATTACTATAGTCACTGACTATTTTGTGCTATGAACCTAACCTATTCTACTGATCAACTACTCTATTTCTTAGCCAGTTCTAAACCTATGTTACTTTTTAATGAAGATAGACAAGAGGGGGAAAAGGCAGAGGAATACTAGAAAAGTATGGGAAGTAGCTGAATTGGATGGAGAACACAGGTTTTTTCTCTTCCTCCACTAAAGTCTCAATTGTTACCAACGTCTATAAGATACTTTTTTAGATGGATTGTTTAATATAGTGTGATGTACCTATATTCATTTTAATGTTTTCTGAATCTTCAAATTGGTAAATCTGGCTATACATCAATTCTTTAGTTTAAAGATGTTTGTTAATTCCTCTGAATTATAAACTGACTTCTAAGGAATAAGGCAGAAATTGGCATAGTCCAAAGAAAATCTGGTAGACAACACCTTCCAGATGTGGCATTACTAAACAAAGCATGCAGATGGATAAAACTGCTTCTTTTCTATCTCTGAATATTAATTGTAGGGCAGAGAAGCAATTTATCAACCCTCAAAAAAGAAGACACCAAATGTTAGGGTCACATTAGAAATTACCTCAAGGTTCTCTTTGGAATAATTAAAATAATTAAGTACTGGAAAAAAAAAAAAGAACTCTATCCAGAAAATAAGACAATCTTATCCAAAGCATTTATATCTTATGTCTTTTATATCTTATATCTTATCTCCAAATCATTTTCTATATTATATTTATTTTACATAAATAAGACTATTGTCCAGAGCATTTATATATAGGACAAATATGCATGTATTTCTCTATTTCATGGGAGAAATCATACTTATTCCCAGAATCCATTAATTCCAAGTAGACTTATTACACCTTTCTATTCTCTACAAACACCTATTTGTGTTTTGCAAGTAAGTCATCAATTACCTATTAGGAATGCAAAGACAAAAAAAAAAAAAAAAACCCCAAAAAAAAACAATCCTTTCCCTTAAAGAGCATTTGATTAAATTCCATTTATTAGCTATCTATTATGTGCCTTCTCTTTGTTAGGAACTGTTACCAATATAAAGACAAATGGAAGAACATTCCCTGATCTCAAGGACCTTCCATACAAGATAATTTGGGAAAAAGAAGTGATGATAACTAAGAGGTCAAAAGACAAGACTAGATACAAGTGGCACCCCAGATAAACCTTCAAAGATAAGGATTCTCAGAGGTGAGATGGAGAGACAAGGACAATGGCTCATGCAAATAGATGGAGACAAGAAATGAATTATCAACGTTGAAAAAACAACCATTTCTTTTATCTAAATTGCATTGTTTGTCCTTCATTTTTGAGGACCAGTTCAGGATAATAGATGTAGTATGATTGTTGAGTGTTAGTGAGATTTAAAATATGCATGTTTACTATACTCTTGTTCATCCTTCATTTTTGAAGAGGACCAAGGACATCACTGGGTGATGTCTTGATTCATTTATGAATTGAACTTACATGAGGTAGAGTTGCACAAAACTGTCAGTCTCACTCCCCTTTCCAGAGTTATAGTAGGCTAGTAGCAGGACAAAAGTCGGGATGATGGTCTGGGATGCAGTAGGTAACTGGCAAATTCAATGTCTGATCAAGCTGTAAGTTCAAGGCACCTGCTTTTAACTGCCTATATAAATATAAAGACATAGTGGACATCTAGATAAGGTACAGTACAGAATCCTGAGGAACATCTACTCTAAGAAAACAAGAGAAGGATAATGATTAGACATAGAGACCCTAAGGAGTGGTCAAACAATTAGGAAAAGAACCAATCAAGAGAAAGAATAGTGTCATTCTTCCAATGGAAGAGTAAACATCCAGGGTGAGGGAGTAGTTAACAGCATCAAAAACTGCAAATATGTCAAGGAGAATGGAGACTAAGAAAAGTCCAGTTTAAAACTTGTAGTAACATTATTTTATTTTATTTTTAAGCTGTTTGGGTTTTTTTCAATTAACAAAAATGTCATTTTTTTTTTCTTCTTCTTCCTGCTCCTTTCTCCCAACTGGAAAGAGAAAACAAAAACAAAAACAAAAACCTTGTAACAAATATGCATAGTCAACCAAAACAAATTCTTATGTTAGTCATATCCAAGAAATACATGTCTTTTTTTGAACCCTGATTCCATCACCTGTCAAAAAGTATACCATATCCATTATTATCAGTCCTTGAGAAGTATGATTGGTCATTGTTACTGAAGATATAAAGAACAGTTTTAGTTGTGGGATTGAAAACCAGATTTCTAGGGAATGAGAAATGAGTAGTGGGTGAAGTAGTGGGAGCAGTGAGTATAGATGATTCACTGTAAGAATGTGGTAATGAAAGTAAAAAAGAGAATACCTTAGGGGGAATAATAGAATCAAAGGAGTTTTTTTGTTTGTTTTTTTTAAGGGATAGGGAATATCTAAACATGTTTCAAGACAGTTGTGGAAAAATAAGAAAAGGTTTGATATAAGAGGGAGATAGAGACAAAGACAGAAACAGAGAATGATCAATAGACAAGCTCTTAGAGGAGATGGGAAGGGCTGAGGAAGAGGAGGGAAGGTAAAGTGGAGGGATTAGCAAGGAGAAGGGTCATCGGAATAAAGGAGGACAGAGAAGTGAAAAAGTTTTTATCTGGAAAGTAGGGAAGAAGGTGCCACAGCAGATGTCCTCTGTATTCTCAGGAAAGCAAGAGTTAAAGATTTCTGTTAATTGGGTCCCAGAAAAAGCAAAGGTGAAATATGCTCTGGATTAAGGAAGGGGAAAAAGGTTTATAACAACTCCTAATGAAGTTAAAAAATAAATGAAATCAGTCAACAATGAGAGTTTTGCTGTGTACCAGTAAGGGCCCAGTTAGAATTAGAAAACATTTTTTTGAAGTTGACTCTTTTGGCAAAGAAAATATCTTGACCCAGTTATAGTATCATAAATTTAGAGGTAAAAAAGAACTTTGGACATCTTCCTGTCAAATTCCTCCATTTACAAATGAGGAAACTGAGACCTAAAGAAGTGGATATTTTTTTCTGACACTATCACCCTGTGCATACCCTCGTCACTTCACACCTGGACTATTTTAGTAGACTTCTGGTGGGTTTTCTTTTTTTTTTTTTTTTTAATTTTTTTTTCTGGTTATACATGTATATTAAATTTTAAAATATATATTTCTTCAAGAATTGTGTTAGGAGAGAGAAATCAGAAGAAAAGGGAACAACCACAAGAGAAAAAAAAAAAGTGACCATAGCATGTATTGATTTGCATTCAATTCTCCTTCTCTTTCTGGACACAGATGGCATTTACTATCATAAAGTATATTGAGATTGCTTTGGCTCACTGAACCACCAAGAAGAGCCAACTCTTTCATAGTCGATCATCACACATTCTTGCTGCTATTGTGCACAATGTATTCCTGGTTCTGCTTGTTTCACTCAGCATTAGTTCATATAAATCTTTCCAGGCCTTTCTAAAATCAACTTGTTCATCATTTTTTTATAGAACCTTAATATTTCATTACTATCCTTTTCAATGGATAGACTGAAAAACCATTGACCACTGTCAGCAGTGGAGTCTACTTCCTGTGGCCTTCAGGGAATAAGGAATCATGTGATTTAGGCCTAGGGTCTGCTTTTTCCTGCCCTACAGACCTCTGAGAATAGAGATCAGTGACTTCCTGCAACTTGGGCCTAAGGCCCAGATCCATTTTATAGACTTCCTGAGAAATCTTCACCTGGTCCCATTCACAGCCGTGACATGTAAATGAATTGGATTTGGAGGGAGAGTTGAAAGACCCCTTCTTCCTCCTTCCCTCCCTTGCCAAAAAAACTCCAGGGTTCAAAGCTCTCAATGATTCTAACTGAGACTAAAGGAGACTACACAAATAGATGTTTATGAACTAGGCTTAAATACAAAAGAAAAAGACTGGGATTCTTATCAAGGAAAACCGATAAATTAATCACAGAGTTGATGGTATCCAAAAGACTTGCAATATTCCTTCATTCATTTGGCTCTGTCTTCACTTGAGAGGATCCGGTACCAAGTGCCATCATGCTGAGTGTTATTAATAAGAAGCTAGCACCCACCTCACAAGAAATAGGAAATTATCTTTAGGCTCTAGGCAGCATTATAATTTTTACATTTACAATTCTGTAAAATTGTTTCCAATTATGTCATTCTATTTTTGAGATAAATTATGTCATCCACTGTGTTGAATGACACTGGAATTAAGACCTCTCCAAAAAGAGAGCAGTTAATTGTACCTGTGGAGTCCCTCTCTCCTCGCCTCCACCTCTAGCTTCCCCCAGTTCCCTACTAGGCTCAGTTCAAATGCTACCTCCTACTCCCTTGATTACCTCAGTTGTGAGTAATTTCTCACACCCAAAGAACTGCTTTGTGCTTATTTTGTTTTTACTTATCTGTGCGCAAGTTTCTTCTCCCACACCACCCCCAATAGAATGTAAATACCCAGAGGCCTGAAACTCTTTTGTCTTGCTAACAGAGGGACAAAGCACAGACTTATAAATCTCTACAGGGTCTCTTCTTAGCCAGAACAACTTTGCTAGTAGTCCCTCATTTTCCAGTATTCTTTTTCTTAAACCTATCTAGAAATGTACCTTAGCAGAGCATCTAAGTATTAATTATTAAGCATCATTCAAATTATAGTAATTGTGTTAAAATACCCTACCAATATGTAGGGCAATTTGTCATGTGACACTATCAAATATAGGTAGGACACACATTACACACTATTCAGCTTTTTTATACCTCACTTTCCTCTACCCACTGTGTTCTAGCTTCAATGGTCTCCTTGTTCCTGGAACAAGAAACTCCATCTGTCAGTTCTAGTCATTCTCCTTGACGGTCTACCAGGCCTGGAATTCTCTCCCTCTTCATCTCTGATTTTCCTGGCTTCCTGCAAGTCTCAACCAAATCTCACTATCTCTAAGAAGCCTTTTTAAAAAACCCTCATTGCTACTGTTTTCTTGTTGAAATTATCTTCAATTTGTTTTGTATCTACCTTGTGTTTGTACATAGTTATTTGCATGGTATCTCTACCATTAGGTCCTTAAGAGTCCAGATTGTCGTTTCCATTCTATATATACTCAAAGCCTAGCCCAGTGGCTGGCACTTAAATTATATCTATCGACTTGACTTAAACTAAGAAAATCGTTTAAATAAAAAGATGAATTATTTGTTTTAAATACATACATATTCAAATACAAATACATATGCCAAATAAATATTTTTGTTGCCCCCGATAAAATGTAAATTCTTTGAAGGAAAGGACTATTTTACTTTTGTCTTAGTATGTCCAGGATCCAATACAGGGTCTGGTCCATTGCAAATAATTAACTCCTACTCACCCACTCCCAAAGGCCAAAAAATAATAATAATAATTACATGTTGAATTTATTTAATTTAAAAATCTAAGTTATACTTTAAACTACTCAACTAAAGTCCTTCTCTAATTTCTCATTGTAGGATGAAGGTTGTACCTCTTTAGTTCTTAAAGATTTTATCAATGAAATACAAGCTCTTGAAATTCCTATCTAGCTGGAAAAATTCAGATAGCAGCCTAGAGATGGACAATCAACCTTGTCCGAGGCCTAGCCGCAGTAAGTTAGAAAATTTCCTCATCTATGACTGGACTCCTAGGTCAAGAACTTTTGCTGATACTGAAATTCAAGAAGGTGCAATGGGGTTTAAAGGGGTAATGACCTAAGAGATAAAGAAAGTGTTCATACTGATGGAGTCCCATGTCTTTGAAGTACTGAAGTAATTATAGTTAAACTCAAGTCTAAGAACAGAAATTGAATTTTTAAGAAGATTGAGACTCACAGCAGTAACAGTCATTAAACAGATGAAAAGAATGAGTATTTAGACGATTGACAAAGCAGCTGAGATAGTGTTTTCACTATTTACTTTGATTTTTTGTTTCCCTAGCTCTTAACACAGTCAAGTCAATAAGCATTTATTAAGCATTTACTAGTCATCGTGTTCAACACTAGAATTGCAAATCCAGTACAATATAACCAAAGTCCAGTGTGTCAAAAGGGAATCAGGAAGCTACATTTTCAGCCATCATCAGACATCTTGATTTATCCTGCCACTTTGGACTTAGATGATTGTAGGAGACAGTGAGGCTGATGGCTTTGTATGACTTGGCTCTCTTAAATCTAATCCTTGTACAAGTCAAGATATCATCCTGTGATGTCATTAGTCCTGAAGGTTATTTGAAGGACAAACAATAGAGAGAAAAGTGGAGAATGACTGGCCTTCCCCCTTCCTCAAAATGAATGTTCCAGGAGGAACTCACCAAAGGGAGGAAGGAGCCACTCTAACCTGTAAATAAATGCTTATTGGTTGAATAGTCAGTTTTTAAGAGCATTAAAAAGTACAAAAGGCCTTGTAGCTGTAAACTGCTACAACTATGCATCAACAACATCCCTAACATATGATCTACTTGGACATGAAATCATAGAAAGCAAAAAAACAATTATTAAACCTAAAAAAGGCCTCAGACAGAGATAATCTATTCCAATTCCCTCATTCCTACCAATGGGGAAGCTGAGACCTAGTGAGGTTGAATAAGTACCCAAGTTCAAAGGACAAGTAAGAGACAAAGCTAGAGTTCATGGAAACTGAATGGATGCCCATCAGTTGGAGAATGGCTGAATAAATTGTGGTATATGAATGTTATGGAATATTATTGTTCTGTAAGAAATGACCAGCAGGAAGATTTCAGAAAGGCCTGGAGAGACTTACAAGAACTGATGTGAGTGAAGTGAGTTAGAACCAAAGAGAACATTGTACACAGTAACACGATTATGTGAGGAGCAACTCTAATGGATGTGGCTCTTTTCAACAATGAGGTGATTCAGGCCAGTTCTAACAGGTTTGTGATAGAGAGCCATTTGCATCCAGAGAGAGAACTGGGGGGGGTTGACTGTGGATCACAACATGGTATGTTCACTTTTTTTGTTGTTTGCTTGTGTTTTTGTTTTCTTTCTCATTTTTTCCCTTTTTTGATCTGATTTTTCTTATGTAGCATGATAATTGTGGAAATATGTATAGAATTGCATTGGGGGGTGATTGTCTGGGGGAGGAAGTGGGGCTAAGGCAGGGAGAAAGGTTTGGAGCACAAGGCATGGATATTAAAAACTATCTTTGCATAAATTTTGAAAATAAAAAGCTGTTACTTAAAAAAAAAAAAAAAAGCTAAAGTTCAAATCCTGACCTCCCAACTCCCACCCAATTGCATTTTCTATTTCTCTGTTGTACTGCCCCCACATCACTTTGATCCCCTCTACTACTACATTTGCTAGAATCTTTGACCCTAAGAATTCTGAACTCCTACATAGACAACAGACAATCCACCACAGTAGTTTCTTTGGATTAATCTTTATTCATCAATGACTGGACTTAGAGCAGAAAGGGATCTCATCAGTTATTCCTTGCAGGAAAGGAATTTTCATAATGACATACCCAAAGAGTGCTCAGCTAGCCTCTGCTTAAAGGTCTCCAAAAACAGTTATCACCCATTGAGACTGCTCATTCCGCTTTGGAATAGCTCTAGTTAATAGAAAGTTTTCTTGACATCTAACCTGATTTGCCACTTGATAGTCCTACCCATAGGAAAGTAAAATGGCTGTCTGATAAGGCTTTACAAATGACAAGTAAAGAAGAAAAGTAAAAGGTAAAGATAGATCCTACTGAATATAGAATTACAGAGGTAAAGACATACATTACAGAATATAGAAATACAGAATTCAAGGAAAAATAAGAAAATTATCTTAAATGAGCAATGCAAAGAAATAAAAGAAAATAACAGAATGGGGGAAAGAAGAAATTTCTTCAAGAAAATAAGAGATATAAAGGGAACATTTCATGCCAAAATGGACATGATAAAGGATAAAAATGGTAGGGACTTAACAGAAGTAGGAGAGATAAGAGATGGTAAGATATATAGAATCATATAAGAACTGTTCATTCATTACTGTGGCTCTTATTGATTACAGATTGTTACTACTAATATTACTAGGCTGCTAGTATAGATTATTGCTACCATTGTCATTGATGACAGATTATTATTACCATTATAGATTCTTACTACTACTGCTACTGATTAATCCTGTTCTACTAGTAGTACAACTGATTACTACCACTATTCCTGGCAGCTCTGCCTCTCAATGTGGTTCGGGCTGATAGCAGCTTCCTCAACTAACAGCTCCCTTTTATAGATGAGGAGAATAAGATCTACAAAGCTGGAATGAATTCGCTCAAACCCCCAGGAGACATTGGCAGAGCCAAGTTTTAAATGGAGTTTTCTCATTCCAAATTCAGTTCTTTTTCCAGGATTTCTCTTCTTATTTCAACCAATGAACAAGTATTTATTAAGTGTCTATGATGTAAGCTCTTATTCATAACAATCTAGCTTTGACTTCTCTTCTTTCCCTTCAGCATGGTTTCTGTTTTGTTTTACTGTGGGATAAAGAGTGGGGGTGGCAAGAGGTGGGGTAAGACATGCACCAAATGAAAATCTAGATATTATCCATTACCTCATCTTCCTGGGGAAGACCTAGGCTATGGAATTCTTTCATAAGCCTATCACCTCAGCATGGGGGTTCCTGTGTGAGGCTGTTTGGCCTGTTTTAAATTGATGTTATGTGTTTTCACACTCTGGCAACACCCAGAATAGTGCACACATTGATGCTTATAAAAACAATGATTCATTGTTAATCCTTTAAAAAAAAAAAATTAACCTATGTGACATGAGTTCTCCTCCCTGAATCTACTTCTTAGCCACCTAGCTTTGTATCCTCCAAAACCTTGTACCTTAATAGCTATATTTGTTTTCTAAGTTTATATTCTTTTTATATATCATCCAAAACCTGCCATATAAGACTCATCAAATTATAGACACATACATTTTTCTGCATCTTTGATGAATTTATTGTGACACAGTCTGTGTTTGTTTCCATACTAAATAGTAAGGTTTTGGGGACAGAAATCTTGTCTTATATCAACATTGAATGTCCTTCAGGATCTGACTCATGTAAAAGTTTAATAAATATCTGTTAAAAAGAAAAAAGGAACTAGAGAATTTTAGTCTAAAACCTGTCTGAATACGTGATTCTCTTTGGCCATGTCATTGAGAAGGGGTCATTCAGCTTATTCTTATGTAAGATCTGTAGACCAGAAACCAAGATGTCCTTTCTTACAAAGGTACCAGATTCTAGGCTCCAGTAGATTAGGTTTATCCTTGGGGAAGTTTCATCCTAAAGCACAGAGTATCATAAATTTTTTCTCCTTACTCTCTGGTTCCACAACACTCCTATTCTGAGCTGATTCTGACTAAATAAGTCCCCTAGCTGTTGGTGTTTGATACTGAAACAGAATGACACATTCATAGGTCATTCAACAATTAAAAAAAAAAAAGGGGGGGGAGATTAATTTAGACATAGAAAAAGAAGGGTACTAAGTTATGCTGGTAACAGTGGATAGTGTACTTGTCCCAAAGACAAGAGATCAAATCTATCCTCAGTGACTTACTAGCTATGTCACTGGACAAGTAATTCATCTCTCTTTGCCTCAATTTCCACAACTGTAAAATGGAGATAATGATGACATTTTTCAGGATTGTCATAAAGATCAGATGAGATAATATTTGTTATTTTTTTAAAGTTCATGGCACATAGCATGTGCTCTATAAGTACTTACTCCTTTCCCTCCATCCTTTAACAATGATAAGCACTGAAGATACGTCAAGCTGGCTCAGATGACTGAAACTCCTTTCCAACTCTAGGTTGCCTATAGTGGCTCCCCAGCTAGGAATTCTGTATTTTGTACTCATATGACTAGGAAGTGAGGTCCACAACTTGAGCCTTTAACCCCATAAATCAATTAAATCTCCAAGATGGTCTCAATGCCTTTAAAGGAAAAACTAGTCCAACTTGCATGGAGACAGTGGTTAAGATATTGCTCCTACCAGAAATCCCCATCCCCAGCAGAACTCTGAGGATACCTTAGTTTGGTCATGTCTGGGGTATTATCAAAAGGGATTAATAGAATTCCTTCCAGAAGTATACAAAGAAATTTACAAAGTAGATCAGGTCTCGTACATCTATTTATTTCCTCCAGCGCAGAGAAAAGCTTAAGACATAAAAGATTCATAAGCACGCGTTGACAAATATGTAAAAAGGTGTTACAGTAACCTATCACACAGTATAGTCTCCAAGGAGGTTGATTTTTTAGACACTAAAACATGAAACACTTTGTAAGACCACTAACAGGCACTTTCACCTCCAATAGAAATTAATCAAACAAACTTAATCAAGACCCACAACATCTGGCAAGCCAGAGCATAGCTTAGGCTTTCTTAATCCTTTCATATGTAACATCTTCCCAGTGGTGATCATCTTCCCTCCTCAAAGTTATTATAGAGATCTCTTCTCACTTGGCAAACAAGCCCCTGGACCTCTCAAACATAGGAAGTTGCTACCTAGGCTAGAAAACCTCATCAAGATTGCTATTCAGACGCATGCTAAGGGAAAGAAATACATAGAAGCAGCATCTGGGGACTCGAAGTCCGGGCTCAGGCTTACTTAGGCAGATGCACATAGCCCCCAAAGCTGCTGCTAAGGAGGGGGATAGAAATATTCTCTTTCCTGTACAAGTATAAAGGAATCACACATTCAGATATTCAAAAAATGGAGTCCCTCCTCAAAATGTACTAAGTGGACAGCTGCTCTTGTTTCAATGGCCAATCTTTGTTATGGTCATCCTCCTGCCAGAGGGCTAAGAGGACCAATAAGGTATTGCTGCATCAATACAAAGTCCAAGTCCTTTAGCCCTGATCCAAAATAGGCATCCCTACAGAAGTGGTCAAGGGTGCTCCATGAAATGCCCCAAAAGTCTCTGTTCAGCATATTGGGGACAATTTTCAATTGTAAAAAAATTGAAGAAAAATGTAACATCTTCCCAGTGGTGACCATCTTCCCTCCTCAAAGTTATTATAGAGATCTCTTCTCACTTGGCAAACAAGCCCCTGGACCTCTCAAACATAGGAGGTTGCTACCTAGGCTAGAAAACCTCATCAAGATTGCTATTCAGACGCGTGCTAAGGGAAAGAAATACATAGAAGCAGCATCTAGGGACAGATGCTTTACAATTTTCTTCAATTATCCCTATTAGACCTTTACACTTCCAGTAATGGGAAACTCACTATCTCACCACTACCAACCCCACCCAAAATAGTCCTTTTTTATTTTATTTGCCCTCAATTGTTCAACTCAATTCAACATGCATATATAAATGCATGAAATGATGAAAAAATGAGTCTCTGTCTTCATGCAGTTTACTGTCTATTTATGCTGAATATGGTGAGGGTTACAATATTGATGCAGGATAAAATTTAACAGGAGCAAAGAAAATATCCACACAGTGAATCTAGGAATGTTTCAGGAAGGAGAAATTGATTTTAGCAAAGGATATTAGAAAATGCTTCATAGAGAAAGTAGCAACTAGAAAAAGCCTTTATGGTAGGAACAACTTTTATACTATCTAGCTCTTTCCTTCTCCTAAAAAGGCAAAAATCTTTGAGTCTAAATTCATGGAGGGGACTTGAGGCTTAAATTGTTGAGGATCATAAAGCTTTTCTACTCAAGATCCCTTTTTGCTCAGGAAATTTTTATATAACCCTGGGTTTATAGTTATACAAAAATAGGTATGCAAATTAAATATTTAATGATAATAAATCACAAAATAAAATTTATTTTAAAACAATGCTTTGATATGCATATAATTTTACCATTTATTCAATTCAAAAGTGAATTTGCATAGAAATGAGATGAATGTGCTTGTTTATTTTTACATAAAAAATTAAATCTTGGTGGAATATTTGATATCTTTTACTGTTATCAAATTTTTCATTATGTCCACATTCACTTACACGACCCCATACCTACAGTTTAAGAAGCTTTGCTCTAAGACATAAAAAGCCTAGTACTTGAGGAAAAGAAGATCCCTGAGCTTGGCAGACTGAGTCTTGTGAGTCAGTAAGTTCGCTTTTCTACAGAGAGCTACACCCAAGTGAACTAATACTTCTGCATCTTTGCTTAATATTCTCTCCATATGATTAAACTAAATCCTTTTATAAAATGTAATATTCTCTATGAATATCTCATTTTGCTCCAGTTCTTAGACTGAACCATAGGACAGGTCAGAGTCAAGCCTGACTCAAAATAGCCTTGAAAGAAAACAGAAGTTTCATCAGGTAAAGGTAAGAAGTGAGTGTGCTTCAGGCATAGTATTTCCTGTTCCAATGCAGAGGAGTAGAAGAATGTAAAATAAAGCTGAGAACTGTTAGAAATACTGTTTAATTCTAACAAAAAGTAAGTAAGAGGGATTGTGTGGAATAAGACTGGTAAAATTAATTTGGAGCAAGACTATTAGTTCTTTTTAATATTGGGCCAAAATCTAACTCCCTACAGTTATCTTTTTGCAAAGTCTCTGGTTTCAAAGACCATGAAAAATGGACAGAGGAAAGATGTTAGGGTGACAGGAGGTGCCGTATGTGTTTGCTGTTAGACACAGCCAGTCAATGACTCCCAATGGGGCTCTTCGTTATTCAAAACAAAAAATTATGTTCTTGGCAGGAATCCATCTGAGTTTAGAAAAGCAGGTTTGGCTTGGTTTGGCGAACTCCTCTTCAGACCCAGACATAAACGTAAATTATGTTCAGATAGACATCTATGTCTAATTTGAACAGTGAAGTGTAGAAAGAGCACTGGCTTTGCAATCAGCAGAACTGAGTTTGAGCTCTAGCCTTTGTGCTGACTGTTGGTAATAAATTGGGGAAGGGGAGAGATGGGCATAGATTTGATGTTACACACTACCAATAAGCTTTAAGAGCAACTGGTATTCACTATCTGACAATTGCCACTAATAAGGCATAAGAAAAAACATAAGTGAAGTACTTATCATTCCCATCATCCTATCTGATACTAGAGTTGTTCCAAGGATCTTTAGTAATACTACAAAAGATGAACTTCTATCCCAATACTTTTTTTCCAATTAAAAAAGCAGTCATTATGCCCAAAGTATTATCAAACTGTTCCTAGCCTTTGCTCCAACAATACCATTATTATCTCTGAATCCCAAAGAGATTAAAAAAGGGGCAGGAGTAGGGAAGAGAATCTATTTGTACAAAAAATATTTTTCTAGGGACTAAGAATTAGAAGTTGTGGGGATATCCATTAACTGAGGAATAGCTTAACAAGTTATGATGATGATGAAATATTATTGTGCCATAAGAAATAATGAGCAGGATAGTTTCAGAAAATCCTGAAAAAATTTACATGAATTGATATAAAGTGAACAGAACTATCGTACATAGAAACAGCAATATTGTAGAAAAAATAACTGTGAATGACCTAGATATTTTCAGCAATACAATGATCTAAGACAATCCCAAAGAAGTCATGATGGAAAATGCTATCTACCTCTAGAGAAAGAACTAAGTGAATAGAGACCAAAGTCTTACTATTTTTCTCTTCCTTCCTTCCTTCCATTCTTTCTTTTTGTCTGTCTGGCTTTCTTTCTAATTCCCCCCCCCCACACACACACACACACACAAAATAACTAATATGTTAATGTTTTACATGATTAAAGATGTATAACTTCTATCAGATTGTTTACCATCTGAGAGAGGGGGGAGGGAAAGGAGGGATAAAAAGGAATGTTAAAAATTGTTTTTACATGTAATGGGGAAAAATAAAATATTGGGAAAAAATTTTGAGCATTTTTTTCTATCTGAACAATAACCCACAGAACAGTAAATATAAAAGAATAGCTGAATTTCAACTTGTCCAAGGACTGTTTCTATCTAAACTTCACCTAGGTGGTACAGAGGAGTTAAGAGGACCTGAGTTCAAATCCAACATCAAATACTTACTAGCTGTGTGTATAGCTTATAGTGAAATACTGTTTTAAGGTTTGCAAAATACTTTACATACATTATGAAATTTCACTCCTCATGATACCATAAGGAAAGCACAATTATTATCCTCATTTTTGAGACAAAGAAACAAAGGTTCAGAGATATTTTGTGATTTGCAGAGAGTAAGTCACTCACAGCTAGTGAGTGCCCAAGGTAGGATTAAACCTGTCTCTTGATTCCAAGTCCATTGTTCTATTTATTTCATTCAGGCTGCCTCTTTCCAGGGCATAGAGGGAATAATAATTCTTGTCTGGGGAAGGGAAGTCAAAGTATGAATTGGAGAAAAGCAGGTATAATCTGAAAACTCAGCCAGGTGAGTGATCAAAGTGCCTATGGGGCAGTTAGATACAAGGTGCCCAAGGACAATGGACCAACCTATAGTCAAATAGAAACTGAAAGGTGAGAGGCTCCATTGGAGATTACAAAAAATCAAAGTCCAAGGAGTATCAGGGAGTGAATATATTTGTCCAGTTAAACTTGTTTCCCAAACATGTTAATAAATTTCTTACTATGGAAGATGTCATGCCTTGGTGCCACCTGGCCCTGATTCCTTCCACTAAGAAGATGGAGTGATTGATCCTAAAAGCCATGTTACATATTTATACACATACATACACACAAAATAAATATATATAAGGGGAAAGCATTAGTATTTGTGAGATCAGGAAGACTTCATTTAAAAGATGAACCTTCAAGGAAACTAGGGATTTTAAAAAGCAAAGGAGAGGATAGAGGGTATCCCCCAGCTTAGGTTACAGAAAAAGCAAGACACAAAGGAAATGAAATCTTATTATGAGAAACAGGAAGAAAACCAGAAGTGGTTGAGAGTTGGAATTATGTGTAATAAGTCTAAAAGGGGATTTTAGGGCCAGGTTGTAAAGAGATTTAAAATGCCAGATAGAAGAAGGGATGTAGGAAGGGAAATAATGGCCATTAAAGCTAGAAAGGTAGGTGGGACTTAAACAGTTCCACCTTTGGTTATTTAGCTTTAAAAAGCTAAACAGAAGAATTTCTATTTTATCTTAGAGGCAATAGGGAAAGCAATGGAGTTTCTCTAGTAGGGAGTGTCATGATTAGATTTACACTTACAGAAAATAGCTTTGGTATATTTGCTGGCCCCGGCCATACCTAGAAGGAATCCTTGATATACTCCACCTGACAAATAGGCACACAGATTCTTGCTTGATGACTTCCATGGGAGGGAACTCCCATCCCCTCCTCTCTTTGCTTACAGTTTTGGGTTTTTTTTTTACTACCACAGAGTGCTACTATGAACATTGTTATACACATTATCTTTCTGTTATTGATCTCTTTGGAGTCCAGACTCTCATTGCTTCTCCTCTGAACTGTTGTAATGGTCTCCCAATCATTCTCCCTGCCTGAAGTCTCTGCCTCAGTATATATTCTTCACAACTATCAAACTGATTCTCCTAAAGCACAGGTCTGACCATGTCATTCCCTTGATTAATAAATTCCAGTGGCTTCTTTTGGCATTTTAAAAGTCCTTCACAATCTGGTCTCAAAATGCCTTTCCAGCCTTATATGTTATTTCAATTCCATACATTACTGCCCTTCCTGTTTTTCATCCACAGCACGGTATTTCTATCTCTGTCTTCACTGCCTCTCTCTCCCCCATGCGCGGGATGTCCTCGCCTCTACTGCTTGGAATCTAGTTTTCCTGAAGGCTCAGTTTAAATGCTATTTTTAAAAATAAAGCCTTTTCTGAATCCCACACTCCCCAACCCAATCACCACCCCTACAATCAAATTGCTTTGTATCTATTTTGTATATGCCTGTGTAACAAGACTTTCAGGGTCAACTACTCCATGTAGTTAAATAAATAATATTCATGGCATATAACCTAGGCCATGCTCTGGCAGCTTCGAAGACTTGGATATCATTGGCCTTTCATTGTTCCAGTAGCCTAGATGGAGTAATTACCCTTTTCTCTAATGGATCGTGGTCCCTATTCATTCTCATCCCATCTTCTAAGGCAATCAAGGGAGTATTTTGATATTTCCTTATTAATTACTAAAATTGCAACATCTTTCTCATTAATTAAATAATTAGTTCTGAGATCCCAATCCAGTTTATTAAATATTACAGAAAAAATTCTCATCTCTCAGAGAGAGAAGAGTATGACAGAAGAAAGATACAGAGAGAGGCAGAAAGACAGAAACAGAGAGAAAGAGAGAGAAAAGAAGAGAGGGAGGGAAGAAGGAGAGAAAGAGGAAGGAGGGAGGGAAGAAGGAGAGGGAGAGAAAGTGGGATGATGGTGAAAGGAGAGAAGGGGAGGGAGGGGGATCAACCCCCTAAACTACTAGGCTTAAATTAACATTAAATTACTGGATATACTGTTGATTAACAGCGTAACAATGAGGTTTTAAATGGCATAAATATTAATTTATCAGGTATGAAAAAGATCAAAGTCACCTTCAGATATCCATATAATTTCTGACTTCTCAGTTCTGGAAACACAATCCCACTATTCAGCTCTCTTAGTACAGCAGACCAAGTCTTTCTAAGAATTTTTCTGTTTCTTTACAAGAGTTAAAGCAGTTCTTTCAGGATATTTTTCTTCATCTTCTTTCTCTCTCTACCTTATTCATTCTCTGACAAGTAATAGTTTCTCCAGAATGACAGTTAAAATGTCAGTCTCTCAAGAGTCTATTGTCTCTTAAAAATGCCTTAATATCTGTGAGACAGACCCTAGAAACTGGTTTTACACTTATATAAGAACCTGTAGTCTTCCCTGGTTAGATACAAGCTCCTGAGATGTTTGACTGTAGTCTGTGTTATCTCCTGCACCTAACACAGGTCCTTGGCACATCATTATGGCTTAGAGTGAGATTGTTAAATTAAAGAACATGAGTAATTACTTTTCTTTTTTGATAATTCTAAATCCAATACCAGTTAATATTCCTGTCTTTTATAATAGCCCTTCCAATACTGACTATTTCCATCTTTTGTCATCAACTTTTCCCATTTCTCCATGTCTTGACTTTTCTAGGGTTTTCTCCCTTTCCAACAAGCCCACTCTATCTTGGAGTCTCACCATGTCCTATACTCTATAAGACTGTAAGGAAAGGGAATATTTTCTGCTAAGTTTCTTTCCCCATAGTTTACTAAAATTTTGTATTGTTACTGAAATTAGTAATAACAGTCCACTTTCACATGGCATTGTAGTATCTCACTCTCTAGGCTCAAAAATCTCCAGTTGTTTCCTATCATCTTTAGGAAAAAGTAAACTCCTTTACTTGACAGTTAAAACCCATTTTTAATCCAGTTCTAAGCTTACCATTCCAGGCTTACTACATACTACTGACCTTAGGAGTTCTAAGCAAACTGAGTTCCTTGCTGTTGGTCACAGGTGACATTCCATGTCTTGTTTGGTTCCTTTACCCTCACTGTCCCTCATTCTTGGAATGCCCTCTCAAACTTGCACCCTTTAGAAACTCTAATTCCTTCAACATCCAATTCAGGGGCCACATCCAACATGAGATCTTTCTTGATTCCCTGCACCATTAGTGCCCCCCTCAAAAAAAATTACTATTTATTTACAAGTATCTAATTTGCATTTGCTTATATATCTGCATATTGTGTTTTGATTTTCCCCCCATTAAAATGTAAGTTCTTTGAGCATAGGTGACATTTTAGGTCTGTCTTTGTATACAATAATAACTTAAAAATACTTATTAATGGTTTAATTTTTTTGACAACTCTATGAAGTCAGTAGTATAAGTCCTACTGTGCCCTTTATGTAGAGGAGAGTGTGGGGGAAATGATTAATAGTTTTTTCCAAATATCATAATGATACTGTTTAAATCTAATGTTAAGTGATCTATACCTAGAATGTTGCCTGACTTCATTAACACTCTACAAATGCCAGAGATGGCTACTAGGTATTTTGGATTCCTCCAGGTCCTGGATCTACCCAAAACATTTGGGTCCCCACACCAGATCTTGCAGGTATCCTTGGCTAAATCAAACCTTCAAAAGTCTGGAAGAAAGGGAACTACATTCTTTCCAGTTCAATCTAATAAATTTCCAAAACTTTCAGATTTGGGGTTTGTCCCCACAAAGAACAAAAATATAGACATTTAAAAGATAAATGAGTAAGGATCAACTGTCAGAAACAAGGCTGGAATCCATTTTCTGACTCTATTTTCAGGACTGAATTGCAATGAGCGAAGATTTTTACTCCATGAGTCTAGTCTTATATTATTCTAATAGCCTCCAGTATATAAGATAACATGAAGCAAGGATAAATGACACTGGAATTGTGATCAACATGAGTCTGTGAACATTTAGTCTTATACTATACAGAAATAATCTTGTATTATTAAGATAGCTTTTCTCTAAAAAATAGAACCAATCACAGATTTTAAAAAAAAATAACTTTAGCTACCTTTATAAGCATGGGACATCTACTTTGGAAGAAAGTTTGAGTATTTGCCTCCATTCTCTCCACATGGCAGTCCAATGAGTTCTGGTATACAGTAATGTTTCTATTTTACAGAACAGAAAACAAATCCTAGGTAGGATTAAGTGGAATTTCTGAATGTGTAGAGTAGTTGAAGATTACTACTAGACTGCCTAACTCTCCAGGCACTTGACTTTACTTAAGGATCACAACTGTATACTGGGAAGCACATGTCCACAGATCAATTTATTCTTTATTGATTATATATGACACAGATCAAAATGGGTGAGTGAGGGGGAAAGGAAGAGTTTAATCCCAAGATATCAGAATTCAAGAGATTCCCACCCTCCAACTCCACCCAAGAATTTTAAGTAGGAAAAAAATGACTTTTAAAAGAATACTGCTATCTTTTGGTGGTGAGGAAGACTGGTCAAAAGCCTATTATCAAAATCTCTAGAATACTTATAATTATGATATTTGGATGACAAGCCTCAGACCTAGGAGGAACCTTAGAGTTCTCTTTCATTTTAGAGGAGACAGTAAGGACCTCAAAAAAGAATTTGTCATTTCCTTTAGAATTACACTCCTTATACTCTTGCTATAATAATAATGATAATGATAATAATAGGCACACCCTTACACATTCGACTTTTATTTTTCCTGGTTATCCTCCTTAGTCACTCTAATTCCAGCTTTTCAATCTCAGCTCAAAAGAAGAAGCTGCCACTGTCCCTGAAAATCTAAGACTTCATATAGGTGTTTTTCTAGAGAGAGAAAAATATACTATTTCTTTTTTAATAGCTTTTTATTTTTCAAAATAATGCAAAGAAAGTTTTCAACATTTACCCTTGCAAAATCTTGTGTTACAAATTTTTCTCTCTCCTTCCCTCTTCCCCCTCCCCTTGGCAGCAAGCAGTCCTGTATAGGCTAAATGTGCAATTTTTCTAAACATCTTTCCATATTTATCATGCTGCATAAGAAAAATCAGATCAAAAGGGGAAAATAACAAGAAAGAAAAAAATAAGCACGCAAACAACAACAACAAAGATGAAAATATTATGCTTTGATCCACATTCAGGCTCCTTAATTCTCTCTCTGGATGTGGATGTCACTATCCATTCCAAGTCTATTGGAACTGATTTGAATCACCTCACTATTGAAAAGAGCCAAGTCCATCACAGTTGATCATCACATAATCTTCTTGTTGTTGCTGTGTATAATGTTCTCTTGGGTTCACTTCACTTAACATCAGTTTATTGTAAGTCTCTCCAGACCCTTCTGAAATCACCCTGATGATTGTTTCTTATAGAACAATAATATTCCATAACATTCATATATCATAACTTATTCAGCCATTCTCCAACTAATGGGCATCCACTCAGTTTCCAGTTCCTGGCCACTACAAAAAGGGCTGCTACAAACATTTTTTCATATGTGGGTTCTTTTTACTTTTTTATGATTTCTTTGGAAAACAGTCCCAGTAGAGACACAGCTGGATCAAAGGGTATGCATAGTAAGAAAAAAAAACTTTTTAGATTTCAAATCTACACTTTATTCTCCATTATCTATGCTAATAGAAGATGGGAAGGGATGCTGGATATGAGAATTAGCCAAAAGTAAGAGAGGAAGGGTGATGTAATGAAAAAAAAAAAAAGCAATGGAATTACTCAGCTGATCTAGGTTTAAATCCTAATTCTGTTACTAATTACCAGTGTGATCTCCACTAATTTACTCACTTTTCTGGATCTCTGTTTCATACCTGTAAGTGAGAGGATTGAACTGCTGGATCTTTTAAGATTCCCAGCTACAGGTGTGCTAGTATCACTTTGAATCACTTTGTTCCCTATGATTGTTAAATTTTCAGTGTGAGCATTTACAGCCCCCCAAATTGGAAAATCTATAAATTAGGGATTGTTTTATTTTTAATTACTTTTAGATTTAATAAAATAATGGAGAAGATATAAATAACACAGATTAAACTTTAAATGTCCCTTGTGCCTTTTTTTTCCTGGAGTGCCAGTTGCTAAACATTTACCTGCATACCCTTGCTTCCAGCTTTATTGTCTGTTATTACAAAAAAAAAAAAAAAAAAAAAAAAAAAAAAAAAAAAAAAAAGCACTTGTATTTGGCTTCTTCATTTATTATACGATTAACTTGCAATATTATTTTGACTTAGATTAATAATTTTGTCTTTCTACCTATGGATCATATCTTTCCAGATTTTCTATCCCACTTTCTATGTCAGAGTTTATGAGTTCTTTTTGGATTTGGACAGGCCTTTCTTTAGCCTGCTGACATTCTTCAAGAGTTTTATATTAGAAATGCCACAAAAATATACAATATTGAATGGGAGTTATTTTTAGTTATTGTGGGTATATATATATATATATATATATATATATATATACTTTAATTTCTCTCCTCTCTCATCACTATAATATTGCTTTTTTTTTTTGCTCTGATGTATAGATTTCCAGGACATTTTTAAACATTAACTTAACTACCCCTTAGGGGTTTAGACAGTGAAAATGCCCATTTTAAAGATGAGACATATCATAGCGCCAGTAGCCAAAATTGGATAAGAACAATTTTCATGTCTGCTGACATCTTCCCTAAGTATCTAGGACTCACTTATCAGTTCTGGATTAGAATATTTTTAAAAGAAGAGATAATTCCTCCTAGGGATCAAACACATGATTTTAATGTTAGGTGGGAGCCCAATCACAGTCTAAAATTAGAAAGATCTAAATTTTAATCCAGCCTCAGACACTTTAAAAGTTACATGACTATGTGACCATGGGCAAGTCACTTAAACTCAACTGCTTAAAAAAAAACCTAAAAAAGAAAAGTTGCATGATCCTGGTCAAATCACATAACCTCAATTTCCTCTACTCTAAATCAAATATGGTAATATTTATAAAGTGCTTGTTACATGGTAGGTAATTAATAAATACTAACAAATTAATAAATGCTCCCTTCTTCAAAAAGAATAAGTAGGTAAGGACATTTTCACATAGAAGCACTTAAAAGCCCTGTCTTAAAAAAAAAAAAAAAAACTTTAAGGTCTGCTTAAAAGCTCTTCCAAAAAGATGGCTTATTTACAAAATAAATTGGCTCAGACAAACTTCAAGTAGAATTGGAACTGGAAAAGTTTTGGCTTAAATCCTACTCCATAAAAGAAACACAGGTTTTGTGAAACAACATCTTGTCTCTTTATTTTCTGATTTCTAGCTTTAAAATATGCACATGTATACATTTTTTTAAAGATTCTATAAGTAATTTTAGAAGAATTTTGAATTGGGAAGGAGGAAAAGAATCCATCAATCATCCAATAAGTATTTACTAAGTATAAGATAGAAGAGTTTTGAATGTCGTAGATAAGTTCATCTACTTTAACAATATACTTTCCAAGGATGTCTGCATTAATAATGAGGTTGACAGATGCATTGTCAGAGCCAGCTCTGTGTTTGGGAAGCTCTGAAGGAAAGGGTGGAAGAGAAAAGGGTGCCTACCAAACTGAAGATCTACAGAACCATTGTGCTGACCTCCTTGTTGTATGCCAGTGAATCCCAGACAGTGTACCAGTGCCATGCCAGGAAAATGAATTGCTTCCACCGAATTGTTTTTGGAACAGGACCTCATAGTGCAATAAAAGTGCCATCCATCATTATCATTATTAGCCATTGTGCTGGGCTCTGCAGTACAAAGAAACTTTCCTTATGTATTATCTTTCTAAATGAGAAAGTACAAGTTTATAAATATGTCTATGCATATATATTAAGTCATTTTTAGTCTGCCTAACACTTCTTGATCCCATTTGGATTTTGTTTTTTTTAGCAAAGATTCTGGAGGGGTTTGCCATTTCCTTCTCGAGGGGTTTCCCATTTCCTTCTCTAGCTCATTTAACAGATTAGGAAACTGAGGCAAACAGAGTTATTTGCCCAGGTTCACACAGCTAGTAAGTGTCTGAAGACAGATTTGAAATCATGAATAATCTTCCGGACTTTGGGTCTAGCATTCTATCCACTGAACCACTTAGCTGCCCCTTTTGTATGTATATTATATGCAGGATAAATATAGAGAATAAATACAAATAAAACAAAGGAGTTTTATCAAGGGAGTTTGGGAGGGAGGGCACTGGCTGTTGGGAGGATCAAGAAAGTCCATTTTAAAAAGTGGTACTTAGGAATTCTTTGAGGCTGAGATAAGGAGAGAATCCATTCTAGGCTTGAGTAAACAGCTAGTTCAAAAGTGCTTAGATAGGAGATAGGATGTCCCAAATGAGGAACAGAGAAGGTCAACTTGGCTGGCTGTTGTAAGGAGAATAGATACTTAAAGCAGGATGTCTAAATAGTAAACTATTTCTGTAGTTCAGGTGAGAGGACCCATTTCTAATAAAGAGCAATAATATAAAGATCTTATGTAGAACAAGATATTCATAATAGCATTATGGTAGTAAGAAAAAAAGGAATAAAGCATGAAGGTGACCCTCCTCCATTGAGGGTCATAAAGCAAGAGGCTGAGTAACACTTATTAGATCTTATGTATTGGGAATTCCTTTCAGGTAAGTTCTGGACTAGATAACTTTTACATTCCAACCATTTAATTCTAAAAGTCTATGATTCTAGGGTTATAAGCACCTGGTGATTAAAGAATAGCTAAATAAATTGTGATGTGTGAATATAATAGAATATTATTGCTGTGTAAGAGATGATAAATATGAATAATTCAGAGAAATATGAAAAAACTTCCATGGACTGATTCAGAGCAAAGTAGAACCAGAACAATTTACTCAATGACCACAATAAAGTAAGGAAAAACAATACTAAAAGATATCAGATTTTAAGACCAATACAATAATCAATTTTTATTCCAGAGACTATATAATGACACAGAACTCTCTCCTCTCCTATTAAGATAGTAGACTACAAAATGTGGAATGATATATATGATTTTAGACATAGTTAACATGACCATTTGTTTGGATTAATTTTACTCCTCTGGCACAAGAAAGGGGTGAGGAGTCAGGGGTGTATGGGAAATGACCCAATAATTTGGGGTTCCCATATAAGAGGAGAAATGCCTCAATACAACATTTAAAAAAAAAAAAAAAGTATGAGGAATTTCAGTCCCATATACTTGCAAACTACTCTATTCCTTTCTACAGAAGAGATAAGAAAGAGCATCCCTAAGTTGTGGGCATCAAACGCTTCCCAAGCCTCTGATCAGAAAGTCCCAGCTCAAGTCGAATGCTTTCCATTTTGGAAGGAGTTGGCTGCAAGAATTGCAATGCAGATATTAGAAGCAAAGCTTCACCCCCCCTCTCATTTCTGCCAGAGCTCTGGAATGAGGGGGTGGGAAGGAGGGAAGGATTTGGACTGGCTGCCTCCAGATTCTTCCCAGCTCCAACCATTTCACTCAGGCGCGAGCTTTCTTGGGAACAAAGCCACATATCATTGCTGTCATCACCGCCACCTGTGTCATCAGACCATTTCTCTTTATTTCCCCTCCTCCTCTTCCCCTCTCTTTATTCTTTATGGGTCATACTTGTGTGGTTCATGTTATAGAAAAACAAATCTCTTGGGAAAGGGCATTTCTGTATAGTATTGAGCACAATGTGAGTCCCACAGCTCTATTTATTTATGGAAAATGCTTGTGGAATCACCAAGAATTTCAACCAAAATTCTTTTACCCTGGGTGGCCTATGGGAGAGACCCCATTTGAGGTAAAGGGACTTTCAGTTCAGATCTGAACTGAGCCAACAATGCACTTTTGGGCCACCAAAGCTAGTTGTTAGACTCCAGTACATACATAAAACCTAAAGGTCTTAATCATTAGCAAACGATAGACGAAACCTCAATCTTTCCATGTTATTAGGAGTGTATTAAAATAGCTTCCAGACTCTTTGGATTGACAGTACTGGCAATAATTTTTCTTACAAGACACCTGGTATGATAAGATTTAAAAGAACTCTCCATTTTCTTTCTATCTAGACTTGCTTCTATACTTTTGTCTATGTATATACTACATTTCTTTATCTAGGAATTGGGGGAAGGGTCTTTCTCCCTGATTCAAGAGTCAACAATTTGTCTTAAGCTGTAACTATATTTTTCATATGGTAAACTCTCGAGTAAGTTTTCTGAAAATCTTATCTGGTGGAATTTTTTAAAGAGCTGAAGAATGAAATAGCCTCAAAAGTTGAAACAGATATCTTTCTGGTTTCCTGCCATATTCTGTAACATCTGTTGAGTGACACTTTCCAAAAGGAGAACTTGTCAGTATCCATATGAAATTCCTTGTTCTAGAATCAAGATGGGAATATTAAAGTGGAAATAAAGCTATATTTGTACAAAGAGTGGAGAAAGAACAAAAGAAGAGTTCAAAGGTAGTGTCTGCTTATAGTTCCTTTTTCAACTTTCAGGGATCTCTTGAAATTTAACCAAGTTCAATTAGCCATCTGTAATCTACTCAAGGTCTCTGGCTTTCTGTAAAAGTCAAGGGGTAGACATGACCAACAAGATGAAGGACTATTCTAGACATTTTTTCTAGTACTCAGGAACTCTAACAATTTCTCCAAATAAGATTTATATACAATCTGTTTTCTTACTCATTTTTTTTTCTTTTTGATTTGGTTTTTCTTATGTAGCATGATATTTGTAGAAATATGTATGAAGAATTGCACATTCAACATATATTGAATTATTTGCCATCTAGGGGAGGGATGGAGGGAAGGAAGGGAAAAAATTTAGAACACAAGATTTTATAAGGGTGAATATTGAAAATTATCCATGTATATATCTTGAAAATAAAAAGCTTTAATTAAAAAAAAAAAAGGAATTCTATGCAAGAGGAAAAGAAATTGAAGTTATCTTCACAAGCCAAAGCACAAAGAACTTTAACAAGGTTCCATCATCTATCTCAAGCTGTTGGATTCTTGCTGATATATCTTCCTGATATATCAACCAATATCTGTCAAAACAAAAGAAAAAACCAGCAAAGCGAGCGTTGATCAGTGGTAGCTTGGTGGCAAGTATATAAAACACTGAATCTGGAGCCAGATATCAGGAGGAAGGCTTCGTTTTCATGCACAGTTCATAGCCATACCCCACAGGGAGTCCAGCGGAAGGCATCTGACTTCCAAGCAGTTGTCTGGAGTGGGTGTTGGGGCTTGCATGGAAGACAGGACTCCAGAAGCCCTCTCAGCCCCTTCCCAAGAAGCCTGCCCACTCTGCCTTAAGCCAGGGAGAGCTGAGGGAGATGCTCAGCTGCTCCTCTTGGGATCCTTGGAGCCACTGTCTGCTCTGCTACTACTTTGTCCCTCCACCCTTTATGACCATTGTCCTGCTGCTGGAAGGCCCCGAGAGCAACCCAGGGAGAGAAAGAGCCAGGCTTCTTACATTTGTCATTAAAGGTCAAGAATCACATCCTTTTCATGGGAAGCACAGGCTACCATCAAGGTGGCAAGGAGCGAGAAGGAGAGTCCCGATACCCCCTCCCTGGCAGCATCAGGAGCCCCCTGAGCAAGGTGTCCAGACTGGGCTGTATTTTGTGGGAATGGGGGACCTAGCCTTGCCCCTCCAGGGAATTACATTGGGCCTGCTATTCTCAAAAGGGGTAAAGATTCAACAAGTCAGGCCCCCTCCATCCTGACCTGGCCCCCACAAGACAGGAATGGAGGTGAGAAGGCAGTGGACAATAGATCCAAGAGAACCTGAGGGGAGAAGCAGGGATATAGAGGGGAAAAGATCCAGGAGCTCATTGTCTTTACAACCTTCCTTACTTTTTCCTGCTTGGAAGGAGGGAGCAAGAACCTGAAAATGTCAGCCAAGAAGAGGGACAAGTCCAAGTTTCTCGCCCATATTGACCAGGGGTGGGATTCAAAAGGCAGAGCCCCTTGGTTCTCTCCAGAGATAGAAGACCTTCAAACAACCGTCCTGGGGGCAGCAGGAATCTGGAAGGGCTGATTGGGAAAAGGCCTTGGTCAAAGTCTCTGTTCTTGGGATTCATCAGGGGTCAGCCAAGGAGGGAGTCTAGCCGGGGTCACATTAGGTTCCTAGTGTGGGAAGGAGTAAGGCACAGTTCTGTGTTGTAAACTGCTTATCCCACAGGGATTTAGGGGACCTCTCAGTACCTAGGAAGACAGCAGCCATTATCCTGTATAGGTACATTGTGTGGGTGATGAAGCAATTAGGGTTAAGTGACTTGCCCAGGGTCACACAGCTAGGAACTGTTAAGTGTCTGAAATCAGATTTGAACTCCGGTCCTCCTGACTTCAGGGCTGGTGCTTTATCCACTGCACTATTTACCTGCCTCAATTCTGAGTCTGTTTGAGGTGACAGGGCCCTGCCCCTGGGCCAGAGGTTACTGACTCCTCCAACGGAGGCAGACCCATTCCACAAATGTTACCCTCGTGGGGTCCTCCCAGGGGAGCTCTGCTCACCCCATGCCCATTGAGGGGTTTGTAGAGATGGTCAGAAAAGAAAAGGCAGGGAGAGGGATGGGCATCTCCCGGGAGTCTCTGGGCCTAGACCCCTGGGCCTCCTCTCTGCTGCTACCCTGGCAGCCCACCTACCTTTTCCTGTCCTATAAGAAGACAACCTCCTGACACTTTTTAAAGGGCCACTCTCTAAAGACTCATATCCATCCTTTTAAACAATACTATAAGACTTGCATTTACAGTGTTCCAACAATAAAAATTGCAAGCTCGTCCACACCTTGTTGTCCTTGCAAGTGTGGTCCATGTCCTCCTGTAAATCATCCACAAGGAGACCACTTAACATGCTATGGGGCTGCCTCCAGAGCTCTTGACAGTATATACGTACCAATGAAACACAAGGACTCCATTAATCCAATAATACCTTTCTTTTGTTATTGGTCCACTTACTCTTTTTGGTCCTACATCTTTTATGATGTTTCCCTGGCACAATTCTTTATTAGTAACCTGCTGCAGTCTATTCACACCCTAGTGCATCTTTCCACTGCCCTTTGGATGACTTCCAGTTTTCTCTGGAAGCCATCGTATTCTATGCTTTGCCTCCATATTGCATCACAAGAAGACTTTTAAGCTATTGTAATGTAAACAAAAAGAAAAGTAAAATAAAACCAGATGCTGAGAAATTGTAATAACCCCAGAGGAGAGAAGAAGAAATATCTCACTTGGGGGGAAGTGGGAGACAATGGCAGAACAACTGCATACTCTATCCAATGGTGACAGTACTGATTTGCTTAATCATTTTCTTTTGCTATGGGGAAGGGTCATTTTGGTAGAAGGGAGGAGTAATAAATCCAGAAATAATTTTTCATACAAAAATAACAAATGGAAGTAAAAAAAAAAAAATCAAGGTATAGACTATATGGTTGAGATTGTGAAGGTCTGCGGTAACTTTAGACTGGAAAGCACAGTTTTCACCCTTTATATTCCCCAAAGAGAACAAGAAATACCTAGGTATGCAGCACAAATGCTTTCAATCTGACCGTTGTGTTAGGAACAGATTTCACATTGAAGGCCAAATGTTCATAACCAGGCTCAAATGTTTCCTATTAACAGACCTGCACAGGCATAAAGGTAAAACTGGGCCTGTTCACTCGCAAACTCTCCATGTGAATTAAGGAACTATCTTGCCATTGACTCGGCAATTGTGTCAGTAAACCCGGAGTTCAACGCTTGTTGGTGCTAATTAATGATTAGCCTAGACCATGAGAAAGAAAACCTTCTAAACTCTCTTTTTTTATTATTTTTTTTTTATTTTTTTATTTTTTTTTTTATTTAATAGCCTTTAATTTACAGGATATATACATGGGTAACTTTACAGCATTAACAATTGCCAAACCTCTTGTTCCAATTTTTCACCTCTTACCCCCCCCCACCCCCTCCCCTAGATGGCAGGATGACCAGTAGATGTTAAATATATTAAAATATAACTTAGATACACAATAAGTATACATGACCAAAACATTATTTTGCTGTACAAAAAGAATCAGACTCTGAATTATTGTACAATTAGCTTGTGAAGGAAATCAAAGATGCAGGTGTGCATAAATATAGGGACTGGGAATTCAATGTAATGGTTTTTAGTCATCTCCCAGAGTTCTTTTTCTGTAAACTCTCTTTTTTTAACTGCATAATTGTATATAATGGGCATCGCGACATAAGCAGGGTTCAGATTGCTCCAGCCTTAATCCCTTAGCTGGGAAACAAGCACATATTTGCAATGCTTACAGCATATTTTACAAGTATTCTTCACAGCAGCTTAAATGATGTTTTTTCCTATAAATCGAGTGTAGTAGACTTGGAGGTTTCAAATGATGCACAAAGTGGGGAAACAAAAGAGCTACCATAACAGCAGATGCTTCAGCCAAGGATGAATTCAGAACTTAAAGTCTGAAAATGGAGACATTAAGGAGGGTATTTCCAGCCTCACCTAATGCATTTCTTGTTTGTATTTTTTAAACATTTCATTCTACCTTAACTTTCTAGGGAATACGTGTTAAATAATTCACAATTCTAATAAAGTAGCTGCATAATGGAGGGTCTTAACTCAGGTTAAAGTCACCAGGTGTAACAAGAATAATACCAGTTATGATTAGAAGAACAATAGTGCTTATGAAAAATCCTTTATCCAAAATTTCAGCATGCCTAGTACAGCTGGTACCTTATTAATCCTTTTTGAATTATGGGGGTGGTTAAGTATTGTTATTTTCATTTTCAAACTGGTGAAACCAAAACTGGAAAAGATTAAATAGCTTAGCCAAGGTTACAGAACTCCACAGATCTATAAAGGGAGCTAAGAAGACTGCTGTTTTTGTGCTCTGGGGTTAAGAGATAGTAATACATAGTGGAATAGAGAGCTAACCCAAGTAAGAAAACCTGGGTTCGGCCCTGCTTCTAACAAATCCAGCCTTCTGGCCATGTTTCCCTCACTAAGAACCTACATCTTTCAAGGCTCCAGACCTTGAGTCTCATAGACCATAAATTTCAGATCAGTGGCAGAACTGAAATGATAGAGACTGTTTCCAGTCTGGGAGTTCCTTTTGCTGACATGATCATGAATATGGGGAAAGGGGAAATGGGGCCACAGAGATTGCTGTATCAATGTTTTATCTTTGAGGCAATTGGGGTTAAGTGATACCCAGGATCATATAGGAAATGCTAAGTGTCTAAAGTCAGATTTGAACTTAGATCCAATACTCTGTCCACTGCACCATCTAGCCGCCCCTTGTTCTCCTTGTATTAAATTAAAGATTTGCCCCCATATTCAATTGTATAAGTCAATCTAAGACATCATTTTTTTGTAACGGACAAAAGACAATAGTAACTGCTATAAGAAAATAGCACCAAGAAAAGCTATGAGGTAATTAGGGAGGAGGAAGGAGAGACATGCTGCTACTAAAATCAGTTACTCTTATAATATTCAGGAGCTCAACACAAAAGTATTTTCAAAATCCTATAAAGTTCCCACACAATTTGGGTGATCAAAATAAAGCCATACTATTCATTCTGAAAGCTTGCACTTTCTTATTTTAGGATACCCATTCACACTTGAATTTTCTTTCCAACTTTTCTTATCCCTCTCTTGCTTTTCAAAAGATTTCCCTACTATTCTGTTATTCCCCAAAGAGACACATTTTAAATTTATTTTAATATGAAATGCGTACTTGCTATAAAAAAGCATGCAAGTGTGTGTATAAATATATAATGTATATGTATATGCATATATATATAAACACACACCATATATATATATATATATATATATATATATATACATATATACATATATATGTATACACACACACACACACACACACACACATATAAAATAAACTCAAGCACAACTCACATTTTCTAGCACTCAAAGATTACCCTGTGAAGGAGATCATGTAATTGTTATCCCTACTTCATAGATAAGGATACAAACTGATAGAGATAATATAAATTGTCATTGGTGACAAAGGTAGTATGAATAAATGTCAGAGTTCCAAACTCAGGTCTTCCAATTTCATATCCAGTGCTTTCTCCCCTGCTAGTTCTTTCCTCCCTCCCCCCAGAATCCCTTCCCTCCCTGTTTTCCTCTCCCTTCTACTTTCCTTTCCTCCTCCTTTTCCTCATCTCCATCTCCCACATGCTTTTCTCCTCACATACCCTCAAACCCGTGCTTCCCGCATCCCCTGTGCTTTCCTTCCTCTCTGTGCTTTCCACCCCAGTCCGTTCCTCTTCCACCCCTCCAACTCTTAGCTTCCAAATTCAGATTCCAAATGGTTTGATTCAATTCAACAAACACTTTTTACAGATTACAAATTCCTTAACAGACTGCTGTTACTGCTCTTGGAGTTCTAATAACAATTGAGCTCTCTAGGATATTCCACCAGTGACTCCCATTTTTTATTTATCTTCAAGTTCAGTTTTCAGATGCAGAGCAAGAGTGGGAACTGCTGGATCACTCTTTTATTCATGGAGTACAAGGCAAAATTCTGCACTGTCAAAAGATAATTTCCCTAGTATGGCCTTTGCTCTTTCTAGCAATCCAGAAGTATTATTGGATTATAGAAACTGGATTTTTTTTTTTTTATCCTGAAAAGGTTTCAAGATCCCAAAAAATGATTTACTAAGGGGAAAAGCTCAGATATTTTGACAGGTTAAGAAGGGAAATACCTATAGAAAGGGAAATTCTATCAGTTTTTCTTGAATCATATATCCAAAATGATCAGTGATTCCAACAATTTGTAAGACATCCAAAGGGTCACGGGAGATGAAGCTGGGAAGTTTTTGACACAAAGGAAAGTCACAGACCAGAAAATTTCAGTACTATATGTTCTCAATCAATGAGCAGAAACCAGCCTAGCCTCAAGTGCCACTGATTCAAGCAGGAGTGGGTGCCTTATCTGTGCTCTGAATCTGCCCTTGGCCACTGAATAGGCAAATCACCTTCACAGGTTAAAATAAAACTTTAGTCCCTCATCTTGGGAAAGGACAGGTTTACAAAAGAAAGCCAATCCTTATTGCCCTACGCAAACCCCAAACTCAGCAAAGAAAATTTGGGTTGGTTTTTATTTTCTTTTAAAAGCTTTTATGTGGGTATGTTTTATGTCTTGTTTAACAATATGCTTTTCATCAGTGATGCCTTAAGTTTTTCTAGGGTAACTTCTAATGGGCAGAGATGATATATTTTTACATATCTTTCCCAAACAATAGATCAGCCTGTGATTTAATAAGTGATGGGGAGCTTCTACTAAGGAAACTCCCTTTACTAAAGAAGGTTAACATCTGCTCTCCAGTTTATAACCTTTCCAAACTTGCCTAGGGCTTTGTGAGGGGAAGAGATTTAGCGCAGCCAGTGTGGAGTAAAGGCAAGGACTTGAACTAGGTCTTTGTGCCTGAAGTTAACTCTCTATCCACTGCACTACACTAAAAAAAATAATAATAGTTTCCCCCCCCAAAAAAAATACATGCAAAGATGGTTTCCAACATTCACTTTTGCAAAATCTTTTGTTCCAAATTTTTCCCTCTCTTTCCCCCTTCCCTCTCCCCCATCCCCTTGACAGCAAGCAACCCAATATAGGTTAAACGTGCAATTTTTTCTAAATATATTTCCATATTTGTCATAATGCACAAGAAAAATCAGATCAAAAGGGGGAAAAAAGCATGAGAAAGAAAAAAAAACAAACAAGCAAACAAACAACAAAAAGGTGAACATATTATGCTTTGATCCATAGTTCTCTCTCTGGATGTGGATGAATCCTTTCATCACAAGGATATAATTGCCTTGAATCACTTCATTGTTAAAAAGAGCCAAGTCCATCATAATTGACCATCA
Source organism: Sarcophilus harrisii (assembly GCF_902635505.1). Classification (NCBI taxonomy): domain Eukaryota; kingdom Metazoa; phylum Chordata; class Mammalia; order Dasyuromorphia; family Dasyuridae; genus Sarcophilus; species Sarcophilus harrisii. The sequence continues at coordinate 546,666,488 of NC_045426.1, read as the reverse complement.
CATAATCTTGTTCTTGCTATGTACAATGCTCTCTTGGTTCTACTAACTTCACTTAGCATCAGTTCACATAAATCTTTCCAGTCTTATTCTGAAATCATCCCACTCACCATTTCTGACAGAACATTAATATTCTATTACATTCACATGCCATAACTTATTCATCCATTCCTCAACTGATGGGCGTCCATTCCATTTCCAATTCCTTGACACTATAAAAAAGGGCTGTTACAAACTTTTTTGCATATAGGTCTTTTTCCCTTTTTTATGATGTTTTTGGGTACTGCACCATATTTTACCTCTCTGAAACTTTGCATACCAGTTAGTTCTACAGTCTTCACCCCAGTCTAAGCATTATTATGGGCTCCTAAAGTTGATCTTATTAATTTATTCACTGAATAAAAATTTAGAGATCTACCTTGAACCCACAAAAGAAATTAAATGCTCAAGTAAGACTAATTTTCATCATTCAGCTGCACCTGGAAATTGTGTTTAAAGCCACTTCCTGTTGCCTTCTTTAGAGTCTTGATCTCTCCTGGCAAATGTTTATTCCTTTGTGGATTTAAGTCAGACACAAGATATCCCTTTAATCTATATTTATTAGGTGAATTATTGACAAGCCTCACTTGGCCAGAAATTCATGTGCTGAGTTCTACAGGCTGCACCAATGAGTAGTTTAAGTATTAATAATAGACTCAGGAGATCTCAAAAAACAAAACCCAAAGAAAACCTATAGCCAATCTTCAACATTGTTTAACTTTCACCACTTCAAGCATTCCAATGATTTTTATTAGTAACCTCATTTTCAGTCTCATGGTGGCAAACAGGCACATTCCTGGCTATATGCAGTAGAGGAAAATAATGCACACAAATTTATATTTGCAAAAAGGAGGAAGGTATTAGTAATTTTGTTAAATCACTCCAGAAAGAACTGCAATAATTGATGAGGGAAAACAGCAACAAATGGCCACTGGATTGGGCAGTTAATTGGAATAATACGAACTTGTAAATTGCAAAAGCAGCTAAATTTGTAGGTTTAAGGAGATGGTGGTCACCCTGAGCAGGGCACCCCACCCCTGCCATGTTTTGCCCTGAGAAAGCAGCTGAGGCTGCTGGGCCTTCCCAGGTCAGACCTGTGGCTGGGGAATCAGCCTGAGCATGTGCTTTTCATCCCCTAACAGTTTAGTCACAGAGCCAAAAGGTAGATTAGAGATGGAAAGTTATGCTTTTCCCTTTTTTTAACCTCAGGGTTTTTTTCTGATTTAGCAGTCCCTACCCACTGTATTTTACAAGTTATTTCATGGTTATTGTGTTAGGAAAAGTGCATATTATCAGAATTAATGTTTTCTTATAAAGAATTGTATGCAGAAAAGTATATTTTCAACAATCACTAGCAAAAAATTACAGTTTTTGGCAGTCACATAATGCTTTATTTTTCATAGATTCAATGTATTTCAATTTTTTACTTTCTGTCATTTTCTAGCAACTTTACTATGACCAAAGTTAAGGACTAACTCCATCTTTCTTAAAGGTAAATTAACACATCTTCCACCAATAATAAGAGCTGTACATCTGACCCCGATTTCAGATATAATTTCCCAAAAAATCGTTCAAAAATTTAAATGAAGAAACTTAAAAGAGACAAACATTTATGAATGACCTACTCTGTATTAAGAAACAATACCTGCCCTCAAGAAGCCGATGTACATTTGGGTGAATTGGTAGAACAGGGAGAATATAACACAAAAATATAGTTCACAAAAAAATTGAAGAGGGACAGAGCATCAAACAGTATAGTACCAATGCCTTTTCAGTGACTCCACATTATTCCTCCTTACACACAGTACATTAAAGATCCAGTTGCCAGGCTTCCAACAGAACATTCCATCTCTTGAATTATCCTCATCCTTAAAATGCACTTTTTCCTCCTCTTTACCTTTTGCAATCCATAATTCCATTCTATATACAACGCAAGCACTACTTCCAGGGATGTGCTAGACTTGTGAGACTAATGAAAAGCCCAAGAGATAGAATTTCTGTAATTACAAATCAACTTATTAATTAAGCTAGCTGATAATCAATAAATTGATTGGCAGTTGTTTTTCAGTAACCAAAGACAAAACCATAGAGATAGATCCCTGAAAGCTTAAATATTTTTGGAAAAGGAGGTGCTCCCTGAAAGTGAAAAATCAACCCAGGGTGATGAAAAATTAATGAGGGAATGTTCATATTAATGAAGATGTGGGCTAAAAGTCTTCAGTTCCTCCTGCTAAGAATGTTGACTTAATCATGAGACTCAGACACCTCCAGCAATCTAGAAAAAGGAAGCTATCTCTACCCAGACACTTCTGGTTGATTTTCTCCTTCTGAGAGGAGTTCCCCTAGACTGCAGTGTAGAGAGACAATGACATGGGCTTATTTCCTATGGGCAAAAATCTACATAGACTACATTCTGAAAATCATTCTAAACAGAAGTAAGGTCCCCTAATTGGATAGGATCTGCCCAAAATTATGGAATATGTACTCTGAAGATTGGGCTAATCTCATTTGTCAGCCTTATCCTCCAGAGGCTGGCTAAATGACCTACAAGGAAATAGAAAGGAAAATCCTTAATCCTGATTTAATAATTGGTAGTTAATATAATAGAAAAATAATCACTTCCCTCACATGAGAAAGCTGATTGTTAAATTTCTAAGGTCAGCATTTATACCTTGAAAATCTCCAGATGCTACAAACTGGGGTTTGATTTATTGTTTTGTTGATTGTCTAGACAAAAAAGTAATGGAGAAAATGTTAGCAATATAAAGTAAAACAAAGTATGTCATGTGTACTTTTTTTTTTTTTTTTTGGAAGAGCTGATTGTTAAGTATTATACCAGTACCATTGGCTGCCTCCCACAAGAGGCCTTTCCTAATTGCTGGTTCATGTTTTTCTACTACAGACTTCAATGTCTTCCTTTGACACCCAACTCTAAACATTTAGCAATGTCCCCCTCAAAAAAAAAAAAAAAAAACAAAACCACCCAGAAACTACAATAAGAAGTTCTAATCAGGCCAACTTTCATGTAGTTTTTCTCCATAAACCCTCTAGAAAATAAATGCTTTTTGAGTCTTGTTGGGTAGGAACTATAATAATCTATGAAGGAAAAAAAAAAACCACTAACTGGATAAAAGAGAAGGTTTATCTCTGTCTGGTTCAATTGATCAATTAATAAACATTTATTAAGTACCTACTATGTGTCAGGCACTGTGGTAAGGGCTGGAAATACAAAAAAGAAGGAAAAAAACAGTCCCTACCATTAATGAGTTTACATCCTAATGGGAGGGACAACATGCAAACAAATATATACAATAACTGTCACTTATCTTTTTAAAGACACTTCATTTCTCTGAGTGTCAGTTTACTCATTTGTAAAATTAAAAAAGCAAGGTCTCTTTCAGAATTAGAGTTTATGATTTGATTGGACCAGTTTTATTCTGGTTTCTGCTATAAAAGTCTTTTTAGGAGGTCTTCCCCCAACAGATATTTTGATCATCCTAAACCAATTGTGTATGTTCTGAAAATGCCAGCACTTGGGCTGGTTATAAAATTCCACTCTTGTTTTTATCCAGATTGGGGTTTTATGGTTTTATTAAAGCTTTATCAGAATAGGGCTGCATGATGAATAACAAATTTGTCAGCTAACATTCAACAGATCCTATGTTCCTGAAGGGCTTGATTTTCATAGGCCTGATTCAGAAGGTTCAACTTAGATTAAATTCCTAAATTCAAAAGTGTCTGAAGAACTAAAGATCCTAAAGACTGTGATCCTGTGGGGGGGACTTCTGTGAACAGAGTACTCTCAGGAAATGAACTGCTTAGTCATGTGAGACCAGTTAACTCTTTCCAGACACCAAGATAACCTTTGGTTTAATTATCTCATCCCAGGTACTCAATAACACTCTGATGTTACATGAGGTTATAATTTATCTCCCAAAAGGGAGTAGTTTGCTAACCCACCTTTGTCTCAGCCAGATCGATTGTAAAAGCTTTAGTTGGTGTCTGGATCGCTGATTTGCTACTTAACAAATGTAAAGAAAAGTCCTTCAAACTTAACAAGATTATTCTTAATTAAAACATGCTATGCCATATTTCCCAGATTCTCAAGAGAAAACAAATAAATTAAATAAATAATTTAAAATACGTGAACTCTTAAAAAAAAAAAATCTGTGCTACTCAGAAACAATACTACCTACAAAGTTGAAAATCCATTCCACGGTAAACATCTTAAAAATATTTTTCATGTGATTATTAATGTGTAGAGAATCCTGGGGATCTCTGAAACCCTTTTAGAGGGTCTACAAATTCAAAAATAGTTTTTATTTTCAATATGGTAAATGTCTATAAATATAACCAGGATAAATAAAAATGCTTTGGAGAGATCCTCAATAATTTTTTATAGGATAAAGATACTGAAAACAAAAGTTTGAGAACCACTGATCTAGAGGTTTAACTTTCAAATATCAGTTACAATTTGTTTCAACGCTCTCATTCCTTCTCCCTGATATTACAAAGAAATAACAAATTGGAATCAGCAGTGGATGAAGTCCCAATAGGAACACAAACAGCTACATGAAAAGGTTTTAATATTTGTTTGCCAGTAGTAGAAACTACAGTTATGGCTTTATGAATGAATAGTGAGTGGACCATTCATCTATGGAAGGTCTCTGATTAGGTCATTTTAACTTAACTACAAAATATCTCTTTGGTCACCAGTTCACTTAAAGAATGTTATATTCAGTTGTTAGTAGAGTTGTGAACTGATCCAACCATTCTGGAGAGCAATTTGAAACTATATGCAAAGGGTGATAAAACTGTACATACTCTTTGATCCAGCAGTGTCTCTACTGAGTGAGTATCCCAAAGAGATCATAAAGGAGAGAAAGGGACCCACATGTGCAAAAATGTTTGTGGCAGTTTTTTTTGTAGTGGCAAGAAACTGGAAACTGAGTGGATGCCCATCAACTGGAGAATGGCTGAATAAATTATGGTACATGAATGTTAGAGAACATTATTGTTCTATAAGAAACGACCAGAAGGATGACTTCAGAGAGACCTGGAGAGACTTACATGAACTAATTCTAAATGAAATGACAGAACTAGGAGAACATTGTACACAGCAACAAGAAGATTATACGATGATCAATTCTGACAGACGTGGCTCTTTTCAACAATGAGACGATTCAGGCCAAGTCCTCTGGTCTTGTGATGAAGAGAGCCATGAGCACCTAGAGAGAGAACTATGGGGACTGAGTATGGATCACAACATAGTATTTTTACTTTTTTGTTGTTGTTTGCTTACATTTTATTTTCTTTCTCATTTTTTTTTTCCTTTTTGATCTGATTTTTCTTGTGCAGCATGATATCTGTGGAAATATGTATAGAACTGCAAAAAAATGCAAAGAAAAAGTTTATGCTTTAAAGCAAAAAAACAAAAATGATGTATTCAGAGAAAAATAATGATTTGGTCCTTCCATCAGTCAATTCAGTTGAAAGGTAGATCTGGTAGCCCTATAAAGATGCTGCTTATTAAAGGTCCCCTTCAGGGTGAGAAAGCAGAACAGTTTCTTCTTTATTTTTGTATCTTCTCCAAGCCTGACAAAATGTTGTCTAGAGGAGGGGAGTAAAAGAGTAAGAGGAAGGGAGGGAGAAAAACTTGGAACACAAGGTTTTACAAGGGCGAATGTTGAAAACTATCTTTGCACATATTTTAAAAAATTAAAAGCTAGTATTACTTTAAAAATAAAACAGCAAAATGATAATTTAAAAAATAAATATAAGTGATTTCATAGTTATTGAATGAATCTTGAATCAGTTACATAACTGATACCAAATTACCATGAAATGACCTGTTTATTTTGTTTCTTAAAATAAAGGCAATTGATATACTTTTCCTCCTTAGAAGAATCAGGTGGAATCTCTTACAAAATCCTGCACCATGAGGCTGTATTTTTATACATTGTATAATTACCTAGAATCTTATCAGCCAGTTAATCAAGTATCTATTAAGCATTAATAAGTTTTAAACATTGTCCTAAACCTTGTGCCTTTCAGGAGTTTATGCTCCATTTAGTGAACAGAGAGATATCTGAAGGATATAGTGAATAGACTTCTGGGGTTTGAGGACTAGTTCTTTGTGACCACTGGAAATTCATGAGATCTTACCGAACCTCAGTTTACTTATCTGTAAAATAAAGGTAAGATAAGATGTGAACCAGAGCATCAAAATTTGGAAGTCACTGAAATTATATGTAGTCCTTCAATTGAAGTTAAAGAAACTGAGAAAGAAACAACTGAGCTTAGCATCTAATTCATTTTTTTCCTTTCCCCTGTTATCCAGTCTGTGATTTGATTGGTAAAAGAAACTCCAGGTGAGGAAAACCCCTCTACCAATGATATCAGAAACTGTTCTGAAACTTATAGATTTTAAATAGCTTCTGGGGACTTTGAGAGCTTGTGAGGTACTCAGTGTCACAAAGTATATACCATAGGCTGGATTTGAACCTAGTCTGCTTCACTCTGAGGCCACTGGCTAGCTGGTAACTAGTTTGCCAAAAAATAAATAATTAAAACATGAGGTCCCAAAGGTGTCCCTTTCAAAACAACATACCCTAGGCAGGCCTTTCTTGGGGTTCTGGGAAAGCTTCTTCCCTGGCCCAGATCCCTGCATTAGAATTCCTCAGCAGGGCCTCTATCTTCAGGCACAAAAATTGCTTGTTACAGTTTTTTACTGGGGGATATAGAACAAATACTTAGAAATACTTAGAAAGAAATAAGGATTTTACTGTGTGATCTGGACCAAAAATCGTTGGCGTGCAGAAAAGGGAGAGCTCAGTTGGCCTGAAATAGGCTGAAAAGCTTTATGAAGGACATGGAACCAGAACTGGGCCCTGCCAGAGCAGCAGGATTGGAGGAAGAAGGATGGAGGTGTGAGGAGACGCTTTACGAGCAAAAGGATATAGAGGAGGCAAGATAGGCAAAGTGATCCAGACAATCAAAGGTTTCAGAAGCTAGACATAAAAGAGATGGCTAGAAGGAACCTAGAGGAATAATCTAGGTAATTGCTCTGCTTTTGATCATAATTTCTATAAAATGAGAAAGTTAGATGGAGAAAGTGTAAAGCTGTGAATAGAACACTGGATTTGAAGTCAAAGGATCTGAATCTGGATCCCAAATCTGCTACTTTCTATCACTGGCAAATCATTTAATCTTAGGGGCCTCAGTTTCCTCATCTGTAAAAAAAAAAAGGGGGGGGGGAGGGTGGTCTAGATGGCTAATAAGATCCCTTACAACTCTAAAGTATTCTCTTACGACTATGTAACCTTAAGAGCCATTTCAACTCTAAATTTGTGGTCCTAAGATAGATGTTTACAGTTTGTGTTCAAAACAAAAATAAAAACAACTCATAGCTCAAGCTAGGTCCTCAGACTTTCTATAAGATACCAAATGCCACAAATACATTCATTACCTCCTTTCCAGGCTTCTTGTTATGAGTTGAGCTATGAGTTCACTGAATTCCTTCCTAAAAAAGTTGTTTCCTTCTAGGCAATAAGCACAAAATGAATAAATTCCAGACAAAATATATCAAGTTCATTATGATATGGTGTCACAAAGCACAAAGCCTTCCCTATTTCTCTCATCCCATAACTGCCAATGCTTTATCTTTCAAACTATCTTGTATTTAACAACTTTGTATTTGTTTGTATTTATAAATTTTATATTTATGACTAAATATTTTTTTTGGATGGACTCATTGTCTAACCCATTGGAATTAAAGCTCTTTGAAGTAGGTATGCATGTTTGTTTTTTATACTTGTATCCTAGTCTATGTACAGGGAATGGCATAAAAAAGCATCTAATATGCTTAACAAATACTTGCTGATTGATTGATAAGTCCCAAATTCCAAGATTTTCACATTTCTCATTTTTCAAAGTGAGAGGAATTCACCGGACAGAGAATGAGGAGATCTGGGTTCTAGTTCAATTTCTGCCATTAATTGTGGAATGAGTCACTTCCTCTATATGGCTTCCATTTCTTCCTCTGTGAAATGAGGGGATTTGAACAGGATAATTTCTAAGCTCCTTTCCCACTCTTAGATAATGGGGACCCAAGAGCTAAACTGGGTACAAGAGACATTTGAGAATCAGACACTTATTTTTTTTAACTCCCTACTTTTTCATTTCCTCTTACATGAAAAGACAAAATATTTGAATATCAACTTAAATGGCTATTATGAGGAGTTCTCAATGAAATGTGGAAACTTAAAAATCAAGGCAGCTTTTGAATCACCCCCACACTCCCAAACACTCTGTGGGCACTCAATAAATATTAATGACTGGCTCAAATGATTAATTTCATAAAGGCCAAGGCAATAGATTTATACTATTTCATAAATATATTGTTGAGAGAAGATTTTTCTGATGCATTGCTTTTATTTGACTGGACTCTTTTAAGTCACCTAAATCTGAGTATTTACTTTTTACTAAGCTAAGAAATCAATTCATTGAGCAGAACATTAGAATGTGGGATTATATATGCAAGTGAACATGTATGCAATATTGAATAAATTATGTTTACAGGGGTAAAACAATCAGGGAAACTAGGGTAAAGAATTCTTGAGCCTTCCCAGTCACAAAATATTTTAAAGAAACACAGTCAAGAGTCCCTTAAGCCATTTCTACCCATAGCTCAATTTTTTTTTATAAATCCAGATCAATTAAAACACCTGCTTTAGATAGAGAACACTGGCTAAATACTGTAGACACGATAGGATCACTGGAGTTTGCAGACCAATAATGGAATATGACCACATATCCAGAAAACTACAATAGAAGATAAGTGCATTGAGGAGATGATAATATAATACAGGGCAACACAAAGTGTAGTGTGAGGTCCAAGGAAGAAACAGATGTTTCCAATTAGAATGATCATTTATATACCTTGCAGAAAAACACCTGGATTCTTCTCCCTCCCTCGCTTCTCATATTCTAACCTCATGTGAGTGAGTTACCAGTTCCTACAAGTGTAAATGTGTCTCCCAATTACATGCCTGGATTATTACAATAGCTTTCTCCTTATATATCTTTCTACCACCACTCTCTTCACTTCTCCAATCTATCTTTTCATTTTTTTAATGTTTAATTGATTCTCAATAATGTGATGATTCAAACCAATTCCAATAAACTTGGGATGGAAAATATCAATCACATAGAGAGAGAAAACTATGGAGACAATATGGATTGAAGCATGGTATCTTCACTTTTTGGTTTGTTTATTTGTTTTTTTTTTTTCGTTCTCATGGCTTTTTTTCCCTTTTGGTCTGATTTTTCTTGCACAACATCGTCAAATATGAAAATATGTTTAAAAGAATTGCACATATTTAACCTATATCAGATTGCTTGCTGTCTTGGGGAGGGCGGGAGGTAAGAGAGGAAGAGAAAGAAATTTAGAGCACTACATTTTACAAAAATGTATGCTGAAAACTATCTTTACATGTATTTGAAAAGATGAAATACTATTTAAAAATAAAACTAAAACACACACACAAAAAAGCTTTTGAGGCAATGTCACACTTATTCCTATTAAAAACACTAGAAATAAAAAAAATGTTTAATTGATTCTCTTTTCTTTATTTTGGGGATCCTTTCAGTCATACTGATTCTTCATGATCCCGTGTGAGGTTTTCTTGGCAAGATAGTTACCATTTGCTTTTCTAACCCATTTTGTACATAAGGAAACTGAGGCAAACAGGGTTAAGTGACTTGCCCAGGGTCACACAGGAAGTGTCTGAGGCTGGATTTGAACTCATAAAGATGAGTCTTCCTGACTCTAAACTGGATGGTCTATCACTGTGCCACCTAAATGTCCCTCTTTTATTTATGTAGATGTCAATTCTTAACATACAATCCTTCTTGTATAACAAATAAGTAATCAAGTGTACAGGTAAGTGAAGTAAATCAGCACATTGGTCATGTCTGGTGTAGTGTATGTCCATCACAACTACATTCTACCACCATCCTGTTGAGGACCACCGAAGCTTGTTTCATCAGCAGTCCCCTGTGTTTCTGTCAAAGATATTCCACTTATGATGGAAATTCTATGAGGGCAGATACCAATTTTTTTGTTGTATCTTTTCTCTACCCCTAGCTTATTGCTTTGCATATAATAGACAATTAACGGTGATAGATACAAAGGTCTAAATCTCATAAAACTCTATTCATTTTATGAAAGAGAAAGCTGAGGTCCAGAGAAATAAAGTCATTAAGCCATTTGCCCAACTGTCACTTAGCTAAGTCAGGTTTCAAATCCAATCCAGCTAATGCAAATGGAGAGTTCTTTCCATTTGCCACATTTTTTTCTTGTCATTACTGTTGAATGAATGTTGAAGGTTGTTAAATTAGACTAAATGTCTTAGAAGTGAATGAGTGTTTGTGTCCAAAGGTGTGGTTGATTTGGTTTAACTCCCTTTAATGTCTGTGATGCTACCTGACATTGACATTTATATATCACTGAATTTTCAAAGCACTTTGTATATATTATCTCATTTGAGCCTCATAAAGATCCTCAATACTGCTAAATGTTGATATATCTGAGAATAATCATAAAGGCAGCCTGGTTTAGTGGACTGAGGACCCATGTTCTAATCTCACCTAGCTGTGTGACACTGGGCAAGACATTTAAGCTGTCTGAGCCTCAGTTTTGTCGCTTGTAAAAGGAAAAGGCAGAGGTTAACTAGGTGGCACAGGAACTAGAGTACCAGCCCTGGAGTCAGAAAGACCTGAGTTTAAATCCAGTTTTATATACTTACTAGCTATGTGACTCCAGGCAAATCACTTAATCTGGATTCCTTCCCCCTAAAATAAATAAAATAAAATAAAATAAAATAAAGGAGTTGAATGTGATAAACAATAAGATCCCATCTACTTCTAAATCTATGATGCTATGAACTAATTGCTCTCCTAATAGAATCATGAGATTTCCATGTGGCTCATAATTTATTTTCTAAAATTACCAGTGGATACTTACTCTTTGATTTCTGATGTGAACTAATAATTTAATTACAATATTTAATAAAAATCATCCACTGCTTCATTTGTTTCTCATCAAAAGTACTTCTACTCTTCCTATTAAATTTAGGTAAAAGGATATGTGTGTATGTATATCTGTGCATGCACCTGTGATGATAAACAAGAAAAGGGAGATTATGTTGGATCCTTTTATCTTTTCCTGTGATGACATGGTTCATGGGTCAAAAAAAATTAGAGAAATACTTTTATTAACCAATAATTCCTGAGAAAATTCATACAAAATTCTCATCACATTATAGAGGGACTATTGCAATATGTTTCTGGTTGGTTTCCCAGCTAGTCTGTACCTACTGGAATCCATCCTCCACTCAGCCATCAAATTTATCTTCCTAAAGCAAGATCTGACTATGTCATCTTCCATTCAATCAACTCCAGTGGTGCCCTGTCACCTCCAGGATCAATGATAAAATCTTCTGTCATTCAAAGCCTTTTATAATCTGGCCTCCTGCCTACAAGTACTATGTCTCAAACTGTATTATAAAAATGTAATTGTCAAAACAATTTGATCTTGGGTAAGAAATAGAGAGGTTAATCAGTGGAACAGATTAGGTATACAATATACAGAAACAAATGAACACAATAATCTAATGTTTAAAAACATGAAGGTTCTAGCTATTGGAGTAAGAATTTACTATTTGATAAAAATCTGAAAAAACTAGAAAGTAGCTTGGAAAGTAGGTATAGACCAACATTTCACATCATATACTAAGATAAACTGAGAATGGGTACAGGATTTAAACATCAAGAGTAATATCATATGCAGATTATTGAAGTATGGAAGAAATTACCTATCAGATAAATGGATTGGAGAAGAGTTCATAACCAAACATGAGATAGAAAGGTTCACAGAAGATAAAACAGATAATTTTATTTCATATAAAATTAAAAAGGTTTTGTATAAGGAAAAACAATGCAATTTTAATTAGAAGAAAAATAGAAAATTGGCTTCTCTTTTAAAGTTCTCATTTTTAAACTATATAGGAAACTGAGTCAAATTTGCAAGAATAAAAGCCATTCCTCAATTGATAAATGCTCAAATGGCATGAAGAGAAATTTTCAGAGAAAAAAAAAAATCAAATGAAAAATGATGAAAAAAATGCAAATTAAAACAACCAAAGTACTACTTCATACCCATCAGATTGGTTAAGATGACAAAAGAGAAAAATGACAAATTCTGGAGGGGATATTTGAAAATAGGTATAACAATGCATTGCTGGCAGAACTATGAACTAATCCAATCATTTTGGAAAACACTTTGGAGCTGTGCCCAAAAAGCTGCTAAACTTTGATTAAGCAATTGCTATGAAGTTTGTACCTCAAAGAGATCAAATAAAAAAAAAAAAAGAAAAGATTTCCTTTGTGCACAAATGTTTGTATAGCAACAAATTAGAAATTGAGGGAATGTTTATCAATTAGGGAGTGATTGAAAAAGTTATGATAAATGAATGCAATGAAAAATTAATATGCTATAAAAGAGAAAGATTTCAGGTAAACCTGAGAAGACTTGTATGAACTGATACAAAGACAAAAGGGGAGAACCAGGAGAACAGTTTATATAGTAACAGCAAGATTGTAAAAATAACTAAAATTGAAAGACTCAGTAACTGATCAACATTGTGACTAATCCCAGTTCCAAAGGAACCATGACAAAACTGTACATTTCCAGATAAAGAACTGACACACTCAGAAAGTATATTGAAGCATATTCTCTTCTATTTATTTCTTTTCCTTTCTTCCTTTTATTTTTTGGACCATGGCTAATATGGAAATTTGTTGTGCTTGATAATATATTTTTTTTAATTATGGTTTTTAAAAATAATAAACTGGCCCTTTTCTATCTTTCCAGTCTTCTTACAACTTATTTTCTCCAAGGCACTCTTCAACTCAGTGATGTGGATCTCCTTGCTGCTCCTTATGTATAACAAATACTCTATCTCCTGACTGGGCATTGTCTCTGGCTGTTCCCAATACCTGAACTTCTCACTTTCTTTTTTTCTATCTCCTGGCTTCTCTGGCTTCCTTCTGAGTTCCATTTAAAATCCCACTTAACAAAAAAGCCCTTTCCAACTGCTTGTAAAATCCTAGTGCTTTTCCTCTGTTGATAATCTCCAATTAATTTTGCATGTGTCTTATTTGTGTATGGTTGTTTGCATGTTGTCTCCCCTATTAAATTGAACTCCTTTGAGAGCAAGTTTTCTGCCATTATATAACCTGAGTTTAGCACAATGCCTGGCACATAGTAAATACTTAATAATTGCTTGTTAACTGACTTAATGACGTAAGTCATAGAATTTTAAATGGGATCATAAGAGTTGATCTAGCCAAAGGTTTTTCACCTGGGACTTACAAGAAGCCAGGGAATTCAGTAGATGGAACAGCTGAGGGAGAACATTTCAGGTATGGGGACGACAGCAAATGAATTATTCCCCCAAAAACCAAACAAATTTTAACTTGTAAAAAAAAAATATGTGTTAAATAAAAATATTTTTTAGGAAGTAGAGGCAGGGTGTCAAAAACAAAAATGTAAGCATTGTCACTACTCCTAAAAGATTGGGAATTTCTACCTTAATAAGAAAGTCTATTTGGTTTGATAGACAGTGGAATTAAACAAGCACTCTCATTTCAGGGATTCACAAGTGAATTACTGGCCTAGTACAGATTTATCTGAAATTAATATTATTAATTTATCATTAATATGATTTTACAGAATGGCAGATTGCAGCTCTACATTTGGTCTGGTAGGTGGAAAGATGCTGACGCTCTATGGATGAGGAACATCTGTTGAGAATGGCTATTGGTCATCACAAGGATTATGATTGATTAATGTCTCTGATTATATTAAACTGCAGGGAAAAGTATGATTCCAGGTGCCCCTTTCCTTCCATCCTAACTAATTAGACAGAAGAATTGTCTTTAATGCATTTGTGGACAGAATTTTAATAATATTGGCAATTTAAAAAAAAAAGTTCTCTTTCTACAGATTGTCACTGTGGACTGGATCAGCTCCCTTAAATAACACATTACTAAACATTCTGTTGCCTTTAAAAGATAATTGACCTAGTAAAGGAAGGTCGTGTACTTTTGGCACACAGATCTTATACAATGTTTTCTTTCTCTTGAAGAAGTCTTTATGTTGAACATGCACTGTCCCAAAGAATGGTAAGAATTTTAAACAATTCAGGCCCTTTTTTAGCTATGTCCTCTTGAAATTAAAATTCAAATAGTTTAATGTTGAAGGAAAAGACTGAGTTCTAACTGGTCTTGATTCCATAACTTCTGAACAACAATGGGAGTTAAGGTAGACAAAACTAGTGTTTTCTTTAAATGCCCTTTTTTTAAAAAAGGCCTTTAAGGCCTCCACAGAAAACTAAGGAAATGACCTTAAACTGAAATCAGTTTAGTTAGACCCAAGGAAACCCTTAGGAACTGTCAGGGTGATTTAACACTGGAAACGCTACCAAGGAATGCTGCACAGCCTCCATCCCTAGAGATCTTTAAAAATAGGATGGACAACCACATGCCTTGGATAATTTCTGCTCACAGACGCCCAGAGTGGGGAAGAGGAGAGAAGGAAGGAGGGAGAGAAAGAGAAAGAGAAAGAAGGGAGAAAGAGGGGGAAGAGACAGAGAGATAGAGACAGAGACAGAGACAAATAGAGAGACAGAGAGAAAGACAGAGACCCAGAGACAGAGAGAGAGATGGTAACAAAGAGAGACAGAGGCAGAGAGCTAGAGAGAGAGACAGAGAGATAGAGACACAGACAGAGACAGAGTGACAGAGAAAGAGAGACAGTGACAGAAACAGAAATAAAGAGAGAGAGGGAGGAGGAGGGAGAGAGAGAGAGGAGAGAGAGAGAAAAAGAGAGAGAGAAAGAAAGAGAGAGAGAGAGAGAAAGAAAGAGGGGGGGGGGGGGGGGGGAGAGAGGAAGAGAGAGAGAGGTGTAGCCAGCACTGGGCCAGATCTCCTCTTAAGTTTCTTTAGTCTGGGAAAAATTTTTAAAACTTTCCACAAAAGGGTGATCTGTGCTGGTGTCAGTCAGTCAATCAACAAGAATTTATTAAGTACTTATTCTGTGCCATGCACTGTGCTAAGCACAGGGGAACAAAAATAGAAACTAGTGTTGTCCCTCAAGGCCCTCACAGTCTCATGCAGGAGACAACATGAAGACAACTATGTACAACTAAGATATCTACAGGACAAATTAAAGGCACTCAACAGAAAGAAGACATTAGCATTAGGAGGAAATTGGGAAAGGCTTCTTGAAGAAAATGGGATTTGATTTGGGACTTGAAATCTTTATTTTTTTTTTTTTTAATCCAGATTTATTCACGGATTCAACAAGAATATATTAAGTTCTTGCTATGTCTAGGCCTGTATTGGGTATAATAAATAAAGGAAAAAATAGTCTCTGACCTCAAAAAGTTTGAATTCTATTGGGGGAGGGGAGGGAAGAGAATTGAACCTGGTGAGATAAAAAATATAAATACAAAATTAAATACAAAATATTATTAATATAAAATAACTGCCAAAGTTAAAGAAAACTACAAAAACTAGGGAAGAGCTGAGCCTATCTCTGAAAAAAATGAAGGATTCCCAGAGGTTGGAGGCAGATGGTGCTGTGTCCCTGATACAGGAAAACAATCTGTGTGAAGAAATAGAGGGGATGGAAAAGGAAAGGAAGACGGAAGATGGAATGTCCTATGGAGGGGAAAACAGGTAGACACAACTTTGTCATCTTCTTAGATCTTATTCCCTACCATTTATTTCGTCATTGAATGGCTGTGGCCTCCATGCTGTTTTTCTCTCAAGATACTTCATCTCCAGACTGGCAATTGGAGGGTATGGGAAAGAGTAATATACAATAAACATTAGGACTTAGGAATGTCAGTTTAGTAGCTATGTGAATTTGTTGAAGCCAATTTTTACATTCTTTAAAAGTCAAAAAGAGAAGACTTTTAATTCTAAAGACATAGTTACTTCCTGAGCAGAAGAATAATGTGATCATACCCATGCTTTAGGAATATCAATTAGGTAGCTATATGATAGATTCGAAAGGGGAGATGCTGATGACTGTAAAACCAGTGATGATGGATTATAATAATCCAGCTGAGAACTCAGCACACACAGTGATGCAGAATGTAAGCTTCTCAAGGGCAGGGACTCTAAATTCTGTATTTATTTTTTATTGAATTTGTTCCTCCAGCACCTAGCACAGTGCTGAGCACACAGTAGACACTCAATAAATGTCTGTTGATCAATAGATTGAGATAATGCAGGGCTGAACTGAGTTGAGGAGAGGTGGTTACATGAGTGGAGAAAAAAGGACAGGAACATCATGGAAGTAGAATCAAGAAAATATGGAAACCAATGACCTCTTAATTACCAAATCCAATGGCCTTTTCTCAATCCTCAATCTAGATTTTTCTGCTTCTTTTGGTTGATTATCCTCTTTTTTCTTTTCTTTTTAGATTTCCATGATGCTACTCTTTTTTGGTTCTTCTATGTAACCACTCCTCAATCTCCTTGACTGGGTTTGTGTCCAAGTCATTCCTGTTAAACATGAGTCCTCCAGGGGTCTGTTGGTTCCTTTGTACTATTTCACTTGGCAATCCCATCAACTTCCATTGTTATAGTTATCATCTCTATATTGATGATTTTTCTGATCAATTTACCCAGCTCTAACTTCTCTACCAACATACAGATTTGCATCTTCAACTATTAGACATCCAGACTGGATTTCCAACAGATACTTTAAATTTAGTATTGAACTTATCTTTTCTCTTAAACCCTCCTTGCTCCCTTATTATTCTCTAGGGCACCATCATCCTCCCAATTGTCCATCCTTGCCACTTAGATATCATCCTTAAATTTTTATTATTTCTTACTACCCGCTCTAATCCAATTCATTGCCAAATCCTGTCAATTTTATCTTCATAACATTTTTCTTGCATGCCCCTTTTTCTTCAATGGTCACACTATCACTACAGTGGTGAAGATCCTCATTATCCCACACCTGGATTATTGCAGTAGCCTGCTGGTGGGTCTGTCTGCCTCAAATCTCCTTCTACTAAAATCCATTCTCTATTCAATCATCAAATTAATCTTCCTAAGACACATTTTGATCATGTTAAGCCCACTCCCCAATTCAATAATTTCTGGTGGATCCCTTTCACCATCAGGACCAAAGTTCTTTACAACTGGAGCCTTCCTACCTTTCTTCTTAGATCTTATTCCCTACCGTTTATTTTGTCATTGAATGGCCGTGGCCTGTTTTTTTTCTCAAGATACATCTCCAGACTCTGGCAACTTTCCTTGGCTGTTCCCTGTGCCTAGAATAATCTTTATCTCTGTCTCCTGGTTTAATTCATTTTCTTGAAATCCCAGATAAAATATTTTTTTCAATGAGAAGCCTTCAGGAAACCTTTCTGGATCTTTCTTAATGCTTTCCCTCCAATTTATACTGTATACATCTTGTTTGTACATAACTGTTTGCACGCTGTCTCCCTCATTTAACTGCCAGCTTCTCAAGAGCAGGGAATGTCTTTTGCCTTTCTTTGTATTTCCCAGTGCTTAGCACAGTATCTGGCACATAGTAGACTATTAATAAATGCTTATTACTATCTGGTTATTCCTATAATAAATCAGTGTTCTATCACTGATTAGATGTGAAGGGTTAAAAAGAAAAAAAAAAAAACACAGAGGGTAAATGAGGTTCAAACCTTTATGATTTTATCATCCATGGATACAGATCAACAGCTCTTATGTCAATTATAGTTCTTCATAGCTATCCAGGACATTGAGATATTAAGTAATTTACTCATGATCACACAAATAGTACAAGCAAATGACAGGACTTGAACACAAATATTCCTAACAACAAAGCTCTTTGGTCTTCTCATGTAGCCTATATCTCTCCTTCCCCCCCCCCCCCCCCCCCCCCAAAAAAAAAAAAAAAAAAAAGCTTATTAAAGATAAGCTTTTAATGTAACATCTAATTAAGCATAAAAAGAAATCTGATTGGGTTTTATCCTTATTTAGAAGAGAATCACTTTTGGTATAATGAGGAAGTGAAGTACCTCTTGGGATGTCGTAGGCTGTTCAAAGTTTTTAGAGCTGGTAAAATGATTGATGTAAATACCTTACTCAAAGAGAGTCAGCAGCAGTGGTAAAAATAGAGAAAAGGATAAATTCTCTGACAATCCGGCTTCTGAATAAGCATTGGGCTTTGAGCAAAAATTGTGGATTCTAGTACAACTAGTTCTGGTTCTAGTTCTGCCACTAACAAGTTTCAGGGTCTTGGGCCAGATTAATTCTTACTTTTTTTTTTTTTGTCTCAGTTTTCTTAGATGTGAAATGGGAAGCATATTAACTACCCTGCTCCTTCACAATTTTTATGCCTCATTGTGGTCTGGAGGTGAGACTGGGTTCTTGAAGGGTGCCAGTAGAGCAAAAACTCTGGTTAGGTTCTCAAAGGCTGGTTATAACTCCTTTCAGGTTGCAAGGAAAACCCTGAGATGTTGGAGTATCTTCCTAATGCTCTTGCTCCTCATTCAAGAATGTTTACCATGATATCAATCACTAGTGCCAGTTATGATATTGTATAATTATCATTTAATCTCCAAATCATTTAACCAATTGATATCAATTAGCTTTTACAAAGGGAATATTGTACAAAAAGAATACTTACTGAAAAGACATATTGTACAAAAAGAATACTTACTGAAAAGACATAATAAGAGAAAAAAAGTTAGGTGATTTCCAACAAATCATTCATGTGGTCCACAAAATGTATCTTCTAGATTTCTTGATATTTCATGAAAACTAATGGAATACAGAGGCTATCCATTGGAAAAGGACTGTATACTGGTTACCTATCACTTTCAGTGCAAGAATGACATCTTAATTCATGAAACAAAGAAACAACAACAACAAAAAATATATATATAACAGTTTTTTGCACATTGTAGACACTCAAACAATAAAGTCAACAATAAATGCTTGCTGAACTGAATTCAATTAACTTTCTATTACTTCATGGAGGTAGTCACAGCTGAAATTAAAATATTTTATGTTAGAGAATTATGAGATGGGACGAAAGAAGAATTTTTCTTTTTCCTTCCTGATTCATATTAACCTGAATATGGATCAGAACATTCTAAAATTCAATTTATCATGAATTATCTCTATTTTTGTTGAATTTAGAAACAATTTGCCCTTATATATTTTTACTTGATTGCTTTCTTGATGTCAGTCAATAAATTAAAAATCTGAACAAAAATTCAATTATTTGAAAGTAAGCTAGCATTTTAACATCCTGTTTCTATTCTGAATAATTTGAGTTATTTTGTATGTTATAACTTGTTTTGATCACTTTATACAAAATTTTATGGCATAATAGAAGCCTTGGGGAGAAGAGAAGTTTGCTAGTAGCTGGTTTCTTTTGAATTTATTGAATTTATGTTAGTAGAGTAACAAAAAAGAAGGGAAACTTTGTAATGTGAGCTTCCTGTGTTGTTCTGTATTAACTCATAACTTTCTATTAAGAAATATTGGAAGAAACAAGTTTTCTTAGAGTAATGATCAAAAATAAAGGAATCTCCCTTACTAATTTCTAATGTTCTCCATCTGCTTCTGTGCTCTGCTGGACTAACTTGTGTTGTAAATCAATTAGAAATGCCCAGAAATGTAAGCACAAATCCCCACACAGACACGTACATGCATGAAAAAGAAATATGACAGGTCTTCTGGCTTAAGCTGGCCATGCCATTTTCTTCAATAACATATACCTCCTAATTTAAAAAAAAAAAAAAAAAAAAAAAAGGCAAATCCACAAAGGGATTATAAAGGTTTTATTATATACACCAGACTAAAATGATTGTGGTTTGGTAGAAAAAGGACTAGACATGTAGTCAGAATAATGTCACTGGGAGACCTAGGATTAGACAGATATGGAAGCTCTTGGGCTCAGAGAACTAGGGAGAGCTTTAGTTTTCACATCCGTAAAATGGGGCTAACACTATAATACAAACGCTACCTTTATCTCATAGGACTATTGAAAGGTTCAAATGAAATAACATCTCTCAAAATACTTTGTCATGGCAAAGTGTTACAGAAATATGAGCAATTATTGATATTATCACAAATAAAAATAATGTATACCAAAACATGACTATTAAATTCATCCATTAAGTTCCTTTTAGATTTAGTTTTCCATTAGGTCCAAACTTAGTTTAGAGAAACAAAATAAAATTATTAATGGAAGTGGCTTGAAAATTACCACTACCTCCCTGTTCCACCTCTGCATCAACAATCTGCATTAGCATTAAACCTTTTAATAATATTATTCCAGCATTTTCTCACAGGTAACCTCAATCTCCAGGCCATTGTCTTCTAATAGACCACTCCTTCTGATTCTACTGAACGTAAAAGGAGATGAGCCCTAAGTATCTAAAGTGAATTTTTTACTTTTAGCCTAATAGAAATATGTCCTTAAAAGGAAACATTATTTTAAAATATCTATATTCTAAATAACCCCCTTTTTCTATTGTTTTTAGAGGAATTCTTTGTTTAAAAAAGAAAGTACAAATACAACTATAAAGTCTAATTTATTTTTTAATTATTAGAATTTGAACCCAGGTTTTTTTTTTTAAGAATTTATTAATTATTTTTTTCCTGGGTATATATGTATGTATTAACTTTAAAAATAAATAAATTTCTTTATGAATCATGTTGGAAGAGAAAAATCAGAACAAAAGGGGAAAACCACCAGAGAGAAAGAAAAACACAGAAAAAAGATAGCATGTGTTGATTTACATTCAATCTCCATAGTTTTCTTTCTGGATACAGATGGTATCTTCTATCCAAACTTTATTGGGAATGCCTTGGATCACTGAACCACTGAGAAGGACGAAGTCTTTCATAATTGATCATCGCCCAATTTTGTTGTTACTGTATACAGTGTATTCCTGGTTCTACTTGTTTCACTCATCATCACTTCATGTAAATCTTTCCAAGCCTATAAGGCCTACTTTAAAAGAGCTAGTCAGT